>NC_069501.1:1198400467-1199000467 GCF_027579735.1 Bombina bombina | reverse complement strand
TGTGTATATATACACATATTAACACATACATATATATGTATATATTCATATAAATGTATAGTTAAACTTTGTGCCCATCGATGCACTAGGTTCTCTGCCATGACTATCGGCATGAGAACGAGGCTCCGAAAAAAAAGCACAATTTAGCTCTCCACTCGTAAACTGGCCCATAGTTTGCAAACATAATTGCCTAGATTTAGAGTTCTGCGTTAGCCGTCAAAACCAGCGTTAAGGGGTCCTAACACTGCTTTTTACCGCCCGCTGGTATTTAGAGTCAGCCAGGAAAGGGTCTAACGCTCACTTTCCAGCCGCAACTTTTCCATACCGCAGATCCCCTTACGCCAATTGCGTATCCTATCTTTTCAATGGGATCTTCCTAACGCCGGTATTTAGAGTCTTGGCTAAAGTGAGCGGTAGACCCTCTACCGACAAGACTCCAGGCGCAGAAAAAAGTCAGGAGTTAAGAGCTTTATGAGCTAACGCCGGTTTATAAAGCTCTTAACTACTGTGCTCTAAAGTACACTAACACCTATAAACTACCTATGTACCCCTAAACCGAGGCCTCCCCACATCGCCGCCACTATAATAATTTTTTTTAACCCCTAATCTGCCGACCGGACACCGCCGCCACCTACATTATCCCTATGTACCCCTAATCTGCTGCCCCTAACATCGCCGACACCTACATAATATTTATTAACCCCTAATCTGCCCCCCCCAATGTCGCCGCTACCTTACCTACACTTATTAACCCCTAATCTGCCGACCGGACCTCGCCGCCACTATAATAAATGTAATAACCTCTAAACCGCCTCACTCCCGCCTCGCAAACCCTATAATAAATTTTATTAACCCCTAATCTGCCCTCCCTAACATCTGCGACACCTAACTTCAAGTATTAACCCCTAATCTGCCGACCAGACCTCGCCGCTACTCTAATAAATGTATTAACTCCTAAAGCTAAGTCTAACCCTAACCCCCCCTAAGTTAAATATAATTTTATTCTAACGAAAAAAATTAAATCTTATTAAAAAAATTCATCCTATTTAAAGCTAAATACTTACCTGTAAAATAAACCCTAATATAGCTACAATATAACTAATAATTACATTGTAGCTATTTTAGGATTTATATTTATTTTACAGGCAACTTTGTATTTATTTTAACCAGGTACAATAGCTATTAAATAGTTATTTACTATTTAATAGCTACCTAGTTAAAATAACTACAAAATTACCTGTAAAATAAATCCTAACCTAAGTTACAATTAAACCTAACACTACACTATCAATAAATTAATTAACTAAACTACCTAAAATTACCTACAATTAAATCAACTAAACTAAATTACAAAAACAAACAAACACTAAATTACAGACAATAAAAAAAGATTACAAGAATTTTAAACTAATTACACCCACTCTAAGCCCCCTAAAAAAATAACAAAGCCCCCCAAAATAGAAAAATGCCCTACCCTAATCTAAAATAGAAAGTTAACAGCTCTATTACCTTACCAGCCCTTAAAAGGGCTTTTTGCGGGGCATGCCCCAAATAAATCAGCTCTTTTGCCTGTAAAAAAAACATATAATACCCCCCCCCAACATTACAACCCACCACCCACATATACCCCTAATCTAACCCACCCAAACCCCCCTTAAAAAACCTAACACTAAGCCCCTGAAGAGCTTCCTACCTTGTTTTCACCCAGCCGGGTACCATCCGATCCGTCCAGAAGAGGGTCCGAAGTCTTCATCCTATCCAGCCAGAAGAGGTCCTCCAGAGGGTCGGAAGTCTTCATCCAGGCGGCATCTTCTATCTTCTTCCATCTGGAGCGGAGCAGGTCCATCTTGAAGCAGCCGGCGCGGATCCATCCTCTTCTAACGATGTCCTAACACCGAATGAAGGTTCCTTTAAGGGACGTCATCCAAGATGGCATCCCTCGAATTCCGATTGGCTGATAGGATTCTATCAGCCAATCGGAATTAAGGTAGGAAAAATCTGATTGGCTGATTGAATCAGCCAATCAGATTCAAGTTCAATCGGATTGGCTGATCCAATCAGCCAATCAGGTTGAGCTTGCATTCTATTGGCTGTTCCGATCAGCCAATAGAATGCGAGCTCAATCTGATTGGCTGATTGGATCAGCCAATCCGATAGAACTTGAATCTGATTGGCTGATTCAATCAGCCAATCAGATTTTTCCTACCTTAATTCTGATTGGCTGATAGAATCCTATCAGCCAATCGGAATTCGAGGGACGCCATCTTGGATGACGTCCCTTAAAGGAACCTTCATTCGGTGTTAGGACGTCGTTAGAAGAGGATGGATCCGCGCCGGCTGCTTCAAGATGGACCCGCTCCGGATGGAAGAAGATAGAAGATGCCACCTGGATGAAGACTTCCGACTCTCTGGAGGACCTTTTCTGGCCGGAGAGGATGAAGACTTAGGACCCTCTTCTGGATGGATCGGATGGTACCCGGCTGGGTGAAGACAAGGTAGGAAGATCTTCAGGGGCTTAGTGTTAGGTTTTTTAAGGTGGGTTTGGGTGGTTTAGATTAGGGGTATGTGGGTGGTGGGTTGTAATGTTGGGGGGGTATTGTATGTTTTTTTTACAGGCAAAAGAGCTGATTTCTTTGGGGCATGCCCCGCAAAAAGCCCTTTTAAGGGCTGGTAAGGTAATAGAGCTGTTAACTTTTTATTTTAGATTAGGGTAGGGCATTTTTTTATTTTGAGGGACTTTGTTATTTTTTTAGGGGGCTTAGAGTGGGTTTAATTAGTTTAAAATTCTTGTAATCTTTTTTTATTGTCTGTAATTTAGTGTTTTTTTTTTGTAATTTAGTTTAGTTGATTTAATTGTAGGTAATTGTAGGTAGTTTAGTTAATTAATTTATTGATAGTGTAGTGTTAGGTTTAATTGTAATTTAGGTTAGGATTTATTTTACAGGTTATTTTGTAATTATTTTAACTAGGTAGCTATTAAATAGTAAATAACTATGTAATAGCTATTGTACCTGGTTAAAATAAATACAAAGTAAAATAAATATAAATCCTAAAATAGCTACAATGTAATTATTAGTTATATTGTAGCTATATTAGGGTTTATTTTACAGGTAAGTATTTAGCTTTAAATAGGATTAATTTTTTTAATAAGATTTAATTTATTTTGTTAGAATAAAATTATATTTAACTTAGGGGGGTGTTAGGGTTAGGGTTAGACTTAGCTTTAGGGGTTAATACATTTATTAGAGTAGCGGCGAGGTCCGGTCGGCAGATTAGGGGTTAATACTTGAAGTTAGGTGTCGCAGATGTTAGGGAGGGCAGATTAGGGGTTAATAAAATTTATTATAGGGTTTGCGAGGCGGGAGTGAGGCGGTTTAGGGGTTAATACATTTATTATAGTGGCGGCGAGGTCCGGTCGGCAGATTAGGGGTTAATAAGTGTAGGTAAGGTAGCGGCGACGTTAGGGGGGGCAGATTAGGGGTTAATAAATATAATATAGGGGTCGGCGATGTTGTGGGCAGCAGATTAGGGGTACATAGGTATAATGTAGGTTGCGGCGGTGTCCAGAGCGGCAGATTAGGGGTTAATAATAATATGCAGGGGTCAGCGATAGCGGGGGCGGCAGATTAGGGGTTAATAAGTGTAAGGTTAGGGGTGTTTAGACTCGGGGTACATGTTAGAGTGTTAGGTGCAGACTTAGAAACTGTTTCCCCATATGAAACAATGGGGCTGCGTTAGGAGCTGAACGCTGCTTTTTTGCAGGTGTTAGGTTTTTTTCAGCCCAAACTGCCCCATTGTTTCCTATGGGGGAATCGTGCACGAGCACGTTTTTCAAGCTAGCCGCTACCGTAAGCAACGCTGGTATTGAGAGTTGAAGCGGCGGTAAATATGCCTGTACGCTCCCTTTTTGGAGCCTAACGCAGCCCTTCAGAGAACTCTCAATGCCAGCGTTATTTAAAAGGTGCAGGGGAAAAAAAACATGTGTAGCTAACGCACCCCTTTGGCCACAAAACTCTAAATCTAGCCGAATATATTTAATATTTAGGCAGATTTTAGGCAGATGTTTAGCAATGCAGCATATATATATATATATATATACTGTGCTTATAAAAAGACCCCATTTATAGGAGTCACTGGGTATTTATGAGTGATGATCTGCAGTTGTTAAAGGGACAGGAAAGTCAAAATTAAACTCCTATGATTCAGATAGCACAAGTCATTTAAAAACATATTTACATAGATATGTGCATTCGGCAGCTTCATTAGCTACTGAATGTGGAAGAACGCGGCCGTGGCTTCTTTTTCTGAAAGTGCAACACTATAAATATGCACAGATAGTGTGTTGCACTTTCACAAAATTGAATCCTGCTCTGCCGAACGCAGATATCTACTTTTAAATTCTCTACACACAATAGTGGAAGCGCTATATAGTTATGAGCTATATTACAAGCGGAGCTCAAAATATCACTTTCGCGAGGGCGATAATTGCACTCCGCTTAGTAATACCAGTACACTTTCACAAGAGCATGCTTCCATAGGCTCCAGTGGAACCTAGCACAGTGAAGGGGGTAAGTCGCGCAGCGATGGACAGCAAATGTTAAATATATATGTATATAAGCATATACATACAGTATATATTTACTGGAAACACACAGTTTCCATGGACCCCAATGTAAAGGCACTTTTGAGAGCCGTTTTTTTTTTTCTAACACCCCTCACCCACATGCTTTAACCCCTAAAAACTGCTTTGTGATCCTATCTCCGGTTTATTTGTGTAGCGCTAATTGCTACCACAGGTTCACGGTAGCAATAACCAGTCACTTGTAATGGCTGGTTATATATTGTGTGTCTGTAAGTGACCGAATTTGACGGTTTACATACAGACGCGCGATAAATTAGTGCTCCACTTGTAATCTAGCCCTGTAGAAAAAAACATTATCAGAAAGCTTTCTTCCATATGAATGTACTGTATGGAGTAGATTTAACAAGTGCCGGGTGGACATGATTTGCTGTAGCGAATCATGTCCGCCCGACATCACTAAATGCCGACAGCATATGCTGTCGGCATTAAACATTGCGCAAGCATTTCTTGTGAAATGCTTGTGCAATGCCGCCCCCTGCACATTTGTGGCCACTAGCAGAGGGTGTCAATCATCGGATCGGGATGATTGCAGTACGCCACACAGCAGTTTTACGACCGCTGCTTCTTAACTTACGTTTCTGGCGAGCCGGAAACTTCGGGTTTAGAAAGCAGCATCAGCTGCTTGTTAAATCTACCCCTTAGTGTCTAGTAGCGAACCTACTTAACAATGGGCCCAGGTGTAAAATATTTTGGGGCCCCCCCAAAGGTAACTCTGTCCTAAGTAATAGTAATAATATACATTCTGTTCTGTATAATGATTTTGAGGATAAATAGATAGATACGATAGATGATAGATAGATAGATAGATAGATAGATAGATAGATAGATAGATAGATAGATAGATAGATAGATAAATAGAAATATAGATAGATAGATAGACAGACAGACAGAGATAAATAAATTATATCTTAATCAGAATTTTTTTTCTATTAATAGTTTACTCACTCTGCATTTTGTTTTTGATTTAATTCCACTATAAGCTATAATTTACTATACATTTTTCAAATGTTTGCCTGATTTTAAAACATTAGTAAGGTTCTGTGTTCTCAGCATCATTTAAAAAAAAAAAAAATGACTGAAAGGTAAGAAATATTTAAGAAAACCACAAGCAATAAAAGTTCTTAGTCATATACTTACTTCAGTTGTGTGTATTCATTAGAATTGAGTTTTCATTTTTTTTTAGGAACTTTACATCAATACTACGGACAGGTAGAAAACAGAACTTAAAGAATAAGGGGGTTCAAGGGGATAGCTAAAACAAAGAAAGAAGCTAAGATAGGAAAATGTTAGTGTATATTATATGCATCCCTGAACAGGAGAGTCTTTAAGGAGAGATTGAAAGTTTGAGAACTAGGGAGAGTCGTGAAAAGCAAGGCAGAAAGTTCCACAAAATAGGGGCCAGTTTGGAGAAGTCTTGTAGACGGGAATGTGAGGAGGTAACAAGAGAGGAGGAGAGAAAGAGGTCATGAGCAGAGCGAAGGGGATGGGAGGGAGAGTATCTGTAGACTAGGCTGGAGATATAGGATGGAGCAGTGTTATTGAGAGCTTTAAAAGTAAGAGTCAGGATTTTATGTTTTATTCTGGAGGTTAGAGGAAGCCAGTGAAGGGACTAGAAGAGAGGTGCAGCAGATGTGGAGCGACGTGTAAGGAAGATATACAGTATATATACATATTAACACAAATATATATGTGCTGTATATAAGCATCTACATAAATATTTACAGGGAACACACAGTTCCCATAGACCACAATAAAAAGGCACACCCGCCAACTTTAAGCCCTCAT
This sequence comes from Bombina bombina, assembly GCF_027579735.1. Lineage (NCBI taxonomy): Eukaryota > Metazoa > Chordata > Amphibia > Anura > Bombinatoridae > Bombina > Bombina bombina. The sequence continues at coordinate 1,198,994,040 of NC_069501.1, read as the reverse complement.
AACTGCTTCTTGCAGTTATTTTATTAAAAAATAAAAGCGCTACAAGATTTATTTTTTAATAAACTACACATCACTGTATTTTAGGGCGAATTGGGTATTAGTATATTTATATTAATGTTTAGGTTACACATTTATATTGATGTCAGCGGTAACTTCCAGTAATAATATATATTTTGTCTATAGAATATCCCAGCAGTCTATTCCAATAATATAGTACATCTCAGGAGTGTCCTCCAAGCGTGTTATGTATTTATATAACAATATTTTTGATTAATGGAATTATGAATATTAATAATTAATAACAATCATTTTCTACAATTAATACAGTAGAATCTTATTAGTACACTCCAGTAAAATGTTAAATCTCTGTAGTGTACTCCAAAATAATACTATTGAGATATCTATATATTTGACAATAAAATTATTATTAAATATTAATATTTAATCTCAATTAAAGTAATTCCTAAATTCTGACCAGTTAATCTCTATGAACACATTTATTATATTTATGCAGTAACTGAATATCACTTATGACAATATATATATATATATATATATATCTCAATTTAATAATACAATATTAAAGTATAAAGCAGGCTATAGGGATATCAGCCAATAGGATTGAGCTTGCATTCTATTGGCTGTTCCAATCAGCCGATAGAATGCGAGCTCAATCCTATTGGCTGATTGGATCCGCCAATAGGATTGAACTTCAATCCTATTGGCTGATTGCATCAGCCAATAGGATTTTTTCTACCTTAATTCCGATTGGCTGATAGAATTTACATTTCCTGTTCATCCCTGAAATCTATCTTAAACTGGAAAGAATTTACATTTCCTGTTCATCGCTGAAATCTATCTTAAACTGCAGACTTTAGGTCTCCCTGACTGCAGGGGGCATCCTATCTCTGGTAGGATGTCATTTTTTAGACAGTGATCAAAAGGTCCTTTGAAGCGATATATCTTTGTATCTAAACAAATGTTTCTTCTTTTGTACTCTGAGATATCAGGTTTGTTATGTGTATCTGAGTATAGAGAGGGGGGTCTGTGTCACCCACCTCAGGTTATTTACAAATGGTCAAAGCATTTGATATAATACTGAAATATTAATTTATGTGATATATATATATGTATGTATAGCATACAATTAGCACTCACCTATTACATGACATGGGCACATTTATAAAATGAACCAGAGAACTGCCTAGTGCAGTTATTTTATTAAAAAATAAAGATGCTGCTATCTTTATTTTTTAATAAAATACAATACACTGTATTTTGTGGGCATTTGGGGCATTTTCAGAAAATTAACCAGAGATCAGATCTCTGGTTAATTTTCTGAGCGATAATTGCTACCGCGAGCCACTTGTAATTACTGATTAATTATCGTGCACCCGTTTCCAATCCCTTACAATGGGTTATACTGAGGATATTCTATTAGGACTGCAGTCTTGTTGATTAGTTCATTGAACCTACAACTTGAGTCTGTATGCAGAATATTGGATATTTTTTTGCAGAGAGTTCTATAAACTCTTTGATTAATGCAATTCATTATTTTTCCATTTGGTTTTAGAATTCCAATCCGATTATAAACAATGGCCCAGAATTCGTAAATCTAGCAATAATATGCAAAGCTATTTCTTTGATACTTTGAGATTTTATTGTGATCTGTAAACATTATTCCTTCATTATGTCAGACTAACAGGATGATATTTGCATTATAAATACTTTTGCATTCATATTCTGGAGATGTGTTTATTTTGCAAAGGAAGCCCTTTGAATTCATTTTGAAGAACTGCTAACTGTATTTTGATTATTATTTTTTTTTACAGAGAAACCAAAAAAACTTCCATTAAAATACAGGGATGGTACACTAAAACCATATGCTTTCAAAATGATTATGTATCAGACATAGATGCTCATGAACGTCTGGATAAGCGTAGTACAGCTTTACTTATCCTGTCTAGGGAGTGAGCAGTCTTAAAATCGCCTTAAATAATGCTTTTGCAAAACTGCTTTTTATTGGCTATATCAGTACAAGCCTCTTAAAAAGGAAATCATAAGTATGGCTCAGCAAAATGTATATGTAAGATTTATATTTACATACATATATATGTACATATTTAGGGTTAGATTACAAGTGAAGCACAAAATTGAGCTTTTGCAAGCTCGATAGCTGCGCTCAGTAGTACCAGTACACGCAAATGCACGCTGGTATTAAAAGTTGAGCACATTGCGAATGCGAGATCGCAGGTAAGCTTTTTGCTGACGAGAGCACATTTCCATAAGCTCCAATGGGAGCCTCGTTCCCATGCTGTGAGACACGGCAGAGATGGGTAGCAAAGTTTAAATATATATGTATGAGATTATATACATATATATTTATGTGTTTATATGAGTATATACACATATTAACATAGAATTATATATATATATATATATATATATATATATATATATATATATATATATAAAACCATATACATATATATTTTGAGTAATTACACAGTCCCCATAGACTGAAATATAAAGTCACTTTTCAGTGCCGTTTTTTTTTTCTAGCACCCACAAACTTTAAGCCCTTAAAACTGTTTTCTGCACTTATTATTTAAAAAAAATGCATTTTTTTTATTTTAGAAAACCACACTATACTTAATTTAGGGAGCAATTAGGGGACATTTTTAAAATTAACCAGAGATCTGCGCTCGCGGTAGCATTAACCAGCCACTTGTAAGGACTGATTATTTATTGTGCTCCTGTAAACAAGCTAATTTGCCTGTTTACGGGCGCACAATAAATTAGCGATCCACTTGAAATTTAGCCCTTATTGTATAATGTGCAGCTGTTGTGCATTTGAGATAATTCGTGTAGAGTACTTGGAAGAACCAAGTGGACCAGTTATTCATTCTACTAAGACAGGGATTACAGGTTTGGTTGTCTCTAGTGATGTGGAATCGGCTTCGGACGAATACAAATTCATCAGAATGTAGGCCCATTCAGCAATTCGCCGATACAAGAACAGCAAAATACATTATTGGATGCAATGGATGAAGAATGAACGATGGCTTAACCAAATTGATTAGTTCAGTCATGATGTTTGATGCCAAAAAAAGGTGCTGGAAGGGGTGAGAAAGAGGGGAAGGAGGCACATAATTTGGCTAATTAGCTTCTTTTTTGGTAATGATGTATAGAGGGTCTGATCATTCTTGTGTCCATAGTCCACTGTATGTTTACGCCAAATTCTGACCCTACCATCTAAATGTCACAGCTGAAATCAAGACTCAACAGACCAGGCAACGTTTTTCCAATTTTCTATTGTCCAATATTGGTGAGCCTGTGCGAATTGCAGCCTCAGTTTCCTGTTCTTATCTGACAAGAGTGGCACCCGGTGTGGTTTGCTGCTGCTGTAGAAAAAGGTAAAAACTTTGTTCTCAGCGCAAAAATATAAGAGATACTGTGCTTTCTTTTAAATATTGATCCAGAGAACAGATCAAAAATAAAGAACAGTTATTTTGACAATATAAAGAAAGCGCTGGTATAAGAAATAGGAGGTAATTAAAATTTAACCAGTCCTATTTTTTAACCTGCTAGCCAATATTTTCAAAATGTAGTATCACAATAAAACGAAATTAGTTATACTAATTGCATAAACCAAAGTAAAATAAATACAATTTAATCATACAATTTTTGCAAAATCGATAATGCAAACAATTAGTGTTTAAAAGGATTAGTAACAATTTAATGATTGCAATCTTAAAACACACACACACGATCTTGAAAAAAACAAAACAATCAAATCTAAATAAAATTCATAATATAAAAGTCCATAATTAAAAGTCCATGATTAAATGTTTCCAGAAATAGAGTGTCTAGAAACAAAGGGAGACAAGGAAAGCCTCATTACAGGTGGTAAAAGGTATGTTAAAATGGTGTATATAAGTACTTACACCAAATAATCTTGATATCGGCTCCTGGCAATTTCCAAAATGCCACAGGTAATATCCGCTTTCACAGGCTTAGATTCTCCTGTACCTGTATTAAGTTTTCAAAAGACTTTGAGGAAAACTGGGGTTCTTTTCAAACAGCTGATAAGCGTCCTGCACACAGCATAACTCACGCTTCAAGCACAGACACGTCCCAGCTCCCCTTCCTACACCTGCAGTTACAGGTGCTTCTTTAGGACAAAGTTCACAAGAGGTGTATGAGCAATGCGTTTCTGAGGTTACCCTTCTTTTGTTTTATTGTGATACTACATTTTGAGGACTGGTTAAATTTTAATTACCTCATATTTCTTATACCAGCGCTTTCTTTTTATTGTCAGCTTTTCTGCTGCTGTAGCCCATCTGCTTCAAGGTTCAACGTGTTGCGCGTTCAGAGATGAGAATCTGCATACCTTGGTTGTAATAAGTGGTTATTTGAGTTACTGTTGCCCTTCTATCATCTCAAACCAGTCTGCCTATCTCCACTGACCTCTGACATCAACAAGGCATTTTCGACCATTGCCCTAAGTTTAACAGCTCTTTTACATTAAAAAATACAAATTAATCCCTAACAGTAAAATAACCCACCCACTCAACCCCACAAAATAAAAAAGACCTAACTCTAAAAAAAATCTAATCTACCCATTGCCCCTAAAGGGGCATTTGTATGGGCATTGCACATAAAAGGACAATCAGCTCTTTAGTGCACCTTAAAAAAAATAGTTATCCTATTTGCTGATTTAAAATTTTCAGCCAATAGGAATGCAAGGTACCCCAATATAAAACGGGTAACTTGCATTCAATCTTCAGTGTGCACAAAGAGGATCCTTCACGTTAAATGTGTGCGCCGTTGTTGATCCTGCTCCGCTTCCCTCCACCGGGATGAAGAAAGAAGATGGTCTAGCGCTGGATGAAGAGGCATCCGCCTGGAAGAAGACCTTCAACTTTTTTGTTGTGTTTTTTTTAGATTTAGGGCTTTGCTTTTTTTTAATGGGCACTAAAAAGCTGATTGCCCTTTTAAGGGTAATGCCCATGCAAATGCCCCTTTAGGGGAAATGTGTAGATTAGATGTTTTAGAGTTATTTTGGGGAGTTGGGTGGGTGGTCGGTTTTACTGTTAGGGGTTAGAGCTGTTAAACTTAGGGCATTGCCCTACAAAACCCCTTTTAAGGGCTATTGGTAGTTTAGTGTTAGCTTAGGGGGTGTTTTTATTCTGGCGTGGCATTTTTGTTTTTTATAGGGGTGTTAGAATAGGTTTACATTTTTTATTTTGGAATTTTTTTGTAATTTTAGGTTTTTTATTTTAATTTAATCTTAGGTGGGTTTTTTATGTACATTTAGGTTTTTTTTCATGTAAACTTTTTTAATTAATTTTTTAAGGTAGTCTTTTTTATTTTATGTAATTTTAGTTAATTGGGGTTAATTTAGGTGGGTGTTAGGTTAGGGGCTTAGTGATTAGATTGACACTTTGCGTTCTGGGGGTTTGCAGATTAGGGGTTAATAGGTTAATTAGGTACTTTGCGTTGTGAGGGATGGCAGATTAGGGGTTAATACCTTTATTAATTACTTTGCAATGTGGAGGGATGGTGGACTAGGGGTTAATATATTTAGTAGGTACTGTGGGCGATGTGGGTTTGGCGGACTAGGGGTTAATAGTTTAAATAGGTAGATTGCATTGTGGGGCATGGCAATTTAGAGGTTAATACATTTTATTAGTAGTTGTGATGTGGGTGGAAGGCGGATATAGTGGCTTTGATGTGTCGGGTTTGATTTTTACGTGCGATTAAACATTTTATTTGTTTTTAAATTAGGTGCCGGCAGTTCATAAACTGCCGTAAATCACTGGCGACTCCAGAAATGTGTATTTCCGCACATTTTTGAAACTCGCCAGTTTAGCCAACTTACAGCAGTATATGATCTGTCCCCGCCGTATATGTGATAAATCTGATGTGCGCTAAAACCTACGCTGTATATGTAATCTCGTATATCTATGTTAATCTCCCAGAGTCACCTTACATCAAACATGACTCCAAGAGGTGAGGAGCCTGGAACTACTCCAAGTCTTTGAAGGACTCTCTGGACTACAGAACGTATCCTTTATCTATATACTACATTGACCAGTGAGAAATAGTTGTATGCAGTCTTTGCTTATTTTCTATGTTTATATGAATATATAAGATTCAATAAAATAATTAAAACTAAAAAAAAAATAGGCCCCTAAGGTTATTACAAAAAAAACCTTGCACACATATTTATTTATATATTTATTCTTCCCTTTGTTATTTAAAGGGACATTATAATTAAAATAAACCTGTATGATTCAGATATAACATGCAACTTAAAAAACTTTCCGATTTACTTCTATTTGTGAATTGTCTTTGTTTCCCTTATTATCCTTTGTTGAAGAGCATACTTAAGTTGTAGTGCACTACTGGGAGCTAGCTGTTGATTGGTGGCTGTGCTTATATGCCTTTGTCATTGGCTCACTTGAGGTGCTCAGCGAGGCCCCAGTAGTGCTTTGCTGCCCAAAGCTGATTTTTAAAGATAGGATAACAGAAAACAAGAAGCAAATTTGATAATAGAAATAAATTGGAAACTGCATGCATCTGAAATATAAAAATGTACTTTTCACTTTATACACTTTATAGTACCATTATAGCTCTTTTTCCATATAAATAGTGTATATCCAAAATACATCTCTAAATTGCATATAAATAACATTTTTAAAAATAATTTAAATAGTAACCCCCATTTTTCATATTAAAGCTGTACATGGTTCTCAGGCAGGGAACTTGTTCACTCACATTTTGGGGCAATCAATGTAGCATCTGCTGCCGGACACTGAACCAAAATTTTTTCTTTCGGAATTTAGATAAAGCATGCCATTTTAAGCAACTTTCTAATTTACTCCTATTATCAAATTTTCTTCATTCTCTTGGTATCTTGGTATCTCTATATTTCAAATACAAGAATGTAAGTTTAGATGCCGGCCCATTTTTGGCAAGCAACCTGGGTTGTTCTTGCTGATTGGTGGATAAATTCACCCACCAATAAACAAGTACTGCCCAGAGTTATGAACCAAAAAATAGGAGTAAATTAGAAAGTTGCTTAAAATTGCATGCTCTATCTGAATCACGAAAGAAAAAATTGGGTTCAGTGTCCCTTTAAGATTGTAAAAGCAATTGCTTGTGCAACTCTATCCCCCGACCCTGGGCAACCACTTAATACAGAACAGGCTTGAATGAATTGGGGATATAAATTTAGGAAGCCGTGTTCTAAAAACTGCTGCTTCTTCATCTGTGGTTGCAGTCTTGTGTGAGTGACACCTCAGCTACATCCATAGTTTCAAAAATGTAGCCCTATGTCTCAGAGCAGTAAAATGTAGCCCTATGTCTCAGAGCAGTAAAATGTAGCCCTATGTCTCAGAGCAGTAAAATGTAGCCCTATGTCTCAGAGCAGTAAAATGTAGCCCTATGTCTCAGAGCAGTAAAATGTAGCCCTAAGTCTCAGAGCAGTAAAATGTAGCCCTATGTCTCAGAGCAGTAAAATGTAGCCCTATGTCTCAGAGCAGTAAAATGTAGCCCTATGTCTCCGAGCCGTGGATTCAATAAAACGCAGGCAAACTATATGACAAATATACAATGCATGTTTTTGTTTCTATGCATAATTAACCATTTTATGGGAATTTTACATTTGATGTTAACATCCCTGTAATTAGTGTTGTCGCCCAAATAACATTGGGGTGTGGGGACTCATTTTCAGGGAGGATACTGGTGAGTTCTGTGTAGGAAAGCAATGAGAGGGGGAGACCTTTGGGGCTGTGGATGGGTCTAGCTATGCCACAGGCATAGCTGGTGTGGGCCTGGGCAGAGTGGTGGGAGAAAGTGAGTGATTACTACCATTGGGCATGCACATTGAGGAATAACCTTTATTATGGGGGGTAGTGCCCCTGCTGGCTGCCCTGTGTGATGCAACTGCCTGTAATTTACTTAAAGGGACAGTCAACACCATTATTCAGTTTTGCATAACCAACACTGTTATAATAATACACTATTTACCTCTGTGATTACCTTGTATCTAAGCCTCTGCAAACTGCCCCCTTATTTCAGTTCTTTTGACAGACTTGCATTTTAGCCAATCAGTGCTCACTCCTCTGTAAATTCACGTGCATGAGCTCAATGTTATCTATATGAAACACATGAACTAACGCCCTCTAGTGGCAAAATTGCATTCAGCTTAGAGGCGGCCTTCAAGGTCTAAGAAATTAGCATATGAACCTCCCAGGTTTAGCTTTCAACTAAGAATACCAAGAGAACAAAGCAAAATTGATGATAAAAGTAAATTGGAAAGTTGTTTAAATTACATTCCCTATCTGAATCATGAAAGTTTTTTTTGGACTTGACTGTCCCTAAATTGATTAATAAATAATTTTTAGTTCAGTTAGTGTATTATTCAAATAAATAAATCTAATAAAACAAAAATAGTACATGCTTGTGCTACTAAACAAAGTCATATTCAGATCTTTAAAATAGCTGTAAAATAATACCTGAAGGTATAAGCTTCGAAAGAATCTCTTCTTAAACCAAATTATTATTTTGCCTCTGGAAACTCATTTTTATACTGTCAACTTAAGGATATTTCTCTTTTACTGTTCTTGAGCCAATTATAGTCATACCCTATAAATCTTGATAAAATTCAATCTCTGGGAAATATACACAACAAAACCATTGTTTGAAAATAAAAGAGACTTTGGTACGATAGCTATTAAAAATGTGTAGACATAATTTTAAAGGAAGCAGCAGGTATTTGGCAATATTTAAGAATTAGATATAATAAACCTTTTTGTCCACTTGGGATTGTGTGATTGATTTTTGCTGCTAGGTAATGGATTTTACATCTTTCTAATGCCTTTATCATGTAACTGCAATACATCATGACAGTGCTTGAGCTGCAACCAGGATGTTAATGATTGGCTGCAACCATTGACATCCACATTTTTTTTATCTCCAGAGGAACGAGGGGAAATAAAAACATAATTTATGTAAGAATTTACCTGATAAATTCATTTCTTTCATATTGGCAAGAGTCCATGAGCTAGTGATGTTTGGGATATACAATCCTACCAAGAGGGGCAAAGTTTCCCAAACCTCAAAATGCCTATAAATACACCCCTCACAACACCCACAATTCAGTTTAACGAATAGCCAAGTAGTGGGGTGATAAAGAAAGGAGTAAAAAGCATCAACAAAGGAATTTGGAAATAATTGTGCTTTATACAAAAAAACATAACCACCATAAAAAGGGTGGGCCTCATGGACTCTTGCCAATATGAAAGAAATGAATTTATCAGGTAAGTTCTTACATAAATTATGTTTTCTTTCATGTAATTGGCAAGAGTCCATGAGCTAGTGACATATGGGATATCAATACCCAAGATATGGAACTCCACGCAAGAGTCACTAGAGAGGGAGGGATAAAATAAAAAACAGGCATTTTCCGCTGAAAAATTATCCACAACCCAAATTATAAGTTTATTCTTTTAATGACAAGAAAAAATTAAAACATCAGCAGAAGAATCAAACTGAAACAGCTGCCTGAAGAACTTTTCTACCAAAAACTGCTTCTGAAGAAGTAAATACATCAAAACGGTAGAATTTAGTAAATGTATGCAAAGAGGACCAAGTTGCGGCTTTGCAAATCTGATCAACTGAAGCTTCATTCTTAAAAGCCCACAAAGTGGAGACTGATCTAGTAGAATGAGCTGTAATTCTCTGAGGCGGGGTCTCACCCGACTCCAAATAAGCTTGATTAATCAAAAGCTTTAACCAAGAAGCCAAGGAAATAGCAGAAGCCTTCTGACCTTTCCTATGACCAGAAAATATAACAAATAGACTAGAAGTCTTCCTGAAATCTTTGGTAGCTTCAACATAATATTTCAAAGCTCTTACCACATCCAAAGAATGTAAGGATCTTTCCAAAGAATTCTTAGGATTAGGACACAAGGAAGGAACAACAATTTCTCTACTAATGTTGTTAGAATTCACAACCTTAGGTAAAAATTTAAATGAAGTCCGCAAAACCGCCTTATCCTGATGAAAAATCAGAAAAGGAGATTAACAAGAAAGAGCAGATAGCTCAGAAACTCTTCTAGCAGAAAAGATAGCCAAAAGGAACAACACTTTCCAAGAAAGTAGTTTAATGTCCAAAGAATGCATGGGCTCAAATTGAGGAGCCTGTAAAACCTTCAAAACCAAATTAAGACTCCAAGGAGGAGAAATTGATTTAATGACAGTCTTAATATGAACTAAAGCATGTACAAAACAGTGAATATCAGGAAGTTTAGCAATCTTTCTGTGAAATAAAATGGAAAGATCAGAGATTTGTCCCTTCAAGGAACTTGCAGACAAACCTTTATCCAAACCATCCTGAAGAAACTTTAAAATTCTAGGAATTCTAAAAGAATGCCAAGAAAATTTATGAAAAGAACACCATGAAATGTAAGTCTTCCAAGCTCGATAATAAATCTTTCTCGAGAGAGATTTACGAGCTTGTAACATAGTATTAATCACTGAGTCAGAGAAACCTCTATGACTTAGCACTAAGCGTTCAATTTCCATACCTTCAAATTTAATGATTTGAGATCCTGATGGAAAAATGGACCTTGAGACAGAAGGTCCGGCCTTAACGGAAGTGGCCAAGGTTGGCAACTGGACATCCGAACAAGATCCACATACCAAAACCTGTGGGGCCATGCTGGAGCCACCAGCAACACAAACAAATGTTCCATGATGATTTTGGAGATCACTCTTGGAAGAAGAACTAGAGGTGGAAAAATCTAAGCAGGTTGATAACACCATGGAAGTGTCAGCGCATGCACTGCTTCCACCTGAACATCCATGGACAGGTATCTGGGAAGTTTCTTGTTTAGATGAGAGGCCATCAGATCTACCTCTGGAAGACCCCACATCTGAACAATCTGAGAAAACACATCTGGATGGAGAGACCACTCCCCCGGATGTAAAGTCTGACAGTTGAGATAATCCGCCTCCCAATTGTCTACACCTGGGATATGCACCGCAGAGATTAGACAGGAGCTGGATTCCGCCCAAGCAAGTATCTGAGATACTTCTTTCATGGCTTGAGGACTGTGAGTCCTACCCTGATGACATATGCCACAGTTGTGATATTGTCTGTCTGAAAGCAAATGAACGGTTCTCTCTTCAACAGAGGCCAAAACCGAAGAGCTCTGAAAATTGCACAGAGTTCTAAAATATTGATTGGTAATCTCGCCTCTTGAGATTTCCAAACCCCTTGTGCTGTCAGAGATCCCCAAACAACTCCCCAACCTGAAAGACTTGCATCTGTAGTTATCCCAGTCTAGGTTGGCCGAACAAAAGAAGCCCCTTGAATTAAACGCTGGTGATTTAACCACCACGTCAGAGAGTGTCGAACATTGGGATTTAATGATATTAATTGTATAATCCCTGCACCATTGATTCAGCATACAAAGCTGGAGAGGTCTCATGTGAAAACGAGCAAAAGGAATCGCGTCCGATGCTGCAGTCATGAGGCATAAAACTTCCATGCACATAGCCACTGAAGGGAATGACTGAGACTGAAGGTGCCGACAGGCTGCAACCAATTTCAAATGTCTCTTGTCTGTTAGATTCAGTGTCCATGACTCTGTCTCTATCTCGAAACCTAAAAAGGTGACCCTTTCTGAGGAATCAAGAAACTTTTTGGTAAATTGATCCTCCAACAATGTTTTCGAAGAAACAATACTAGTTGATTCCTGTGAGATTCTGCAGAACGTAAAGACTGAGCTAGTACCAAGATATCGTCCAAATAAGGAAACACAGCAATACCCTGTTCTCTGATTACAGAGAGTAGGGCACCTAGAACCTTTGAAAAGATTCTTGGAGCTGTTGCTAGGCCAAATGGAGGAGCAACAAATTGGTAATGCTTGTCTAGAAAAGAGAATCTCAGGAACTGATAATGTTCTGGATGAATCGGAATATGAGGGTATGCATCCTGCAAGTCTATTGTGGACAGATAATGTCCTCGCTGAACAGAAATAGCATCAGGAATAGGAAAAACCTCTGGAGTAACCACAGGAGGTTTAAAAACAGCATTTAAACGTTTAATAGACTTAACGTCAAGAGGACTGGTTTTCTCAATATCCAAAGTAATTAACACTTCTTTTAATAAAGAACGAATATACTCCTTTTTAAATAAATAAGTAGATTTGTCAGTGTCAATATCTGAGGAAGGATCTTCTGTTTCAGATAGATCCTCATCAGAAGAGGATGAATTATTATGTTGTTGGTCATTTGAAATTTCATCAGCTAAATGAGAAGTTTTAAAAGACCTTTTACGTTTATTAGAAGGTGGAAATGCAGACAAAGCCTTCTGAATAGAATCAGTAACAAATTATTTAAAATTCATAGGTATATCATGTACATTAGAAGTTGACGGAACTGCAACTGGCAATGTACTATTACTGATGGACACATTATCTGCATGTAAAAGTTTATCATGCAACTATTACAAATGACATTCGGAGATATAATTTCCACAATCTTACAACAAATGCACTTAGCTTTGGTAGAACCGATGTCAGACAGCAAAGTTTCAACAGATACTTCTGAGGCAGGATCAGATTGAGACATCTTGCAAAATGTAAAAGAAAAAACAACATATAAAGCAAAATTATCAATTTCCTTATATGACAGTTTCAGGAATGGGAAAAAATGCAAATAGCATAGCCCTCTGACATAGAAAAAGGAAAGAGGCAAACAGCAATGGGGTATTAAATTAATGAAAAATTTGGTGCCAAGTATGACGCACAACGTAACTGAAAATTTTTTGTTGCGAATATCCGGAAATGACACACTTGCGTCACTAACGACGCAACCGTATGTAAGGCTTCGGCGTCAACTACGACGCCGGAAATGACGAACTTGCGTCAACGGATGTACTTTTCACGCCAAAAAATTCTCGTGCCAAAAATGACGCAATAAAGTCTAGCATTTGGCGCACCTGCGGGCCTAGTACTGCCCGCAATCTGCAAGAAAAAATGTAGTCAATTTGAAAAAAAGACTAAACCCCAGTTAAGAAAAATATTTCTTAATATGTTTATTTTCCCTAAATATGAAACTGACAGTCTGCACAAGGAAATACATGAACCTGACTCATGGCAAATATAAGTACAATACATATATTTAGAACTTTATATAAATGCATAAAGTGCCAAACCATAGCTGGGGTGTCTTAAGTAATAAAAAAAACATACTTACCGAAAGACACCCACATAGCAGATAGCCAAACCAGTACTGAAACAGTTATCAGTAGAGGTAATGGTATATGAGAGTATATCGTCGATCTGAAAAGGGAGGTAGGAGATGAATCTCTACGACCGATAACAGAGAACCTATGAAATAGATCTCCCGTGAGGAAAACCATTGCATTCAATAGGTGATTCTCCCTTCACATCCCTCTGACATTCACTGTACTCTGAGAGGAATCAGGCTTCAAAATGCTGAGAAGCGCATGTCAACGTAGAAATCTTAGCACAAACTTTACTTCACCACCGCCATAGGAGGCAAAGTTGTAAAACTGAATTGTGGGTGTGGTGAGGGGTGTATTTATAGGCATTTTGAGGTTTGGGAAACTTTGCCCCTCCTGGTAGGATTGTATATCCCATACGTCACTAGCTCATGAACTCTTGCCAATTACATGAAAGAAATACCTGTTAAATGAAATAACATCAGGTGTGATGTGCAAATACATTAGTTCAGGAGTGTATAGGTGTCGTTAGCCACCTGGCAGTGGTGTTTGCAACAATGTTTATTGCAATTTATACATAGTTGCAAATACTGCTATCATAGAATGCTAAAGGCACGTGCACACTCTTAAATTCCAATCAGCCTAGCTAGGTTTATTATTCAACAAAGGTTATCAACAAAACAAAGCACAATTGATAATAGAAGTTAATTGGAAAGTTGCTTAGAATTGTATGCTCTACCTGAATCATTAATATATATTTTAGAATTTACTTCCCCTTTAAGGATGTGGCTAGGTAGCTCTGGGCATGCCAGAAACAAATGGTGTAGGAGGGATTCTCCATAGCAAAATTAAAGTACAACTGTACAGACTGAGCTGTTTTTAAATAAGATTTTCAGAAGGGCATTTGCACCTTTTGCTCTTCCAATACCCAAGTAAACCAGGGCTGCCAAACATAAAGATTGTTTAAACGTAACCACATAAGTATTTTGTGGTACCTTCCCTGGGACGTCTGCCTATGTGCAGAATATGGGGCCTATCTATCAAGCTCCGAAAGGAGCTTGACGGACCGTGTTTCTGGCGAGTCTTCAGACTCGCCAGAAACAGCAGTTATGAAGCAGCGGTCACAAAGACCGCTGCTCCATAACCCTGTCCGCCTGCTCTGAGCAGACGGACAGGAATCGCAACAATTCAACCCGATCGAGTACAATAGGGTTGATTGATACCCCCTGCTGGCAGCCCATTGGCCGTGAGTCTGCAGGTGGCGGCGTTGCACCAGCAGCTCTTGTGAGCTGCTGGTGCAATGTTAAATGAGGAGAGCGCATTGCTCTCCGCGTTCAGCGATGTCTTGCGGACCTGATCCGCACTGTAGGATCAGGTCCGCAAGACATTTCTTAAATATGCCTCTATGGCTCTGTGCATTATAACAAATCATTTGGACATCATCCCACACTGCTCATATCCGTACAATCAGGCAAAAAGTGCCCATGTCAACATAACTGACATCTTGGAGAAAGTTGGAGCTTGTATCTCTGCTAGTGGTTCATTTGCATCCTTTCTGCGTAGATGCAATGAGTTGGTGCATCGATGCAGTGGCAGTTGTGCAAACATTAGCAGTTCCATGTATCTTACTAAGCTTAGATTGCAAGTCCTGTAAACCTTCTACCACGTTCCTCCATTGTCATGTCTTTATTTATTGTACATCCTTTGTAATGAAGCAGAATCTGCATTAAAGACAAAGAAAATGTAAGCAATTTTTCTTTTTCTTAAGTCAGACAAAACTGCAAATGGAGATTTAAATGGCTTTTAACTTTTAACTATGCAACTGAAATCTGGTATTTAGAAATTATATTTTTATAAATGCATATTATATATCAGCAATCAAGCAGATTACAAAAGCTCTTCATATAAAATCATTCTAAATAGTCATTTTTAAATCAAAATTTGTCTTGTTTCGCGGTTAAGGGAAATGCCCCTTAAAATACGTTTTAATCTTATAACTTTTGCATTGGCCAATTATAGAGATATATAAATGTACTCTTGCATTGATCAAGTGATCACTGTGTAGAATGTTCTGAGGGTCAAAGCTCTAGACTGTGCAGGCTACTCCTCCTCTTGGGGGTGAAAACAAAATCACAATCTCAGAGTTAAATAACAGAAAAAATGTGAGAAAATGAATGATGAACACTCATTACAGAACTTCTTACTACACATAACTAAAGATTTGTATTGGATACTCAATTTTGAGTT
This sequence comes from Bombina bombina, assembly GCF_027579735.1. NCBI lineage: Eukaryota > Metazoa > Chordata > Amphibia > Anura > Bombinatoridae > Bombina > Bombina bombina. Next base: position 1,198,978,529 of record NC_069501.1, on the reverse strand, counting down.
GTCCCTTTCAGGACTGATTGGCAGTAACTACAAAAAGTAAAAGTATCTGAAAGTTTCAGTAGTCACATAAAAAAGTGCACATTTTTGAAAAATGATTTACTATTAGTCCATGGGATATTACTTACTGAACTACCACTCAAGCAGGTGTATTCATTTTAGGATAATTTGCATTAAAAAAAGAATACAATCAATAAAAGGGAGATGAAACCTAAATGTTTTGTAGAGCATACAATTTTGAACAACTTTCCAATTTACTTTGATAATCAAATTTGCTTCATTCTCTTGGATTCCTTTGTTGAAGCAGAAGCAATGCACTACTGGGAACTAGCTAAACATTCTACTGACAAGAGGCATATATATGCAGTCACCAATCAAAAGCTAGCTCCCAGTAGTGCATTGCTGCCAAAGAGCCTACCTAGGTATGCATTTAAACAAAGGATACCAAGAGAACATAATTAAATTGGAAGGTTGTTTAAAAGTGCATGCTCTATAGGAACTATGACAGTTTAATTATGAATTTAACTGTTCCTTTAAATTTCTATAAAGTAATGCACATCGCCAAGCTGCTGACGATGATTAGTTACAGATTCAGTATGCATACAATAGCTATATGGAATATTCCATTGATAAAGGGACAGTCTACACCAGAATTTTCTATTGTTTTAAAAGATAGATAATCCCTTTATTATCCATTCCCCAGTTTTGCATAACCAACACAGTTATATTAATATACTTTTTACCTCTGTGATTACCTTGTATCTAAGCCTCTTCTGACAGCCCCCCTGATCACATGACTTTTTATTAATTATCTATTGACTTGCATTTTAGCCAATTAGTGCTGTGTTGTGATGACTCTTAAATAACTCAATGGCTGTGAGCACAATGTTATCTATATGGCCCACAAGAACTAGCAGTCTCCTGTTGTGAAAAGCAAGATAAAAAGCATGTGATAAGAGGTTGTATGTAGTGGCTTAGAAACAGACAGAAATTTAGAGGTTTAAATGTTATTAAGTATATTAATATAACAATGTTGATTGTGCAAAGCCGGGGAATCAGTAGTAAAGGTATTATCTATCTTTTTAAACAATAACAATTTTAGTGTTGACTGTCCCTTTAAAGTAATTTTATTTATGTTGGGTTGAAGTTTCTTTAACATTTCTATATTCCACATACTATCCGTGCAATGATTAGAATTTCCTTGAGTTTCTATAAAGTAATTGTTCCATGTTCAAACATAGCTTTCCTTTATCTAATCTCTAGATAAATTGAGCCAATATTTAAATGGTTAAGATACTTTAACCCGTCCTAAAATTATTTTAAAAACATAATTTATGTAAGAACTTACCTGATAAATTCATTTCTTTCATATTAGCAAGAGTCCATGAGCTAGTGATTTATGGGATATACATTCCTACCAGGAGGGGCAAAGTTTCCCAAACCTCAAAATGCCTATAAATACACCCCTCACCACACCCACAATTCAGTTTAACGAATAGCCAAGAAGTGGGGTGATAAGAAAGGAGCGAAAGCATCAAAAAATAAGGAATTTGAATAATTGTGCTTTATACAAAAAAATCATAACCACCACAAAAAGGGTGGGTCTCATGGACTCTTGCTAATATGAAAGAAATTAATTTATCAGGTAAGTTCTTACATAAATTATGTTTTCTTTCATGTAATTAGCAAGAGTCCATGAGCTAGTGACGTATGGGATAGCAGATACCCAAGATGTGGAACTTCCACGCAAGAGTCACTAGAGAGGGAGGGATAAAATAAAGACAGCCAATTCCGCTGAAAAAATAATCCACAACCCAAATCAAAAGTTTTAATCTAAATAATGAAAAAAAATGAAATCATAAGCAGAAGAATCAAACTGAAACCGCTGCCTGAAGTATTTTTCTACCAAAAACTGCTTCAGAAGAAGAGAAAACATCAAAATGGTAGAATTCAGTAAAAGTATGCAAAGAAGACCAAGTTGCTGCTTTGCAAATCTGATCAACAGAAGCTTCATTGCTAAAAGCCCAGGAAGTAGAAACTGACCTAGTAGAATGAGCCGTAATCCTTTGAGGCGGGGACTTACCCAACTCCACATAAGCATGATGAATCAAAGACTTTAACCAAGACGCCAAAGAAATGGCAGAAGCTTTCTGACCTTTCCTGAAACCAGAAAAGATAACAAATAGACTAGAAGTCTTTCTAAAATCTTTAGTAGCTTCAACATAATATTTCAAAGCTCTTACTACATCCAAAGAATGTAAAGATCTCTCCTTTGAATTCTTAGGATCAGGGCACAATGAAGGGACAACAATTTCTCTACTAATGTTGTTAGAATTCACAACCTTAGGTAAAAAATTGAAATGAAGTCCGCAAGACCGCCTTATCCTGATGAAAAATCAGAAAAGGAGATTCACAAGAAAGAGCAGATAACTCAGAAACTCTTCTAGCAGAAGAGATGGCCAAAAGGAACAAAACTTTCCAAGAAAGTAATTTAATATACAGAGAATGCATAAGTTCAAACGGAGGAGCCTGTAAAGCCCTCAGAACCAAATTATGGCCTAGATTTGGAGTTTGGCGGTAAAAGGGCTGTTAATGCTCCGCGGGCTTTTTTCTGGCCGCACCATAAATTTAACTCTGGTATCGAGAGTTTAAACAAATGCTGCGTTAGGCTCCAAAAAAGGAGCGTAGAGCATTTTTACCGCAAATGCAACTCTCGATACCAGAGTTGCTTACGGACGCGGCCGGCCTCAAAAACGTGCTCGTGCACGATTCTCCCATAGGAAACAATGGGGCTGTTTGAGCTGAAAAAAAACCTAACACCTGCAAAAAAGCAGCAATCAGCTCCTAACGCAGCCCCATTGTTTCCTATGGGGAAACACTTCCTACGTCTGCACCTAACACCCTAACATGTACCCCGAGTCTAAACACCCCTACCCTTACACTTATTAACCCCTAATCTTCCACCCCCGCTATCGCTGACCCCTGCATTATATTATTAACCCCTAATCTTCCGCTCCGTAAACCGCCGCAACTTACATTATCCCTATGTACCCCTAATCTGCTGCCCTAACATCGCCGACCCCTATATTATATTTATTAACCCCTAATCTGCCCCCCTCAACGTCGCCGACACCTGCCTACACTTATTAACTCCTAATCTGCCGAGCGGACCTGAGCGCTACTATAATAAAGTTATTAACCCCTAATCCGCCTCACTAACCCTATCATAAATAGTATTAACCCCTAATCTGCCCTCCCTAACATCGCCGACACCTACCTTCAATTATTAACCCCTAATCTGCCGAGCGGACCTCACCGCTACTATAATAAATGTATTAACCCCTAAAGCTAAGTCTAACCCTAATACTAACACCCCCCTAACTTAAATATAATTTACATCTAACGAAATAAATTAACTCTTATTAAATAACTTATTCCTATTTAAAGCTAAATACTTACCTGTAAAATAAATCCTAATATAGCTACAATATAAATTATAATTATATTATAGCTATTTTAGGATTAATATTTATTTTACAGGCAACTTTTTAATTATTTTAACCAGGTACAATAGCTATTAAATAGTTAAGAACTATTTAATAGTTACCTAGTTAAAATAATAACAAATTTACCTGTAAAATAAATCCTAACCTAAGATATAATTAAACCTAACACTACCCTATCAATAAATTAATTAAATAAACTACCTACAATTACCTACAATTAACCTAACACTACACTATCAATAAATTAATTAAACACAATTCCTACAAATAAATACAATTAAATAAACTAGCTAAAGTACAAAAAATAAAAAAGAACTAAGTTACAAAAAATAATAAAATATTTACAAACATAAGAAAAATATTACAACAATTTTAAACTAATTACACCTACTCTAAGCCCCCTAATAAAATAACAAAGACCCCCAAAATAAAAAATTCCCTACCCTATTCTAAATTAAAAAAGTTACAAGCTCTTTTACCTTACCAGCCCTGAACAGGGCCCTTTGCGGGGCATGCCCCAAGGATTTCAGCTCTTTTGCCTGTAAAAAAAAACATACCATCCCCCCCCCAACATTACAACCCACCACCCACATACCCCTAATCTAACCCAAACCCCCCTTAAATAAACCTAACACTAAGCCCCTGAAGATCTTCCTACCTTGTCTTCACCATACCAGGTTCACCGATCCGTCCTGGCTCCAACATCTTCATCCAACCCAAGCGGGGGTTGGCGATCCATCATCCGGTGCTGAAGAGGTCCAGAAGAGGCTCCAAAGTCTTCCTCCTATCCGGCAAGAAGAGGACATCCGGACCGGCAAACATCTTCTCCAAGCGGCATCTTCAATCTTCTTCCATCCGGTGCGGAGCGGGTCCATCTTGAAGCAGGCGACGCGGATCCATCCTCTTCTTCCGTTGTCTCCCGACGAATGACGGGTCCTTTAAGGGACGTCATCCAAGATGGCGTCCCTCGAATTCCGATTGGCTGATAGGATTCTATCAGCCAATCGGAATTAAGGTAGGAATTTTCTGATTGGCTGATGGAATCAGCCAATCAGAATCAAGTTCAATCCGATTGGCTGATCCAATCAGCCAATCAGATTGAGCTCGCATTCTATTGGCTGTTCCGATCAGCCAATAGAATGCGAGCTCAATCTGATTGGCTGATTGGATCAGCCAATCGGATTGAACTTGATTCTTATTGGCTGATTCCATCAGCCAATCAGAAAATTCCTACCTTAATTCCGATTGGCTGATAGAATCCTATCAGCCAATCGGAATTCGAGGGACGCCATCTTGGATGACGTCCCTTAAAGGAACCGTCATTCGTCGGGAGACAACGGAAGAAGAGGATGGATCCGCGTCGCCTGCTTCAAGATGGACCCGCTCCGCACTGGATGGAAGAAGATTGAAGATGCCGCTTGGAGAAGATGTTTGCCGGTCCGGATGTCCTCTTCTTGCCGGATAGGAGGAAGACTTTGGAGCCTCTTCTGGACCTCTTCAGCACCGGATGATGGATCGCCAACCCCCGCTTGGGTTGGATGAAGATGTTGGAGCCAGGACGGATCGGTGAACCTGGTATGGTGAAGACAAGGTAGGAAGATCTTCAGGGGCTTAGTGTTAGGTTTATTTAAGGGGGGTTTGGGTTAGATTAGGGGTATGTGGGTGGTGGGTTGTAATGTTGGGGGGGGGGTATGGTATGTTTTTTTTTACAGGCAAAAGAGCTGAAATCCTTGGGGCATGCCCCGCAAAGGGCCCTGTTCAGGGCTGGTAAGGTAAAAGAGCTTGTAACTTTTTTAATTTAGAATAGGGTAGGGAATTTTTTATTTTGGGGGTCTTTGTTATTTTATTAGGGGGCTTAGAGTAGGTGTAATTAGTTTAAAATTGTTGTAATATTTTTCTTATGTTTGTAAATATTTTATTATTTTTTGTAACTTAGTTCTTTTTTAATTTTTGTACTTTAGCTAGTTTATTTAATTGTATTTATTTGTAGGAATTGTGTTTAATTAATTTATTGATAGTGTAGTGTTAGGTTAATTGTAGGTAATTGTAGGTAGTTTATTTAATTAATTTATTGATAGGGTAGTGTTAGATTTAATTATATCTTAGGTTAGGATTTATTTTACAGGTAAATTTGTTATTATTTTAACTAGGTAACTATTAAATAGTTCTTAACTATTTAATAGCTATTGTACCTGGTTAAAATAATTACAAAGTTACCTGTAAAATAAATATTAATCCTAAAATAGCTATAATATAATTATAATTTATATTGTAGCTATATTAGGATTTATTTTACAGGTAAGTATTTAGCTTTAAATAGGAATCATTTATTTAATAAGAGTTAATTAATTTCGTTAGATGTAAATTATATTTAAGTTAGGGGGGTGTTAGTGTTAGGGTTAGACTTAGCTTTAGGGGTTAATCAATTTATTAGAATAGCAGTGAGCTCCGGTCGTCAGATTAGGGGTTAATAATTGAAGTTAGGTGTCGGCGATGTTAGGGAGGGCAGATTAGGGGTTAATACTATTTATGATAGGGTTAGTGAGGCGGGTTAGGGGTTAATAACTTTATTATAGTAGCGCTCAGGTCCGCTCGGCAGATTAGGGGTTAATAAGTGTAGGCAGGTGTTGGCGACGTTGAGGGGGGCAGATTAGGGGTTAATAAATATAATATAGGGGTCGGCGGTGTTAGGGGTAGCAGATTAGGGGTACATAGGGATAACGTAGGTGGCGGCGCTTTGCGGTCGGAAGATTAGGGGTTAATTATTTTAAGTAGCTGGCGGCGACGTTGTGGGGGGCAGGTTAGGGGTTAATAAATGTAATACAGGGGTCGGCGGGGTTAGGGGCAGCAGATTAGGGGTACATAAGTATAACGTAGGTGGCGGGCGGCAGATTAGGGGTTAAAAATTTTAATCGAGTGGCGGCGATGTGGGGGGACCTCGGTTTAGGGGTACATAGGTAGTTTATGGGTGTTAGTGTACTTTAGAGTACAGTAGTTAAGAGCTTTATGAACCGGCGTTAGCCAGAAAGCTCTTAACTCCTGCTATTTTCAGGCGGCTGGAATTTTGTCGTTAGAGCTCTAACGCTCACTTCAGAAACGACTCTAAATACCGGCGTTAGAAAGATCCCATTGAAAAGATAGGATACGCAAATGGCGTAGGGGGATCTGCGGTATGGAAAAGTCGCGGCTGAAAAGTGAGCGTTAGACCCTTTAATCACTGACTCCAAATACCAGCGGGCGGCCAAAACCAGCGTTAGGAGCCTCTAACGCTGGTTTTGACGGCTACCGCCGAACTCCAAATCTAGGCCTATGACTCCAAGGAGGAGAGATTGACTTAATGACAGGCTTGATACGAACCAAATCCTGTACAAAACAATGAATATCAGGAAGATTAGCAATCTTTCTGTGAAAAAGAACCGAAAGAGCAGAGATTTGTCCTTTCAAAGAACTTGCAGATAAACCTTTATCCAAACCATCCTGAAGAAACTGTAAAATTCTAGGAATTCTAAAAGAATGCCAGGAGAACTTATGAGAAGAACACCAAGAAATGTAAGTCTTCCAGACTCGATAATAAATCTTCCTAGACACAGATTTACGAGCCTGTAACATAGTATTAATTACTGAGTCAGAGAAACCTCTATGACTAAGAATCAAGCGTTCAATTTCCATACCTTCAAACTTAATGATTTGAGATCCTGATGGAAAAATGGGCCTTGAGATAGAAGGTCTGGTCTTAACGGAAGTGTCCAAGGTTTGCAACTGGCCATCCGAATGAGATCCGCATACCAAAACCTGTGAGGCCATGCTGGAGCCACCAGCAGTACAAACGAATGTTCCATTAGAATTTTGGAAATCACTCTTGGAAGAAGAATTAGAGGCGGAAAGATATAGGCAGGATGATAATTCCAAGAAAGCAACAACGCGTCCACTGCTTCCGCCTGAGGATCCCTGGATCTGGACAGATAGCTGGGAAGTTTCTTGTTTAGATGAGAGGCCATCAGATCTATTTCTGGAAGTCCCCAGATTTGAACAATCTGAAGAAATACCTCTGGGTGAAGAGACCATTCGCCCGGATGTAACGTCTGGCGACTGAGATAAAATCCGCTTCCCAATTGTCTACACCTGGGATGTGAACCGCAGAAATTAGACAGGAGCTGGATTCCGCCCATACAAGTATCCGAGATACTTCTTTCATAGCTTGAGGACTGTGAGTCCCACCTTGATGATTGACATACGCCACGGTTGTGACATTGTCCGTCTGAAAACAAATAAACGATTCTCTCTTCAGAAGAGGCCAGAACTGGAGAGCTCTGAAAATCGCATGGAGTTCCAAAATGTTGATTGGTAATCTCGCCTCCTGAGATTCCCAAACCCCCTGCGCTGTCAGAGATCCCCATACAGCTCCCCAACCTGAAAGACTCGCATCTGTTGAGATCACAGTCCAGGTTGGACGAACAAAAGAGGCCCCTTGAATTAAACGATGGTGATCCAACCACCAAGTCAGAGAAGATCGAACATTGGGATTTAAGGATATTATTTGTGATATCCTTGTATAATCCCTGCACCACTGGTTCAGCATACAAAGCTGAAGAGGTCTCATGTGAAAACGAGCAAAGGGGATCGCGTCCGATGCAGCAGTCATGAGACCTAGAATTTCCATGCAAAAAGCTACCGAAGGGAATGACTGAGACTGAAGGTTTCGACAAGCTGAAACCAACTTCAGACGTCTCTTTTCTGTTAGAGACAAAGTCATGGACACTGAATCTATTTGAAAGCCCAAAAAGGTTACCTTTGTCTGAGGAATCAAGGAACTCTTTGGTAAATTGATCCTCCAACCATGTTTTTGAAGAAACAACACAAGTTGATTCGTATGAGATTCTGCAGAATGTAAAGACTGAGCAAGTACCAAGATATCGTCCAAATAAGGAAATACCGCAATACCCTGTTCTCTGATTACAGAGAGAAGGGCACCGAGAACCTTTGAAAAGATCCTTGGAGCTGTTGCTAGGCCAAACGGAAGGGCAACAAACTGGTAATGCTTGTCTAGAAAAGAGAATCTCAGAAACTGATAGTGATCTGGATGAATTGGAATATGAAGATATGCATCCTGTAAATCTATTGTGGACATATAATGCCCTTGCTGAACAAAAGGCAGAATAGTCCTTATAGTCACCATTTTGAATGTTGGTATTCTTACATAACGATTCAATATTTTTAGATCCAGAACTGGTCTGAAGGAATGAGGGCCGCACCTTCATGTGGATTTAGGAGCTGGTTTTGGCTTTCTAAAAGGCTTGGATTTATTCCAGACTGGAGAAGGTTTCCAAACGGAAACCGTTCCTTTAGGGGAAGGGTCAGGCTTCTGTTCTTTATTCTGACGAAAGGAACGAAAACGATTAGCAGCCCTGTATTTACCTTTAGATTTTTTGTCCTGAGGCAAAAAGGTTCCTTTCCCCCCAGTAACAGTTGAAATAATAGAATCCAACTGTGAACCAAATAATTTATTACCTTGGAAAGAAAGAGAAAGCAAAGTTGACTTAGAAGTCATATCTACATTCCAAGATTTAAGCCATAAAGCTCTTCTAGCTAAGATAGCTAAATACATATATCTGACATCAATTCTAATGATATAAAAAATGGCATCACAAATAAAGTTTTTAGCATGTTGAAGAAGTCTAACAATGCTATAAGCATTATGGTCTGACACTTGTTGCGCTAAAGCCTCCAACCAGAAAGTTGAAGCTGCAGCAACATCAGCCAAAGAAATCACAGGTCTAAGAAGATTACCTGAACATAAATAAGCTCTCCTTAGAAAGGATTCAAGCTTCCTGTCTAAAGGATCCTTAAAGGAAGTACTATCCGCCGTAGGAATAGTAGTACGTTTAGCAAGAGTAGAAATAGCCCCATCAACTTTAGGGATTTTATCCCAAAACTCTAATCTATCAGATGGCACAGGGTACAATTTCCTAAACCTTTGAGAAGGAGTAAATGAAGTACCCAGACTATTCCATTCCCTAGAAATTACTTCTGAAATAGCATCAGGAACTGGAAAAACTTCAGGAATAACTACATGAGGTTTGAAAACCGAATTTAAACGCTTAGTAGATTTAGTATCAAGAGGACTAGACTCCTCCATATCTAATGCAATTAACACTTCTTTAAGTAAAGAACGAATAAACTCCATCTTAAATAAATATGAAGATTTATCAGTGTCAATATCTGAGGCAGAATCTTCTGAACCAGATAGATCCTCATCAGAAACAGATAAGTCAGTATGATGACGGTCACATAAAAATTCATCTGAAATATGAGAAGTTTTAAAAGACCTTTTACGCTTACTGGAAGGAGGAATAACAGACAGAGCCTTCCTAATAGATTTAGAAACACATTCTTTTACATTAACAGGGACATCCTGAACATTAGATGTTCAAGGAACAACAACAGGTAATGGATTATTACTAATGGAAACACAATCTGCATTAGAAAGTTTATCATGACAGTTATCACAAACAATAGCTGGAGGAACAGTTACGAAAAGTTTACAACAGATGCACTTAACTTTGGTAGAACCAGCATCAGGCAGCGTCTTTCCAGAAGTAGATTCTGATCCAGGGTCATGTTGAGACATCTTGCAATATGTAATAGAAAAAACAACATATAAAGCAAAATTATCAAATTCCTTAAATGACAGTTTCAGGAATGGGAAAAAATGCCAAATGAACAAGCCTCTAGCAATCAGAAGCAATGAAAAATGAGACTGAAATAATGTGAAAAAAAGGTGGAGACAAGAATGACGCCCACATTTTTTGGCGCCAAGAATGACGCCCACATTATTGGCGCCAAGTACAACGCCCATATTTTTTGACACCAAGTATGACGCCACATCCTGTGACGCAGAAAAAAACGACGCCCACAATTTTGGCGCAAAAAAAGTCTGAACGTCAAATATGACGCAACCATACGCAAACTTCCGGCATCAATTAGGGCGCCGTAAATGACAAAATTTTTGCGTCAAAAAAGTCCGCGCCAAGAATGACGCAATAAATTGAAGCATTGTCACCCCCCGCGAGCCTAACAGCCCACAGGGAAAAAAAGTCAATTGAAAAAATTATTTTAAGGTAAGAAAAAAATATTTCATATGCATTATCCCAAATAATGAAACTGGCTGTCTGAAATAAGGAATACTGATTATCCTGAATCATGGCAAATATAAGTTTAAACACATATATTTAGAACTTTACATATACAGTGCCCAACCATAGATTAGAGTGTCATAAAAAATAAGACTTACTTACCCTAAGACACTCATCTACATATAGTAGACAGCCAAACCAGTACTGAAACGAGAATCAGTAGAGGTAATGGTATGTAAGAGTATATCGTCGATCTGAAAAGGGAGGTAGGAGATGAATCTCTACGACCGATAACAGAGAACCTATGAAATAGATCCCCTAGAGGAAGACCATTGAATTCAAATAGGCAATACTCTCTTCACATCCCTCTGACATTCACTGCACTCTGAGAGGAAAACCGGGCTCCAGCCTGCTGCGAAGCGCATATCAACGTAGAATCTAGCACAAACTTACTTCACCACCTCCATGGGAGGCAAAGTTTGTAAAACTGAATTGTGGGTGTATTTATAGGCATTTTGAGGTTTGGGAAACTTTGCCCCTCCTGGTAGGAATGTATATCCCATACGTCACTAGCTCATGGACTCTTGCTAATTACATGAAAGAAATGGGTATATTTTACACAGGTTTCAAGACTGTGGTAGTAAACAGCAGAATTATTACAGTACTTTAAAATTATAAAAAATATCCTGCTAGAAACTTAAATATTTCTTAGTAAATTATAATTTAATGAATATTGGTCTGTAGTTTTACTGGTGCTTACATAAACTCAGGTGTGATCCTGGGGGTGAATTCACACAAAAAAAAAAAGTATGAAGCCAGACAAATTCTTGGGGCTCGATCCGATATAAATTGTCGCCCGCAAAAGCCGGCGACGCCAAAATCTGCGCGGGTTTGGTATCCTATATACGGCGTAACCTAGAAGTTACGCCCGTATATTTCTGCCATCGGCCGGAGTTTTTTGGGCCATAGGCAGGTATACCAAACCATCGCAGTTTGGTATCCAATATACAGCGTAAGGACTTACGTGGCGAAAATGGAGAAATCTTACTCCATTTTCACCTTGCCACAAAAAGCAGCCGTAAGAAGCCTTACGCTGACTATTGGAGCCCCGTAACTCCCTAAACTACCTGCAAAATAAAACCTAACACCTAACGCATGCGCAATTTCTATCTACCTGTCAACCGCGATCCCTGCCGCAATCCCTAATAAAGTATTTAACCCCTAAACCGCCGCTCTCGGACCCCGCCGCCATCTACATAAACTAACCCCCTACTGTGAGCCCCTAAAACTGCCACCATCTAACTGATCTATCCCCTAATGTGAACCCCTAAAACCGCCACCATCTACCTTATCTATCTGCTAATGTGAACCCCTTACACCGCCGCCATCTACCATATCTATCCCCTAATCTGACCCCTTACACCGCCGCCACCAATATAAAAATTATTAACCCCTAATCTAATCCCCCTATACCGCTGCCAGCTATATTAATATTATTAACCCCTAATCTAATATCCCTAAAGTAATAAGCTCTATTACCAGCCCTTAAAAGGGCCTTTTGCGGGGCTTTGTCCCAAAGTAAACAGCTCTTTTGCCCTATAACCTGCCCTCCCTACACCGTAAGCCCCTTGCACCGCCGCCATCTATATTAAAATTATTAACCCCTAATTTAATTTACCTACCCCACCGCCAGCTATATTATCTATATTAACCCTAAGTATATTATAGTTAATATAGTTATTACATTATATATATTAACTATATTAACCCTAATTATATTAGGGTTAATATAGTTAATATAGTTACTATAGTATTTATATTAACTATATTAACTCTATCTAACCCTAACACCCCTAACTAAATTCTTATTAAATAAATCTAATTCATATTATAAACTAAAATATTCCTATTTAAATCTAAATACTTACCTATAAAATAAACCCTAAGATAGCTACAATATAATTAATAATTACATTGTAGCTATGTTAGGGTTTATATTTATTTTACAGGTAAATTGTTAATTATTTTAACTAGGTATATTAGCTATTTGTAGTTTATTTAATTTATTGATAGTGTAGGTGTATTTGTAACTTAGGTTAGGATTTATTTTACAGGTAATTGGGTAATTATTTTAACTAGGTAGCTATTAAATAGTTAATAACTATTTAATAGCTATTATACCTAGTTAAAATAATTAACAATTTACCTGTAAAATAAATATAAACCCTAACATAGCTACAATGTAATTATTAATTATATTGTAGCTATCTTAGGGTTTATTTTATAGGTAAGTATTTAGATTTAAATAGGAATATTTTAGTTTATAATATGAATTAGATTTATTTAATAAGAATTTAGTTAGGGGTGTTAGGGTTAGATAGAGTTAATATAGTTAATATAAATACTATAGTAACTATTTTAACTATATTAACCCTAATATAATTAGGGTTAATATAGTTAATATATATAATATAATAACTATATTAACTATAATATACTTAGGGTTAATATAGATAATATAGCTGGCGGCGGGGTAGGTAGATTAAATTAGGGGTTAATAATTTTAATATAGATGGCGGCGATGTAAGGGGCTTACATTAGGGGTTAATACTATTAATATAGGTGGCGGCGGTGTAGGGAGGGCAGGTTATAGGGCAAAAGAGCTGTTTACTTTGGGGCAAAGCCCCGCAAAAGGCCCTTTTAAGGGCTGATAATAGAGATTATTACTTTAGGGGGATTAGATTAGGGGTTAATATAGATACTATAGCTGGCAGTGGGGTAGGGGGATTAGATACTGGTTAATATAGTTTAATATAGCTGGCGGCGGGGTAGGAGCTCACATTAGGGGGTAGGTAACATAGATGGCGGCGGTGTTAGGGCTCACTTTAGGGGGTTATAGATTTAATATAGCTGGCGGCGGGGTCCGGGAGCGGCGGTTTAGGGGTTAATAACTTTATTAGGGGGCGGCGGGGTCCGGGAGCGGCGGTTTAGGGGTTAATACATTTTTTATTGTTAGGATAGTGGGGGGGGGGATAGCGGATAGAGGGTTAGACGTGTCGGGCTATGTTAGGGAGGCGTGTTAGACAGTACGGGAGATTTATACTTTAGTCAGGTTTTGTAGGCGCCGGCAGTTTCTAAAGTGCCGTAAGTCACTGGCGACTCCAGAAATTTGTACTTACGCAGATTTCTGGACATCGCTGGTTTATCCGACTTACGGCACTTTAGCAACTGCCGGCGGAGTTTATAGGATAGCTCGAGTTGCGAGCTGAAACTACGGGCGGCGGGGGTTCTCTCGCTTGCGCCGCAAACTACGCCGTATATCGGATCGCGCCCTTGAAATGTATCTTTTATTACTGGTCTAAAAAAAAGAGTTAGATTTATTCCAAAATAAAAGAAAATATTAGGGCAGCTCTATGTAGGAGTCTGCTGAAAACGTTTAAGGAAGTGTGATATTCAGTAATAATTGCCACACTGGCTTCCCATCGCTTTGCTAACCACCTCCCACTTATCCCTTATTTACAGTGTTCCCACAAAAGTATCAACAAAAAGTTAGTATTTAATTATTGTTACATTTGTTTATAAATGAAGATGCAAAACATACAAGCAAGTTAAAAATAGAAAAAGACATTTCAGCCAGCACAGAGACTTAATTTTCTATTCAACTCCTCACAAAATATATACTAAGGATAGACTATATATCTATAGATCAGATTGGCCCTAAACAAGTAATGGACTTGAGCATTCATAAAATCACTTGTTCAACACACATCACAGTACCGATAGACATTTTCTGGAGTGACAAATCTCTTGGATCATGTATCTGGTGCATTGCAAAACCCCCAAATGCAAGAGAAAATTGCTAAAATAATCTTGGAATATTTTACCCATAACGTTATTTCTGTGAGCGTCCCATGCATTGTATGGGAAGTTGACAACGCGGTCCTGAGAGGGTAATTTATCGAAACTGCAGGTGAATTAAGCACTTTATACAGAAAGTGTTAACGTTCATAAGCGGAATCCTATGAACTCATTGTCAACTGATTTATTTCTGGCTAGATCACATTTAAATACTCCTCTGCTCACTGAGGTCAAGAGAAAAACTTGATATCTAAATAAGTGCTGTTTTAATGGAGGGAACAAGGCTGGCTTTATCTTAGCCTGCCAGCTGAGGCAAAAAACATGGCTCTCCCACATTCATAAGGTACCCATTTACCTTGGCCAGGAAGTTCACTGTGCTTTTCATGTGTATTATCAAGAATTGTATTTAGCTTAGTAAGAAGTTAGGCTCAATCTTTTTGGAATTACAAGCTCCTCATCTGATATTCCTCCTCCAGGCATTAGACAAGGCTTTACTTTTCCATGAAATGTTGAAGGCTCACTTCGGAACAAGTGGGCTTTGTCACACAGCACAAGACAAGGGACAATAACCTACAAGATATTCAACTTATGCCTTACACCGCAATTTTCGAATTCCCGACAATTTGTTTTTATCAATTGATGTTGAAAAAAGATTTTACAGGATAAACTGGTGGTTCCTGAGGTTCATGATGGTACATTTTGGTCTGAGAAGTAACGATTAGAAGAATGTTTTATTGATAGAATCTCTTCTTGACAAAAATCAGAGTCAACAATATATTATCCTCTCCCTTCTCTATATCTAATGACAAGCGCAAGTGCTGTCCCCTGTCACCCCTTTTGTTTGTTCTATCTGTAAAAACACTTGCCTCCCACCGACTTAATTCCGGGATTCATGGAATTTGTTTTGGAACAAATCACTATAATAATTTTCACTATGAAGAAGAGTTTTAGGCAGGCAGCATTGTATTATCTCTCACATACCCATCTACCTCTTTTCAAAATGTGGGACTGGAACTGGAAACTTTTGGCAAACTTTCTCAGTTCTTGGTTAATAAGACCAAGGGTCTGATTTGTCATGGCCTGAATGGGGCCAAATACATCTGTTTCGGTGCAAGCCTTCAGGCTCCACGGTAACAGGAGTTAAGAAGCAGCGGTCTTAAGACCGCTGCTCCTTAACTCGTATGCCACCTCTGAGGTGGTGGACAGCAATCTGTCCAATTGCATACAATCGGTTTGATTGACACCCAGTGAATCTGCAGGGGGCGGCATTGCACAAGCAGTTCACCAGAACTGCTTTTGCAATGATAAATGCTGACTTTGTATGCTGTCGGCATTTATCGATGTCTGGCGGACATGATTGCTACAGCGGATCATGTCGGCCAGACACATGATTAATCGCCCCCCAAGATTAAAGTTTTAAATGTTTCAATGTTGCCAACTGATTTTAACTGTCTTTAACACTCAAGTAACTCAACTACGATCAAGTATTTGGGTGCTACTCTCTCATTATCTGACCACACTCTATTTCAACAAAACTATACTTCATTACTAAGCAAATTTAAAAAGGATTTTGAATCCTGGGTTGTGAGGACGTATACATGTAGTAAAGATGAATGTCCTCCCGTGTCTTTTGTATGTTAAGCAAGTGGTCCTATGCCATTTGCTGAGTCTTTTCTTAATACATTTCAAAAAGTGATCAGCTCCTTCATCTGGGGATCTATTAAACCCTGTATCAATAGACCTACAATGAGCAGTAAATAATGGGGCATGGAGTGCCTAATGTAAAAGATGATTATTATTATGTTGTAAAGACACAGCATTGAATGAGGAAATCTCCCAGCTTCTAATCCAACATGTAGCTTGAAATCGTGATGTGTCAATTATAAATATAAGTGTAAAGTACTGTTTATTTTTATTATTTGTTATGCATATATAACATCTTGTTATTTCTCAAAATGCATGGATAAAGTAGACTTTTTCCTAGATTTCTACGAGCCCAACCTCTGTAATCAGTGGAATCTCAGACTAAATTTTTTTACAGCAGAATCAGATTCCTATCTGGTTCCTCGCCAGAGATAATCAACCTGAAAGTGTGTAATACCTTGTATTCTCAGATATGTATGGGGAAAATCTAATACACAGATTGAGATTGGGTCTTAATAGGAGGAAGATCTCAACTGCTTGAACTAGCTGTGCAAGTTGTATAAGTAGTAATCAGTTTAGTGTTGTTTGTTACAGGCTGATTTAGCAACTGCGAGATACAACAGAATTACCTGTTGAGTTAATATAGCCAAAATTATTGTTAAGTCCAAGTTTAGCAAAAGACAATAAGAGAATGGCATAAAGGCTTTGCAGAGGTTAAGTGAAATTACAACAGTTATTAAGGTCTGCTTCCACTGTAGTTCTTATGCGTGCATCTAGGAGATTTACAGATAGCCTGATATACTTGTGTTGCACACAACAAGTAGATATAGATGTATAAGGTAGTACCTGGATATCCGATGCAGACTGGAGTTATGGAGCTTAGTCCAATAGATAGCAGAGCAAGCCAGCAATCTTACTGGTTCAGTGCTGAACACGGTGCTGGGAGGGAGAGAATGACGCTCCTGGTCGGCAATAGCTGATGACTTCACAAGGAACTAACAAAACATGTCTCCCTCTGTAACCACTTGCTGTTAGATGCAAAACACGTCCAGACGAGTTGATGCAGACTTGGAGGCAATACAGGTTTGGATGATAGCTCTGCTTAGGAACAAGTTAGTTTAGGAATGATTTGTTGGCTAATGGCAGCTAGCAAAATAGAGTCACAGGAATAGGCTAGAGATGTATGCACACAAGAATACTACATGCAAGTACTTCAATTATCCAGCAAAGACTGGCCTAGGAGGAAGGGATTTATACAGATGAGTAATAGGATGATTAATATTTTAAAGGTACAGTGATGGTTCTGACATAGTCCCCCCTCAAAGAAACCACTGCGAGGTTCAAGGACTGGATCTGTCGGGTGACGACGATGAAACAAGGACACCAATCCGGGAGCCAACAAGTTGGTAGAAGGTTCCCAGGAGTCTTCATCATGACTGTAGCCAGCCCAATGGACTAAGTCCTGCAATTGTCCACAAAGCCTTCTTGAGTCCAATATACTCTGCACTTCATATTTGACGTCAGGATAAGGAGTGACAGAAGGATTATTGACACTAAGCGAAGTGGAAGAAGATGTAGAAGGTTTAATAAGAGAGATGTGGAAAGTGAAGGTGGCTGGGTTGGAGATTGCGATTATATAGAAGGGCCCAATGAGTTGAATGTTTCTTAAAGGGTGTGTGGAGTTTTAAATATTTTGTTGCTAGCCAGACAAATTGTCCAACATAGTAAGTAGGTTGCCCTTGATGTCGGAGGTCATAGTATCTTTTTTGAGTGGCTTGTGCATCTTTGATGTTGGATTCCCCTATGGAGAAGGTCTGCGAGATGGTATTGACAAGATCTTTGACTCTTGGACAAGGTGTGTCAATCCTAGGTAGGAGATGGAAGGTGGGATGTAGACCGTTGTTGATAAAGAATGGGCTATATCCAGTGGTAGAATTAACATGGTTATTATATGCAAATTCAGCTAGCAGAAGCTGAGAATCCCAAGTGTCCTTTTGTTAAGAACATAACACCTGAGGTATTGTTCAAGGGACTGATTTGTCCTTTTTTATTTGTCCGTTAGTCTGAGGGTGGAAAGAGGTGCTGAGTCTTTGAATGATGTGTAAGGATTTACAGAGTTGCCTCCAAAATCTTGAAGCGAACTGAGATCCCCTGTCATTGGTCATAGAAGATGGTAAGCCATGAAGATGGACAATGACATAAATGAATAAGTAACACATTTGTTGTGCATAGGGCGGAAAAAGGTAACAGGTATGAAATGTGTCATCTTCGAAAATAAGTCCACAACAACAAAAATAGTGGTAAAGGATGAGGATTTTGGCAGATCAACAATGAAGTTCTTCGCTACATCGGACCAAGGCCTCTTTGGGACAGGCAAAGGTTGTAACAAACTAACTGTATGATATGTATCGTCTAACTGAGCGTGACATTGATGGATACCAGAAGGATCTCTGTAGGAGATTGATGGTCTTTTGCATCCCAGGATGACCTGGATTCAGAGGGGAGTCATGAGTGCTGGTGGCACATAGAGCAGTGTTCCGAAGTATAGACTACCATTCTCTCCTACATGAAGGAGTTCAATGAGTTTAGATGTATCTGAGAGCAGAAGTTCTTTCATTTGTTGGAGAGGGGTTGAAATGAGACCAATGAAATGATCCTTTGGTATAACGATGTCTAGGTAGTGAGGCTGAGGAGGTCTGACATCTTTCCTGGAGAGGGTGTCTGCCTTGCCATGTTTATTTCCCGGGTGATGACATATTGAAAGCGAGAAAAATAGAGACTCCAGCAAAGTTAGGTTCTATTGGTTTGGAGATATTGAAGGTTTTTATGGTCTGAAAATATAATGATGGGTAGAGAAGCTCACTTTTGATTGCTAGCAATTCTTTTTCTCCTACAGGGTAGTTTACCTCAGCAGGAGTTAGAACTCTAGAGAAGAAAGCCACTGGATGCAATGTTCGTTGAATTATTTCTTTTGTGACAGTACAACCCCAATGGCATAATCAGAGGCATCAGTCTCAAGCTGGAACTCTAGGTTGGTATCTGGAAACTGTAAAATCGGTGCTGTAGTGAGTTTATTTTTAAGAAATTTGAATACTTGTTGGGTTTCGTCAGTCCATAAGAAAGTATTCGGATTCTTAGTGAGATCGGTTAATGGTTTGGCGAGGGCAGCAAAGTTTTTAATGAATTTACGATAAAAATTGGTAAATCCTAGGAACCTTTGTACATCCTTTTTTTACCTAGGTTCTGGCCATTCTCTGATGGTGAGAACTTTGCTATCCTCCATTTAGATGACATTTAGGGAGATATGATAACCTAGAAAGGAGATCTCCTTCGAATCAAAAGAAAATTTTTCCAATTTTGCATATAACCTATGGGATCTCAACCGTGCAAGGACTGTTCTAAAATGAGAGATATGTTCTGTAATGGTATTCAAGTAGATGAGAATATCATCTAGATATACTACAATAAAGATACCAAGAATGTCATGGAAGATATTGTTAATTAAGTTCTGAAATCTAGCCAGAGCATTGCAGAGACCGAATGGAATAACTGTATATTCAAACATACTCAATATATTCAAACCACAATGAGTCCTGAAGGTAGTCAGCCATTTGTCACCGCCACTTATTCTAATGAGGTTGTAGGCACCTCTACTTTGGTATAAAACCTTAGCACCACGTAACCTCTCAATCAGCCCTGGAATTAAAGGTAAGGGATACCTGTTTTTTGTGTGCATTTGTTTAACTCCCTTTAGTCTATAATAGGGTGTAGAGAAAGATCTTTATTTTTAACAAAAAAGATGCCTGCACCAGCTGGAGAGGTGGACGTCTAATAAAGCCCTATTTTAAGTTATAATTGATATAATTCTTTAAATGTTCAAGTTCTGGTTTGGATAGGGGGTATATATGTACATAAGGTATAGATTCCCCAGGGAGCAGTTATATGGGGCAATCATAGGCCCTGTGAGGAGGTAGGGACTCTACCTCTTTCTTATCAAAGACATCCTTGAAGTCATGATAGTGAAGGGGAAGGGCTGGAAACATGTAGAAAATTAGATAGAGGGTAACAGGTGTTCTGGCAATATTCTGAAGTTAAAGATACAGCCAACTCTCCCCATTGGAAAGTCGGTAGGTGTAGTTTAAGCCAATTTACACCCACGACTATGTAAAAAATTGGTGAAGGGATGAAATCAAACGTTAATATCTCTCTATGCCCATAGTCAGTAGTAATGAGTAGGAGTATTGTTTGAATGGAAACCGGACCTGAAGACAACTGTGAACCATCAATAACTTTGACTGAAACTGGATTTGATTTTGGAAGGAAAGGAATTTTATTCAATTTCACAATATTGATATCAATAAAGTTACCACAGGCACCGGTATCAAGAATGGCTTCACTGGAGATTTTGTGCTGATCCCACTGTAGAGACGTAGGTAAAATGAAGTAAGAAGAGTTTAAAGATTTAGTGGTGAGACAATGTGTTTGTGAGATAGTTTTAACAGACTTTTGTTTAAGGGGTATGGGATATTGCTTCACTTCATGTTCCTTAGAGGCACAATACATACAGAGATTTAGTGATTGTCTCCTGTTTTTTTCTTGGATACTGAGGGGTCCCCTGAGGAATCCAATTTCCATAGGTTGTTCAACTTCTCTACCAGGTGGTAGGTTGTACTCTTCTGGGAGTGTAGCTGGAAGCACCCTTCTCCAATTTTCTTGACGTCTGTCAATGTTAGTAGATAGGGAATATAAATCCTCAAGTGAATCTGGAATTCCTGTCCAGGCTGAGAGGCCCTGGTGGAATTGGTTCTTTAGTGAAACCTCATTCCACAAGGAATCCTTGGGCCAAATTTTAAACTGTGCAGAATGTTTGGATTGCTTCAGAGATCTAAGTGTCGTTTCAGTCGTTATTTGTTTAAATGGGTCATCATATAAAGTCGACATGGCTTTTAGAAAGGAATCCAAGGAATTCATAATGGGATCCTGTGTTTCATAGTAGCTATCTGCCCAAGCACAGGGTTCACCCCTGAGGTAGGATATAATGGTGAGGACCTTAAGTCTATCAGTGGAGTAGGTTTTTGGCTTCAGTTTAAAAAGTAAAAGGCAAACATGTTTTAATTCCCTGAAAAGGGTACGGTTACCAGAGAATTTATCCTGTAGAGAAACCTGTGGTTCAGCAACATGTTCAGTAGTATTACTTTTGGCAGCTAACACTTCTCTGAGACAAGCTTTTACATTTTGATTTTCAATTTGTAATTCCCAAAATGCCTGTGTGAGAGTATCAAAGCGCTGAGTAAGGTTAACAAGCTGATTAGCTACTTCAGCTGGATCCATGACGTGGCTGGATAATTATGTAATACCTTGTATCCTAACTCAGATATATATGGTGAAACTCTACTGTAGTTCTTATGCATGTAACTAGGAGATTTACAGAAAGCTTGATATACTGGTGTTGCACACAACAAGTAGATATAGATGTATAAGGTAGTACCTGGATATTCGATGCAGACTGGAATTATGGAGCTTTTTCCGATAGATAGCAGAGCAAGCCAGCAATCTTACCGGTTCTTACCTGGTCGACAATAGCTGATGACTTCACAAGGAACTAACAAAACGTGTCTCCCTCTGTAACCGCTTGCTTTTAGATGCGAAACACTTCCAGACGAGTTGATGCAGACTTGGAGGCAATCCAGGTTTGGATTGTAACTTTGCTTAGGAACAAGTAAGTTCAGAAATGACTTGTTGGCTAACGGCAGCTAGCAAAGTAGAGTCACAAGAATAGGCTAGAGATGTATGCACACAGGAATACTGCATGCAAGTACTTCAATTATCCAGCAATGACTGGCCTAGGAGGAAGGGATTTATACAGATGAGTGATAGGATGATTAATATTTTAAAGGGACAGTGATGATTCTGAAAAAGTGAGGAGACATGTTAAAAACTGCCATTTCTCGCCCCATAATTTGTTTTAGAGAAGCCTCAAAGCTGAAAAGTTATGCATGCACACTATATTTACCTAGGTACCTCCTAAAAAAAATTTTGGACTGAGACTCAAACTCTTCCCATTATAAATTGATCCTAAAATTAGAACTTTCAGCAATTTTCATAATTACCATAGAACATAAGTTCTAAGTCTAAAAATCATAAATGTATATGAAGATGTACCTTGTAATTTGATCTATAGATCAGTTTTTGTTCCAAGTAGCTAGGACCATCTTTAGTTGAGATATTGAGGTTTCCGTAAACATACAGTATTTATAACCAAAATTTGTTGTGCACCATGACACAAAGATGGCTGCAGTAGTTAAACCAAGTAAAATAAAAATTAAAAACTGGTGGTATAGCAGTACTAACACATAGAGGTAATCACTCAAAAAAAAAATTAGGAAAATTAAAAATGGTCAAACAACCTGTGCTGGACCACTTTAGATGGATTGACTCTTTATGAACTTTTCTTGTTACGATTATGTTAGTATATGTAAAATCTGTCATAAAACATACCGCTTAAAGGGACATTAAACACTAAATAAATGCGAGATAGAATGATGCAATCAAAGAAAAGATTAGTCTGAGAATAACATGTAGATGTATTTTTTTAAAGTTTCATTTGTTGGTTAAATAGTGACAAAATAAGTGTAAAGTTTTAGTGTCTATAAAACAATGGGAGCTGCCATGTTGTAACTGAGGTTTCCTTCTCTGCTGTGGCCAATTAGGGGGAGTTATAAACAGGTCACTAGATTGTGCAGCCAATGGCTGTGTGGGTTCTGCACTTCCATTTCTAACAGGAACTGAAAAGCTAAAAATTTCAGAATGGAGTTACAAGAAAAGGGGACAAAATAAATAATGGCCTAGATTTAGAGTTTTGCGGCCAAAGGGGTGCGTTAGCTACGCGTGTTTTTTCCCCCCCGCACCTTTTAAATAACGCTGGTATTGAGAGTTCTCTGAAGGGCTGCGTTAGGCTCCAAAAAGGGAGCGAAAAGGCATATTTACCGCCACTTCAACTTTCAATACCAGCGTTGCTTACGGTAGCGGCTAGCTTGAAAAACGTGCTCGTGCACGATTCCCCCATAGGAAACAATACAGCAGTTTGGGCTGAAAAAAAACTTTACACCTGCAAAAAAAGCAGCGTTCAGCTCCTAACGCAGCCCCATTGTTTCCTATGGGGAAACACTTTCTAAGTCTGCACCTAACACCCTAACATGTACCCCGAGTCTAAACACCCCTAACATTACACTTATTAACCCCTAATCTGCCCCCCCGCTATCGCTGACCCCTGCATATTATTATTAACCCCTAATCTGCCGACCGGACCTCGCAGCCACTATAATAAATGTATTAACCCCTAAACCGCCGCACTCCCGCCTCGCAAACCCTATAATAAATTTTATTAACCCCTAATCTGCCCTCCCTAACATCTGCGACACCTAACTTCAAGTATTGACCCCTAATCTGCCGACCGGACCTTGCCGCTACTCTAATAAATGTATTAACCCCTAAAGCTAAGTCTAACCCTAACACCCCCCCTAAATTAAATATAATTTTATTCTAACGAAATAAATTAAATCTTATTAAAAAAAATTATCCTATTTAAAGCTAAATACTCACCTGTAAAATAAACCCTAATATAGCTACAATATAACTAATAATTACATTGTACCTATTTTAGGATTTATATTTATTTTACAGGCAACTTTGTATTTATTTTAACTAGGTACAATAGCTATTAAATAGTTATTTACTATTTAATAGCTACCTAGTTAAAATAATTACAAAATTACCTGTAAAATAAATCCTAACCTAAGTTACAATTAAACCTAACACTACACTATCAATAAATAAATTAAATCAATTAACTACAAGTACCTACAATTACCTACAATTAAATAAACTAAACTAAATTACAAAAAACAAACAAACACTAAATTACAAAAAATAAAAAAAGATTACAAGAATTTTAAGCTAATTACACCTACTCTAAGCCCCCTAATAAAATAACAAAGCCCCCCAAAATAATAAAGGTCCCTACCCTATTCTAAATTAAAAAGTAACCAGCTCTTTTACCAGCCCTTAAAAGGGCCATCTTGGATGACGTCCCTTAAAGGAACCTTCATTCGGTGTTAGGACGTCATTAGAAGAGGATGGATCCGCGCCGGCTGTACCTAGTTAAAATAAATACAAAGTTGCCTGTAAAATAAATATAAATCCTAAAATAGGTACAATGTAATTATTAGTTATATTGTAGCTATATTAGGGTTTATTTTACAGGTAAGTATTTAGCTTTAAATAGGATACATTTTTTTAATAAGATTTAATTTATTTCGTTAGAATAAAATTATATTTAATTTAGGGGGGTGTTAGGGTTAGGGTTAGACATAGCTTTAGGGGTTAATACATTTATTAGAGTAGCGGCGAGGTCCGGTCGGCAGATTAGGGGTTAATACTTGAAGTTAGGTGTCGCAGATGTTAGGGAGGGCAGATTAGGGGTTAATAAAATTTATTATAGGGTTTGCGAGGTGGGAGTGAGGCGGTTTAGGGGTTAATTAATTTATTATTGTGGCGGCGAGGTCCGGTCGGCAGATTAGGGGTTAATAAGTGTAGGTAGGTAGCAGCGACGTTGGGGGGGCAGATTAGGGGTTAATAAATATTATGTAGGTGTTGGCGATGTTAGGGACAGCAGATTAGGGGTACATAGGTAGTTTATGGGTGTTAGTGTACTTTAGAGCACAGTAGTTAAGAGCTTTATAAACCGGCGTTAGCCCATAAAGCTCTTAACTCCTGACTTTTTTCTGCGGCTGGAGTCTTGTCGGTAGAGGGTCTACTGCTCACTTCAGCCAAGACTCTAAATACCGGCGTTAGGAAGATCCCATTGAAAAGATAGGATACGCAATTGGCGTAAGGGGATCTGCGGTATGGAAAAGTCGCGGCTGGAAAGTGAGCGTTAGACCCTTTCCTGGCTGACTCTAAATACCAGCGGGCGGTAAAAAGCAGCGTTAGGACCCCTTTAACGCTTGTTTTGACGGCTAACGCAGAACTCTAAATCTAGGCGAATGAAAGTAAACTACAGACTACTTTTTAAATATGCGATTTATCATTTTATATTGCAATCTAAAAGTGTTTAATGTCCTTTTAATGCTATGGTAGATGTTATGAAAGAGGACATAAAAGGAATAAATAATTGATTGGTATCTAATGCTAACGTTCTGATTTAAATTGTGCCGCATATATTCCACTGTTCATTGATGTAATGAATAACAGTGTCAATTTCCCATGATTGTTTTTTTTATTATATTTTATATTAATCGTAGCAGAGGATATAATGATTGTCACTGAAAAAAGTTATGAATTCTGACTGCTGCTCGTTGTGATTGTAAACATTTTAGGAGAATAAAGATATAATCATCAAGGCAGTAAAAAAATAAAAAATAGAAAAACACATCAAACTATTCCATTTAAAAAAAAATATATATATATATTTTAAATATTCTCATTTATATCCTATCAATTTTAAACATTACATGATCAAAAAATGAAATATCTGTCTTATCTATCCATTTAAACCACAATATCAAAAGACACATAAATATTTTACCAGATCATGCAATCCAAGTAAAGGTCTTTTTAAAAATACAAATTCAGTACTTCATAATATATTAATACATAACTAGTGACTAAAAGAGTATACATTAGAGACTGCTGGAAACATACAAAATATTTAGTATAGTTTAAGAGAACCAAATAAAAAGGAGAGGAGGAAAAGTTTAATGGAGAAAGAAGAAAAAAAGGAAAGAGAAAAATGTTAACAATTAGCCTGTGGGAAAATGTGCATTCACATTGATTCCTTACTTAAATTGGGAAATCTTAATAGGACATAAAAGCCAAAATGTTTCTTTCATGATTCAGAACACACACTTTTAAACAACTTTCCTTTATAATTGTATTATCAAATTTGCTTCATTCTTTTGGTATCCTTTTTAACGGAGCAGCATGGCAGTACTTGGAGATATCTGAACACATAGAGGCCTATTTATCAAGCCGTCAACTTACTTGCATTCGACGGCACCAATACGCTCGCCTGAAATTGCCTAACATCGCGGCTGCGGACTTGAATATGCTCTCCATATTTATATAAAAAGCTGTCAAAAAGCCGCGCCCCAAGTAGGGTACGATGAGCAACAGACTGTTGTTAACTGACAGTCATCAATCTCGCTGCTATTCTGCTTTTTCCCAGCATGATTTATATACTGTCACTAAACACCGCCACTATCCTAAAATGTTTAACCCCTATCCCGCTGCTCCCGGACCCCTCTGCAACTAAATAAATTTATTAACCCCCTATCCCGCCGCTCCCGGACCCCGCCACAACTAACTAAATGTATTAACCCCTAAACCTCTGGCCTCCCACATCACTACCACTTACTAAACCTATTAACCCCTAAACCGCCAGCCCCCACATCGCCATAAACTAAATTAACCTATTAACCCCTAAACCTAACAACCCGCTAACTGTCCATTAAATATTAACTCATCCCTATCTTATAATAAATTAAAACTTACCTGTAGAATTAAATTAAACTATATTAAACTAGTACTTAACCTACCCTAACTGTTATACTAAAATTGCATTAAACTATATTAAACTAATAATTAATCTACCCTAACTGTTATACTAAAATTGCATTAAACTATATTAAACTAATAATTAATCTACCCTAACTGTTATACTAAAATTACATTAAACTACAAATTAAATTAAAGAGACATAATACTCATATGCTAAATCACTTGAAACTGATGCAGTATAACTGTAAAAAGCTGACAGGAAAATATTTTACCTCACAATTTCCTCAGCTCAGCAGAGTACGTTCTGTGTAAAAAGTTATACTCAGCTGCAGCACAGCTGCAGGTAAAAAAAATAAAAATAAATGAAGAAATGAACAGCAGCCAATCAGCATCAGCAGTGCTGAGGTCATGAACTCCACCCACACAACCAACCCCCCAAATAAAAACCTAATCTAAAATACCTAAGCTCCCCATTGCCCTGAAAAGGGCATTTGTATGGGCATTGCCCTTAAAAGGGCATTTAGCTCTTTTTCAAAAGCCCAAACCCTAATCTAAAATTAAAACCCACTTAATAAACCCTTAAAAAAGCGGAGCATCCTCTTCTTCGGAATCTAAAGGACGCCATCTTGGATGATGTAATTTAAAGGAACCTTCATTCGGAAGAAGACGTCATCAGAAGAGGATGCTCCGCGCCGTATGTCTGGAAGATGGAGCTGCTCCGCGCCGGAAGGATGAAGATAGAAGATGCCATCTGGATGTAGACTTCTGCCGGCTTGGATGAAGACCGGCCCGGTTGGATGAAGACTTCTGCCGACTTTGTTGAGGACTTCTCCTGGCTTCGTTGAGGATGGATGTCGGCTCTTCAGAAACTGTAAGTGGATTTTCGGGGGTTAGTGTTAGGCTTTTTTAAGGGTTTATTGGGTGGGTTTTAATATTTGATTAGGGTTTGGGCTTTTGAAAAAGAGCTAAATGCCCTTTTAAGGGCAATGCCCATACAAATGCCCTTTTCAGGAAAATTGGGAGCTTAGGTTTTTTAGTTTAGGTTTTTATTTGGGGGGTTTGTTGTGTGGGTGGTGGGTTTTACTGTTGGGGGGTATTTGTATTTTTTTTATAGGTAAAAGAGATGATTTCTTTGGGGCAATGCCCCGCAAAAGGCCCTTTTAAGGGCCATTGGTAGTTTATTGTAGGCTAGGGTTTTTTTTTATTTTGGAGGGGCTTTTTTATTTTCAAAGGGCTCTTAGATTAGGTGTAATTAGTTTAAATATTTGATAATTTATTTTTTATTTTGTGTCTCTTAGTGTTTTTTATTTTTTGTAACTTAGTGTTTGTTATTTATTGTAACTTTGTAATTTTTAATAGTAGATTTAAATTGTTTGAGTAGGGTTAGGTTTTTAAATATGTAATATAGTTAATTTAATTTGTAATTTAATGCAATTTTAGTATAACAGTTAGGGTAGATTAATTATTAGTTTAATATAGTTTAATGTAATTTTTGTCTAATAGTTAGGGTAGATTAATTATTAGTTTAATATAGTTTAATTTAAATCTAAGGGTAAGTTTTAATTTATTATAAGATAGGGATGAGTTAATATTTAATGTACAGTTAGCTGGTTGTTAGGTTTAGGGGTTAATAGGTTAATTTAGTTTATGGGGATGTGGGGGGCTGGCGGTTTAGGGGTTAATAGGTTTAGTAAGTGGTACTGATGTGGGAGGCCAGGGGTTTAGGGGTTAATAACTTTATTTAGTTGTGGTGGGCTCTGGGAGCGGCGGGATAGGGGTTAATAAGTATAATGTAGGTGGCGGCTGGGTCCGGGAGCGGCAAAATAGGGGCTAATAACATTATGTAGGTTGCGGCGATGTCGGAGGTGGCAGATTAGGGGTGTTTAGACTCAGGTCTTATGTTAGGGTGTTAGGTGTAAACTTTATTGGTTTTCTCCCATAGGAATCAATGGGATATCGGGCAGCAGCTAACATAAGCTTTCGCTGCTTTCAGACTGCCATTGATTCCTATGGCATCCGCGGCCTCGAGGGCGGCAGATTGAAAAAGAGGTACGCTGGGCCGGAATAGCCGCGAGCGTACCTGTTAGAAGTAGTCAGAAAGTGCTGAATTTGCATTTGGAACATCTGTAATGACGTAAGCATTGATCTGTGTCGGACTGAGACCGGCGGATGGTATGTTACGTAACAAATTTCAACTTTTGCCACTCTGTAGGTTTTGATAAATAAGGGGAATCAAGCTCGCCACAATTACGCTGCGGAATTCAACCTAGGTATGCATTCCAACAAAGGATATCAAAACAATTAAATAAATTAAATAATCAAAGTAAACCATGAAAGAAAATGTGGGTTTATGTCCCTTTAATGTGTTTGAAAAATTGAATTACACAACAATATGGTAAAAAGAAAAAATAATATACCTGCATTCAAAATGATTCATTATGGTGCAGCAGTTGTGATTTAAATACCTAACAGACATGTGCATTTGTTTTGGTTCGAAAGCCAATTAATTCATGGAACACAGATATTCATTTTGTTTTAACAAAATTCATCAGTATTTATTTGTTTCCTTTAAATGACCTTAAGGGTTAAAAATACTTACTTCTAGCACGCTGGAGAGCCGC
The DNA here is from genome assembly GCF_027579735.1 of Bombina bombina. NCBI lineage: Eukaryota > Metazoa > Chordata > Amphibia > Anura > Bombinatoridae > Bombina > Bombina bombina. The sequence continues at coordinate 1,198,949,213 of NC_069501.1, read as the reverse complement.
ATTAATCCCGACCCTTCTTCACAGAGCCCAGGGCGCACTAGTGTAGCGGATCCTAGGGCCTGACCTAAATGTCCTAAGATCCTTTAGTGCACGCCCTGGGATCTGCCGCGCTAAGCCTCCTAAGCCTGTGAAATAGGGTCGGAATTAGCGAAGCTCTCCAGCGCGCTATAGGCAAGAATGTAATGCTACAGGTGAACGTTTTTACCTTTAGCAAAGGAACATTTACATTGATTTATAAAAACACCTGAATATTCAGTATTAAACTAAAGAAATATCAAATAGGATGACAGCTGAATATTCGGAAATCTAATTAAAAAAAATATTGGATCTGAAAGATTCGTCTGAATTTAATTTTTTGCCCGTGCACACCTGTAATGCCTAACAAGAGATATGGTTTAGTTTCTTAATTAATAAAATACATTGTATTATTTATCTTAAAAAAAAGATGTTCTTCGCCAGCTCCTCATTCTGACAGAGGATTGACCACATGTGCTCACAATGTTTAACCTGCTCATAATTCATATTGATTGATTTCAGTGAAGATGGACCCTGTTTCTCTTGTTAGAATAAAGATTACTTCTTGTATTTCTATAACAGTGCTAGAAGGATTACCGCATCCTTAGAGCTCTGGCTGCCTCAAGGACAAAGAAAAAGTGTCAAAAAACACATGGAAAATGCATTACAAAGTACAGTTACACTCATAATAACATTATCTAATGAAAATTATTCTTAAAAAAATTGCACAAAAAATGTATAAGTGCTCAAATATATGAGGTCTCAGTTAGAAAAAAAGGCACACAAAGGGCTTTAAAGGGACACTGAACTCAAATTTTTTCTATCATGAGTCAGATAGAGCATGCAATTTTAAGCAACTTTCTAATTTACTCCTATTATCAAATTCTTTTCATTCTCTTGGTATCTTTATTTGAAATGCAAGAATGTAAGTTTAGATGCCGGCCCATTTTTGGTGAACACACTGTGTTGTTCTTGCTGATTGGTGGGTTAATTCACTTACCAATAAACAAGTGCTTTCCATGGTCTGAACCAAAAAAAATTGCTTAGATGCCTTATTTTTCAAATAAAGAAAGCAAGAGAACGAAGAAAAATTGATAATAGGAGTAAATTAGAAAGTTGTTTAAAATTGCATGCTCTATCTGAATAACGAAAGAAACTATTTGGGTTCAGTGTCCCTTTAACATAGAGATACTTACATATACATGTCTAAAGATGTATATATATATATATATATATATATATATATATATATGTGTGTGTACATATGTATGAATGTATTTATATGTGTGTATATATATATATATATATATATATATATATATATATAAAACACAATACATATGTACACATATATAGACATGTATAGAAGTGCATTGGAGCAAAATAATATTGCACACAAAAGGGCTCAAAGTTATTAGGTCTCATGTGTTAGAAAAAAAAAGCAAGCTAAGGCCCATAGCATAGACATACATGCAAATATATCTAAAGGTGTATATGTATGCAGGGTCGGCTCCAGAATGAATCAAATGGGGGGGGCATTTTTTTTTCATGAGGGGGCAGACCTACATATTCTGCAGGAAAGTGTAGCTTCTGGCTGGCTTATCCCCCAATATTAACATTTGGAGAATATGTGCTAAATCACTAGGTAAAAGAATGAAGTCTAAATCCTATGCAGTGCACTTAAACAGAGCCATTAAACTTGAGGTCCCCAGTGCAATATCTCCTTAATCACCATAATCCAAAACCCTTAAACTCATTCTCAAATCTCAATCATGCCCCGTAAACAGCCATGCACCCCAACCCCCCCCCCCCCCCATGCAATTAACCCCTTTGTTTGCAATAGCAGCGAGGATACTAGGTTTTCAGGTACTGGTAATTTTGTAGATTAGATTTAGCTATACCAGTTTCGCAATAACTAACGGATATCAGGCTACTTAATACAACCTATGTACTGTGAACCTATAAGAATAAGATTGTATCATATAAATATAAGTCTATAAATGGCTACCGACTAATATCGACGCCTCAAAAGCCCAGCCTAAGATCACAGTGCACTTTTGAGGCGTCAATAGAAGCCTATAGCAATTGATAGACTTATATTTATATGATACAATCATATTCTTATCATGGTCTATTGTTTAAGAAAATGAGTAACTCACGATAGTTAGGTAAAATTAATAGGGTTAAAGACAAGTCCAAAAAGTCTATAACTTCCAATTCCAAATAAGAGGTTAAGATACGGAGCTCCTTGCAGATGCATGATGTGACCTCACAGTTCGGCAGCTAACTCCGCCCCCAGCATGCATCATTACATAACAATTCATTATTTTATTTATTATTTTTAAAGCGTATGATCATATCAATATTTTTTGAGGGGGCATAGCATTCCGTTTGGGTGGGCATTGTCCCCCAATGCCCTCCCTTGGAGCCGACCCTGTATGTAAGTACATCTATATCTATATATGTACACATATATATTTATTTGTTATAAATAAAGAGGAAATACCAGCACCAGAAAACTTCAATCCCAGTAAATAGTTATAACAAAACCCATGTACCAGAAAAAAACAAATGTTTCAATATGAATCTTTCTGATCGTGCTGCTTGAAAATGATACAGTGTACCTGTGGCACTGTTAGAAATACAGAATAAGCTAGAGGAAATCAATATAGCTCAGCGCACAGATAGGGTATTAGTACATCAATCAATATATAGTCCAATTAAAATGCAATATTTCTAGTCCAATTAAGAAGCACACACTGTGGTTGATAAATGGTTTTCTTCTTACCAGAGATTACCTCAATCCTATGAGGTAATGTTTGTGCCTGAAAGTCAATCCTGAGCCGCTTTTCCGGTCCCCTATTTTTCTCTTTGACTGTTTTTCAAGCTTTGTGCCGATGGATGGGAAGTGTCTTCCTGGTAGAAACTGTCAGCTCTTTGTATCCCCCAGGAGTATGGTTGTATGGTAGTGATTCTCAGTGTGATGTTATGAAAAGACAAAAGAGACTTGCATAGTGTAATTCTGTCAGAAAAGTAATTTATTATTTAAAAATAAAACAATTTGCATTCACATTTAGTGCCCTCAATCCTTAATGAGGTAAGCATTCAGGCACATAAAACATTTGTTTCCATACGAATATGTAAATTTATTGTATTCGCCTCTATTTGCTGAGGTCTAGATGTAAATGAATCCCCACAGAGATCCCTCTATTTGGGAGTCTTTGAAAAGCACACCGTGTGGTAAACCGTATTCTGACCCCTTTTCTTGTATAAAAAGATTGGCTTTGTGTGATACCCGCATATATTTAGAAGAAATAGTCTCCTAGGGGTCTATATATATCTTGTGTCAACCGTATATTGATACTGTATAGCCCCAGTGGTGCAATACTTCACAGTTGCTAGCAATTAATAACAATTAATAACAAGCAGATACAAGTTGTTTAAAAAATAAATGAATCAAGAATTGATGGTTAAAGGAATAAAAAATTGATAAAACAAAATTGAGGAATAAATAATTGGTGAATAAAAAAAATTGATGATTCAAAAAGTTGATAAAAAAACCCACTATAGGTCGCTGGTCACGTGGTGCACGTACTGTACACCCACTTCAATAATCCTTACACGTTTCAAAGTGTAGATATACTTCTTCGTTAGAGGTGAAGATTGTGTACAGCAAGACCGGCTTAAAATTTAAAGAAAGATGAAGTGGGTGTAATTTTCTTCCATTATGTGTGATGTCACTACGTTACGTGACTCCGGCAGCCTATAGTGGTTGTTGTGACATAAGTTCCCATGGTGATACTGGCTAGTACGTTTTGTCAGCTAACTCTTGCACCAATCGTAAATTTTGTATACCGGTTACTATGAGAACCCAATTGTGATCACAGTCTGACCTGAAATATATTCTGTGACATTTAGGCTATATTGTGTAGAAAATGATAGGATCTAGATGTACGGACTTTTTTAGCACAAATTATATTTCTAATAGACGTTTTTTCAACACACCTAGCAAATAACTTATCACTGGTCTCCTTTTTACTTTCAATTGTATGGGGGAATCTGGATAAGGAATAGAGGTGAACTAGTGTGTAACCTACTGAGCAATATGAGTGAATAATTATTATTTATTTCTCAAAATCATTTCTTAATACATTGATTATTTGTGTTAACCTCTTGCCAGACTATGATTATGATCATAGTCTGGCCTGAAATATATTCCATACCATCTCGGCTATATTGTGTAGAAAATGATAGCATCTCTAGATGTACGGGCTTTTTTAACATAAATTATATTTCTAATAGACGTTCTAACAAATGACTTCTCACTTGTCTCCTTTTTTCTTCCAGTTGTATGGGGAAATCTGGATAAGAAATAGATGTGAAATAGTGGGTAACTTACTGAGCAATATGAGTGAATAATTATTATTTATTTCTCAAAATTGTTTCTTAATACATTGATTGTTTGTGTTAACCCCTTCTTTTTATAAATATTGGAGCCTCATCTCTATATGAATAAATTGATGGTATTGATGTTAGTTTCTTGTTGACCCATTCTGTAACTACATGAATGTGTCTATACAAAATGTTCTCTATCTGGATCCATTCTATTCTTTATTTTATATAATATATTTTTTATGTTATTTTTTTATATTTTTTTATTATTATTATTTCCTTATCTATAGAAAAGCTGCAAGATCCATATCTTCATTTAAGCCTGTAGGGGTCACTGTGCCCATAAAGTGAATCCAGAAGGTCTCTCTTTGTCGTAGTCTCTGGAATCTATCTCCTCCCCATTGTGGTACAGAGACATGTTCTAGACTAGTCCCTTTTAGAAATTTAGGATTGTATTGATGAAATTTAAAAAAATGTCGGGATAGACTGTGGCCTTTAAATCCTGTCTCAATATTTTTAATATGTTCTAAGAGACATTTTTTATATGGCTGTTTAGTATGCCTAATGTACTGTAAATTACAGGAACATTCTAATAGGTAGACTACAAATGTTGTCTTACAATTGGTCAACCTATTTACTGTACATATTTTCTTTGTGAAGGCATTGGATACAATTGTTTTTGTGGGTTTTTTTTTGGTCATAGGCATGTTCACAACCTTTGCAATTGAGTCTATTACATTTGAAAAACCCTTTACTTGTGTTGGTTAACCAATTCTGAGCATTTGATTTCTGTTTTAGTTGGCTAGGTGCCAGCATTTGTTTGAAATTCCTATTTTTTCTGAAAATCACGTTGGGTGCATTTCCAATACAATTTTTTAGGAATTTATCCCGTTGTAGGATAGGCCAATATTTTTTTAAGATTTTTTTAATTTCTGGTGCAGCTTCGTTATATGTTGTTATCATATTTAGATTTCTGTTGCTGTTATTTTGATTTCTTTCTTCTCCTGTATTTTTCTGATACTTTTTAATATTTTTCAGTAAGTCTTGTCTTTCTAATTTTTTTGCTTTATATAAAGATTTTTCTATTAATTATTTTGGAATATTTCTTTTGGATCAGTTTGTTTTTAAGAATATCTGCTTCCTTGTTATAATCACTTAGTTTGGTGCAATTCCTTCTAAGACGTTGAAATTGCACATAAGGGATATTATTAATCCATGGTCTTTTTCATGAAATAGAATTAGGTCTAAAAACTCTATGTTTGTGTCTGATATTTTTGAAGCGAATTGTAAATTAATCAAATTAGTATTTACATAATTAATAAAGTTGGTACATATAGATTCCTCTCCATTCCATATAACCACGTCATCAATATATCTCCCCCACCATATGACTTTGTCGGCAAAGGGGTTATTATTGTAAATTAATTCTTGTTCCCACCTTCCCATATACAAATTAGCATAACTTGGAGCTATGGTTGTCCCCATGGATGTCCCGCTAATTTGAAGAAAGAATTGTTTCTCAAACTCAAAGTAATTTTTTCCCAAAACGAATCTAATACTATCAAGGATAAATTCCTGATGTATGTCTGTTAGATCCATATTTTTAAGAAAATAAGACACAGCTTGTAGTCCCAATTCATGTGGGATGCTGGTATAGAGGGATGAAACGTCTAGTGTCATCCATCTATATGTATCTTTCCATTTGAGATCATTTAATTTCATAATGATGTGTGTTGAATTTCTAATGTATGATTTTAGTTCTGGAACTAGAGGCTTCAGAAAAAAGTCTACATATTCTGATAGTCTAGCTGTGAGAGAGTCTATTCCTGAGATGATTGGACGTCCAGGAGGATTTTTTTTTATCCTTATGGATGTTAGGGAGGTGGTAACAAAATCGCTTTTGTTGGATATTCATGTGTCAGATACTTAAGCTCATTTTTATTCAGTAATTTGTGAAAATTTGCTGTATCTATTAAGGAAATATATTCCTTTTGGAAGATTAATGTAGGATCTCCACTTAGTATTTTATAGGTGTCTTTATCGTTTAGTAATCTGTGTGCTTCTGAAATGTAATCCAATTTATTTTGGATGACTAAGCCCCTTCCCTTATCTGCCTCTCTGAGTACTATGTTTTCCATATCTATAATGGTTTTCAAAGCATCTTTCTCTTTTCTACTAAGATTGCCTTTTTTATTTAAAATTTTTCACATAAATCTTGTAGTTCTTTGGACACTAATTCATTAAATGTTGGTATGAAATTTCCTTTTGATTTTTATACTCTTCACTTTCCCTATGTAGTTCTTCCAGTATGTTAATTGTTTCTAAATCAGGATCTGAGAGGTTTCCCATATTGTCCAAATTCTGCTTTTTTCGATTTTTTTCAAAGTGTCGACATAAAGTTAACTTTCTAATAAATTTATTAAAATCTATATACAAATTAAACGGATTGGGACCCTTAGTGGGTGCAAAACTAAGGCCTCTGGAGAGGACCTCCAATTGAATGTTGGAGAAGGAAGTAGAGGACAAATTGAAGATTTTTAATAGTGGTTCTCTCCTTTCCCCCTTTTTGGGGTACTAATGTTTCGCTGTCTCTTTCTAATTCCCACAATTCCTCTTCCTCTTCTTCCTCTTCTGGTCCTTTTCTTTTTCTGGTGTTGTCCAGAGACCATTGGGGCCATAGGTTTATTGTGTGATTTATTTTTTCTTCGTGTATGTGCGATGGTGTCTCTATAGAGTTTGCTGATTCTCTGGGGTGGTGGTTCCCTGCCCATCCTCTCTCTAAAAAATTCTGTTTGTTAGATTTAAATTCTTTCTGTTGGTTGTGTCTATAATTGGACTGTTGACTCGGTCTAGGGTTAGAGTTTCTCCACCCATATTGGTTCTCTCTGTGTTTTCATAACATCACATCGAGAATCACTACCATACAACCATACTCCTGGGGGATACAAAGAGCTGACAGTTTCTACCAGGAAGACACTTCCCATCCATCGGCACAAAGCTTGAAAACAGTCAAAGAGAAAAATAGAAGACCGGAAAAGCAGCTCAGGATTGACTTTCAGGCACAAACATTACCTCATAGGATTGAGATAATCTCTGGTAAGAAGAAAACCATTTATCAACCACAGTGTGTGCTTCTTAATTGGACTAGAAATATTTCATTTTATTGGACTATATATTGATTGTTGTACTAATACCCTATCTGTGCGCTGAGCTATATTGATTTCCTCTTGCTTATTCTATATGTATTTATTTATATGTGTAAATATGCAGGCAAGAAGAACACACTGGCCGGTGGTATCATCAGACCCAAAATTACACTTCACAAGAGGTCTTAATGCTTTGGTGGGGTACAAAAGAGGGACCAACCTGCGAGACATGCTAGTCAGAACAGACCCAAAATTCAGCTATACTACCAAACCCAAATTGAATGTGAAGGAATCATACATGTTTGGGATGCACTATGTGCAATGATTTAATCAACATGAAGACATTCCATCATCCCCATACCAACCTCATTTTTACCATCAGACATTCCCTTTACTGTAACACAACACATGTGGTTTATCTATTGTTCTGTCCCTGCTCTAGTTTCAACATTGGAAAGATGATTGGAACACTATGGGAGCGCATAGCAAACCACAGATGGGCTATCCACCAAGCCCTTGAAAAGGGTGAATCAGATCAACCGGTGGCGAGTCACTCTGTGTTGATGGCGCATCCAGTATCATCCATACAATACATACTGATCAACCACGTACCGAGCCTGAAGGTGGAGACAGGAATAAGGCACTTTTGATCAGCGAGGCCCAGTGGATATATAGGCTGGGAACAGTATACCCATGAGGACTCAATTCTGCACCGGACTTTTGAATTCGGATTAGCGTATGTTACATACCAGGAGTGTGATTCCTTACAGAGGTGATCTGAGTTGGGAATGAGGAAAGACAGACCTATGGTGTGGGGCTGCTGGGTCCTCCGAGTACCTACAATGTGTATGTGTTTGGAGCCTGACTAAGCTCCAGACACTGCAGGTGGATCATAAATGTTTAGCTAGTCACTCACTTTCCTGATCACATCTGGTGCTGGATTGTCACCAAAATGGTTACCGTGATAGTGGACTTTAACTAATGGGATGGGTACCAAAAAACGTGGGTGCTATTTCTTGAGCCAGAAACGCCTAACCAATAGGCATGATACATGGGCCATGTAGGGTGGATGTCCCCTTTTGGCAGTAGTGTCGGCTCCGCATGCACATATTGGTTGGAGGTGGATAGCAGGAAGGGTTACTCTAATTTGTACCCAGGATATTACTAATATTGATTGGACTTAAGTCTCTATCAGCATCATATATTTGGCAGTACAAATGTATCTTTAGACAAGTAACTATCTATGTGTGTCTAGAATTGCCTGTAGGGCTGTGTTACAAGACACAAAGTCAGGATAAGATGATACATGTAATTAGTTTTGTTGGTTGTTATACGATAGACAAGATGTCATAATAAGCCAAATCTTTTGGGTCACACAAAAATCTTGCATAGGTCCCTCACATACACCTGTACCTCTATTAAGTGATACTCCTATTAGGTTCAGGGAAACAAACACATAGATATTGGTATGCCAAAATTGGCAAATAGATGACAAAAGGCAATAGGGTTTTTGTGTACATTTTTTTGTTGTGTTTTTTGTACAAGCAACATTGTACCGAGATTTTATATTTATTGCATTTATTGTATACTTTAGAATGGTGTGCTATGTTAGGATGCGGTTATACCGCAGGAATATGATGTCACACTGCGTCATTTGATGACATAAGATTTAGCACAACAATTTAGGATACATAGCACTGGCACATATATTAGAGATGGGACTGTGATAGTGACTTACACTTGGCATAGCACCAGTATTTCATCCAAGATATGCGAGTCACCTTGTAATCCGGTTCATCCGGATATGGTGTCTGGTATTAGATTTCTGGCATATGCTGTTCGAAAAGTCACTATACACAGTGTTTGTGCAAATTGCTATACGGGGGCAGACACAGTTATTGCACACAAACACTTAGAATTTTTTTCCAATCGCTGTAAATCAGTGACACATATTTAAGGTATACCCCTTTGTTGCACAGCTTAGGGGCAGGAGAAATCTCCAATTGTGGGTGGTAACCATGGTTACACTATAATCAGAAGGGGGCACGCATAGCAAGTTGCACTTCAGTCCATCACCGGCAGCTGGACACAGGATGGGTAAATGTTACATTAGAATTATTTAGAAACTGGTAAACACGCATATGGGTATAATTCCGATTATCCTATTTTCATGACAGAATAATCTAGATTTTATTAAAGAGACAGAGACAAGTATTTTGCATTACCTTTCACTTTACTACTCAGAGAGCATTTAAAAGAAAAACATTTGAATATTAACAGAAAAAATATGATAACAATGAATACATGGTTGAGACCAATGAGAACAGTCCTTTAGTGGTCAAAGATACCAAGGACCAATCAGATGAGTCATAGTAGCCATATAGAGACCAGAAAGTAGCAAAACCTCCTCTTTTCTCATTCATGCATAGAAAACAAAAATCATTTCCAAAGAATAAAAACAGGAACAGTCCAGAAATAACAATCCAAAGAAATATTAAAAACTTTGATGAAACAAAAAGTTGATTGAAGAAAATCAGCATACTCTTACAGGATACAAATGAAGAAAACTTGCCAGACGAAGCTGTAGAACTTGATTGAAGAAAACAGTTGAAAGCATCTAAAATTCTATAAGAACTCTTAGAATCCTGTAGAAGAAAGAATTTGGCACTGAAAGACAAATAAAGAGTCATTAGAATAACATAAAATACTTTATTTATATATACCTAGGGAAGGGAACACATTAAACAGTGGAGGGAAAATACTTGTTTCTGTCTCTTTAATAAAATCTAGATTATTCCGTCATGAAAATAGGATAATCAGAATTTTATTACAAGAACAGAGACTCATATTTTGCAAGTTTAAAGCAAAATAAAGAATTAAATAACAATTAAATTATAATACAAGCTGTTGAGGAATAGAGTTAATAGGTTTAAAATAAAATTGTCTGAAAGTTTTGTCATCAGACCAATCTGCAGCTTTTAAAATATCCTGTAAAGAAACAGATTTAGAAAAAGCTTTAGAAGCAGAAGCTCCTCGCATAGAATGTGAAGAAAAAATATCATCTACACCAGCTTCTAACATAACATATTTGACCCATCTACTACTAGTGGGTGAAGAAACTGGTAAGTGAGGGGACACAAAAGAAATTAAGAGTTGTTTAGAAGAAGAAGATCTAAGATGAGCCGTTCTGGATTCGTACTCTTTAAGACAAAGAACTATACAGAGTTTTGGTTGTTCAAAAAAGTAGGGATAAAAAAATAGAGGAAGAGAGAGTTTTATTTCTACGAGATAAAGTAAAAATTACTCTTTGAGGAGAAAATATTTTTGAGTTATAATCAATAGCACGAACATCTGAAACTCTTTTACAGGATAATAAACATAAAAGAGTTGCAAGTTTGACAGAAAGTTGTTTTAATGATAATTTATCATTCTCTGGCCATTTTTGGAAAAGAGAGATTACTAACTCTACATCCAAAAAGGAAGAATATTTAGGAGTAGGAGGTCTCTTGAGACGAATTGATTTTAATAATCTACAAATAATAGGATTTTGACCAATGGGAAGATTATCAAGAAATTCATGACTAGCTGAAATAGCTGATCTAGTCACATTGATGGATCTATAAGCTAGACCTTCAGTAAAAAGAGAAGATAAATAATTGATTATTTCATTTAAAGGTGCTTAAATGGGATCCAAGTGTTTGTTACTGCACCAGCCAGACCAAGCAGAAATATAACACTTTTTGGTTCCAGGGGCCCAAGAGTCTTGAAGGAGGAGTTTAGCTTGCTCCGAAAGTCCATTGCAAGACCAAGATCCCCTGAAATCATCCAAGCTACAAGCTGGAGATTGCCTTGAAGCACTAAGGTGTGAAATTCTCTGCCTGGATCTGTAAGAAGGTCTGGAATATTGGGAAGAAGAATTGGAGGAAGGAAGGACATTTCCAGAAGATATGGGTACCAAACTTGATTCGGCCAAAGTGGAGTCATGATCAGAAGGGAAATCTGATGTCTCTTGACAAATAAAAGAGTCCGAAGGATCATTGAAAAGGGAGGAAATGCATATGCTCCCTGAGGAGGCCATTGTTGGAGAAAAGCATCTATTGCTAGAGCTTCCGGATCCGGTTTCCAACTGTAAAAGGGATACATTTGATGATTCAACCAAGAGGCAAATAGATCTATTACAAAAGGACCTCTCAACTGATGAATTTTTTGAAAAAGAGAAGGATTCAACATCCAATCGCTGAAATCCGTAAGATATCTCGAACCACAGTTTGCCATTTGATTGTTGAGACCAGGAAGATATTCTGCTTGAATAGATATGTTTTGGGAAAGACAATAATGAATAAAGTCTTTGGTTAAAACAGATAACATTTTTGAAGTTGTTCCACTTAAACGATTTATATATTGAACAGCTGATATATTGTCCATACGAAGAAGAACCGTAATAGGATGAGAATGTTTGATAAAGCTTTTGATGGCAAATGCTCCTGTTAAAAGTTCCCGACAATTTATATGAAGATTCTTCTCCAAAGCAGACCATTTTCCTCCTGAAATTTGAGAACCACACCTTGCTCCCCAGCCAGAGTTGCTTGCATCTGATTCTATAATTATGTCTGGTGAGCTCCCAAAAATGGCTTTGCCATTCCATGCTTCCATGTTGATAAGCCACCAATTCAATTCTTCGATAGCTTCTTCTGATAAGCAAATCAGATGTTGATAAGAAAAACCTTTCCTGAGATAAAAATCTTTAATCTCTGCAAAGCACTGTAATGTAGAGGTGCCGGAAAGATTGCTTGGATGGAAGAAGAAAAAAGGCAGATAATTCTGGCTAAAAGACGAAGAGGAAAACATTTCTTGATTAGAGCATAAAAAATTTCATTCTTTATCCTTTTTATCTTGTCTAAAGGAAGACTTAGAGAGGCAGAAATAGTATCTATGTTGAAACCTAAGAAAATTAGGTTTTGGGAAGGAATAAAGGCTGATTTCTTGAAATTGATAATAAAGCCCAAACTTTGAAGTAAGGAAATTGTAAGAGAAAGATGATCTTGAAGAACTGAAGGAGACTGATGAATAAGAAGAATATCGTCTAAGTAAATAATCAGACGAATTCCTCTTTTCCGAAGCCAGGCTATCACAGGTTTTAAAATTTTTGTAAAAACCCAAGGAGCAGAAGAGAGACCAAAAGGAGGGCATGTAAATTGCCATAAAGTGTCTTTCCAAAGGAATCTGAGATAATTTCTGAAATTCAAATGAATGGGAATTGTAAGATAAGCATCCTTCAGATCCAATCTTACAAGCCAGTCTTTGTTGTAAAGACAATCTCTGAGAAGATGAATTCCTTCCATCTTTAAATGATTGTAAATTAGAAAATAATTTGATCTTTTAGATTTATAACTGGACAATAACTGCCTTCTTTCTTTTGAACTAGAAATATATTGCTTATGAATAATTTCTTGAATTGTGAGCAGGCTCTACTGCATTTTTGGATATTAGATCTGAAATTTCTTTGTCTAGAAGTAATTGGTCTTTTTGACAAAATTTTATTGGATTGGGTAAGGAATTTTGAAGAGGGGATCTATGAATTCTAAATGAAGACATGAGACAGTCTGTAGAATCCATTGATCTGTAGATATTTTTTGCCATTCTGAAAGGAAAAAGGCTAATATGCCTCCTATTTTTTGTTGGAAAAAAAGGAATGGAAAAAGAGGTGATTGAACTTACCTTGGAAGGGTCTTCTGTTGAACTTGGATCTGAAACCCCTGAAAAATCTTTGTCTTGAACATGACGGAAAGAAATTTTGGTGTGAGGTTTGGGGTGTAACAGTGTTGTGGAACTGAGACCTTGATATGGCAGAATAGCGGCTGGAAAAGCAGTCTCTGCCTTTTCCAACCCTTGAAAAAACTCTCTGAGGTTGGTTTTGGTAAAATATCTTTTGTGTATTATTTTTAATCTTATTTAAAGAATTAAAAGTGTTAACGTAATGACTCAGTTGCTTAAGACCAGAGTCACCAAACAACAGGCCATCAGCCTTAGGACCCAGCTCTGTGGAGGCAAAGTCAATGATCTTAGGGTCAATGCAGCGTAATACTAACCTTCTACCCTGAGAAGCTAAAGAAGTGTTAGCGTCTCCTAAAAAGTAAACAGTTCTCTGTAGCCATTCCCTTACAGTAATAGGATCCAATAAATAATTTTCTGAAATGGCATTATCAGATAATTCAAATAACTTTGTAACAGGTCCTAAAGTATCTAACAATTTATCCTGACAGGATTTTAGGAATCTGTCAGGAGTCAGGACCTGATCTAATATTAGACTTTTTGTTCCAATAATCTTTAATAGATTTTGATCTATTTCTGGAGTCAAGTGAGTGTTATGAGGTAATTCAGGTCTGGGACACTCAGCTTTTAGGGTATTTTTTGTCTTTTTAGATAAAGGTCTCCTAATGTAGAAATCTATGAATTTAGAGACTCTTTTTGAAGGACTCCATTGTGAAGATCTAGGATGGTGTAAGTCATTTGGGTCTGTATAGGGAAGACCTAAATTATCAACAAGAAAAGGTTTTTTATTTTTTAAAACTTTTTTCCTTTTCTTGGGTTTGGGGGAATCATCAGAGGAAGTAGAAATACATTTAATAAAGTAGTATTGAATTTATATGATTCAAAAGATTCATTATTAGAATCAATATTTTTAATATCCATTTTAAAGTTTTCATCATTATTATTCTCTGAAGAATCAGAGTCAACTCAAAATTTCCTTTTGTGAGAAATTTTACTTCTTTTAGGTATAATAACATCTGATTCAGCTTCAGAAACAGATGCACTTTCACTTCTGCATTTATGAGCAGGTATGGAAATGTCAGCGCAAAGCTGACGTGACATATCTTTATTACTTTTCCTTTCTGATGAAAGTTTTCCCTCAGAATTTATATGTTTAGACTTGCTTGAAGCCTTTTTATAAATATGACCTTGGATTTCATTAAAGTTACTGATAACAGATTGGAGCTGGTCCATCTGTTGCTTTAAAGGTTTAAAAGAATTATTAATTAGATTTTGCACAAACTTCTCTGAAAGTTGTTTAGGATCTTCAGACATTTTTTAATAAAATATAAGGTAAAAAACCCAAAACATCTAATAATAAACTAGTTTAGATAAATTTATAAGAAAAAATGTAAATATATCAGAGTTCTTTCATTAAATGTATAACATATAAATATATATTTAAAAAAACTTGGTGAAAATATATATTAATCCTTCTGTATGGGGAAATGAACTGTAGATTCTAAAGTACAGAGAATGACAAGCTAACCACTGTGCTATAACAATATTCTTAATAACAAGCTAAACGATTTAAGAATATGATAACAATCTAACAAACTGAATATAAATAAATATATATAAATAAATGTATATACTGTGTTGCAAAATAGATTTTTTTGTGCAGCGAAAACGATACTTGTCTGACAGGCACAGCAGACTAAGTATCGAGTGAGAGGGCGGGAAGACAGAAACAACTGTGTAAGAAGACGTAAAATGGAGGCGTGGTCAGAGTGGGTCATAACAGACAAGATGGAGGACGCAACAACACGGAGCTTAGATGCTCCAGGACATAAAGAAAAAACAAAGCGAAAAATGAAAATGAAATAAGTGTAGGTGACAGGTAAGGAAGGAAAATGAAAACGGATATTAGGGATAAAAGGAATAACGAACATAGGAGTGAATAAGGAAAATAATAAATAAAGCCAAAAAACGGACTGAAAAAATGGGGAAAAAATGGAAGTTGAAATAAATAAATAAAACAAAAGACTTAAGAGGAATAAATAAATAATAAATATAAAACAATTAATAGGAACAAATCATGTATAGAGAAAACAAATAATTAAATAAATATATACATAAATAATATATAAATAAATAAAGAAAGAACAAATAGAATAAAATAATAAAGTAAATAATAATACAATAAATAAAAACAAATAATATTTAAATAAGGCAAATTCTTTATGCAATAACAATTTGAACTTAACTCCTGAGCAGCAAAGAGAAAAGAGGAGGTTTTGCTACTTTCTGGTCTCTATTTGGCTACTATGAGTCATCTGATTGTTCCTTGCTATCTCTGACCACTAAAGGACTGTTCTCATTGGTCTCAACCATGTATTCATTGCTATCATATTTTTTCAGTTTATATTCAAATGTTTTTCTTTTAAATGCTGTCTGAGTAGTAAAGTGAAAGGTAATGCAAAATAGGAGTCTCTGTTCTTGTAATATAATCTGTACAACGTTGCAATTAAGATGTATTACACATAGATTTGTGATACACTGGCGGAAGTGACAGATGAACACTTCCGGTAACACGAGACAGTGGAACGTAGGCTTGCGGTCCAACACATTAGTTTGGCGCCACTAGGATGAGAGAGAGGTTTGACTTTTGCTTTTTGTAATCACTATAAAGGTGTGCTTTTCCCTTGTTGTGTTATGCTGATGAATGGGAGTATATACTCGAAAACGTTCCAATAAATTTCTTTGATGAGTTGTGAAAGTCCTGTGAGTGCAATAATTTGTTTTTTGTATATATAAGTATTGATATATATTGTACCAAAATACCACTATATATATATATATATATATATATATATATATATATATATGTATTTATGATAAATAGAACATATTCTGCGATGTGAAGAACATTGGAATGTGAAATATTCATACTTTCATATTGGGTTAGCGCACTTGAAAACATGCGATCGGGTTTACAAGCAAGTTTTTTTTCCACTTTTTTGCTCCATTGACTTCTATGGGAGAATGTGGTAATATGCACGCAATATCCTAACTTCAACTTTTTTCACGTATCGGGTTAGCGTGCAAGCGAAAACTTTTTACTTTCAACTTGTAATACGAGCACTACCCGATGCGTGCAAGAAGCTTACTTCTAGCAAAGTTAGCATGCAAGCAGGAACATTGTCCTTAGGGGTTTAAAAGTAAGAGAGACTGGTTTAATTAAGTATTTAAGGAGGGTGGGGGTAGCTTGGAAAGAGGAAATTTTGTATAAGGGAAGCTTGATTTTTTATAGGGTATTGGTTAAGGGCTTAATGCATTGGGGATCTCAGGGGACATATTACTAAGGGGGAAGTATGTCTAGTAGGTATTTAAGACCCTGCAGTAAGAGGTGTTTACAGTCTAGAGCTAAAGGAACAATGTAGATAGGATTAATTTAAATTTTGGGCTAATTAGTTGTTAATGTGGATAGGGTTAATTGTGACTGTTTTTTTGTCAGGGAGGAAGCAAGTTTATTTACTAGCTAACTTACCCCTTATTGCCTCCCTTGTCACTATCTGAATAATCCCATAGGTTTTGATGTTTTGTCAACAGTTATATGAATCAATGCGCCAACGAAAATAAAAAAAAATGAATAAATACTAATGAAAATCTTTTTAAGCACTTAATACTTACCTTAACATGTTCTTCGTGCTCTGGAGAGCACAGTAAGGTAAGTACTGTAGCTACATGTGAACTTTTCACCTACAGCTTTGAAACATTTACATTTTTTTTTTATGAAAATGAATGTAAATGTTTTAAATGAAAATTCAATTTTCGTTTAGTTTTAAACAAAACAAAAACCGAATAGTGCAGGCAACAAGTATTCGGGGGACACAAATTTCCGTGAATATTCAAAACAATGCAGGGCCTCCATGGAGAGTTATATGAAATGCAAGTTATTACTTTTATATGGTTTTGAAAAAGGTAACCTTCAATCATATATCTACTGTCCATACACTAAACACAACATTCTTTTAGCTTGCGTTCTTTCATGTTTGAAATTAATTATTTCTACTTTGAATTTGCTAATTCCCATTTATTAATAGATCTATTTTATCACATCGTTCTGACAGGAATTAACAATGCTTGTATGTAATAAACATTATCACACATCACACAGGAAAGAATAGGTGCTGACTGGTATCTATATTGGATTATCAACCAAAGAGGATTGTCTTTAGTGCTTCAATGTGTTAAGTTAAAAACTTCACTCAGGCCTAGCTTGATTGTTGTAGTAAACTGTGTAAAATGCTCTAACAATCTCCATAGACTTTAATGGAGATATTTGTCATAACCACCATTTTACACAGTTTACAACAACAATGGAAACTTGGCCTTAGACTTTGAGGGGTAGTTATCAAGCCGTCAACCTCAAATACGCTGGAATTCCGCAGCGTATTTGTGGCGAGGCTGATTCGCCTTAGTTATCAAGCCCTAGATACCGGCAAAAGTAGAATTTAGTGACGTAAGCTTCGATCCGCCGGACTCAGTCCGACACAGATCGATTCTTACGTCACTCCAGATGTTCCGCACACAAGTGCGGCACAATCTGACTACTTTTGCTAGTTATCAAAAAACTAGCAGGTACGCTTGGCACTTTTCCGGCCCAGCGTACCTGTTTTTCAAACCGCTGCCCTGGAGGCTGCGGATCCCATAGGAATCAATGGGAGTCTGACCATAGCGAAAGTTCATGTTCGCTGCTGCCAGACATCCCATTGATTCCTATGGGAAATGTGTACACCTAACACCCTAACATGTACCCCGAGTCTAAACACCCCTAATCTACCCCCCTACACCGCCGCAACTAAATAAACTTATTACCACCTAAACCGCCGCTCCCGGAGCCCACTGCAACTATATTAAACATGTTAACCCCCTATACCGGTGCCCCCGGAGCCCCCCGCAACTAAATAAAGTTATTAACCCCTAAACCGCCGCTCCTAGACCCCGCCGCAACTATAATAAATGTATTAACCCCTAAACCGCCGCTCCCGGACACCGCCACCACCTACATTATACCTAGTAACCCTTATCCTGCCCCCCCTATACCGCCGCCACCTAGAATAAATTTATTAACCCCTATCCTGCCAATCCCGGACCCCGCCGCAACGAAATAAATAGTTTAACCCCTAAACCGCCGCTCCCGGACCCCGCCGCAACCTATCTTAAACTTATTAACCCCTAATCTGCCCCCCTACACCGCCGCCACCTATAATAAATTTATTAACCCCTATCCTGCCCCCCCTATACCGCCGCCACTGTAATAAAATTATTAACCCCTATCCTGCCCCCCGTACACCGCCGCAACTCTAATAAAATTATTAACCCCTAAACCTAAGTCTAACACTAACCCTAACACCCCCCTAACTTAAATATTAATTAAATACATTTAAATAATCTTTTTCTTATTAACTAAATGAATCCTATGTAAAACTAAATACTTACCTTTACAATAAACCCTAATATAGCTACAATATAAATAATAATTATATTGTAGCTATCTTAGGATTTATTTTTATTTTACAGGCAACTTTCAATTTATTTTAACTAGGTACAATAGCTATTAAATAGTTATTAACTATTTAATAGCTACCTAGTTAAAATAAAGAGAAATTTACCTGTAAAATAAAAACTAACCTAAGTTACAATTACACCTAACACTACACTATACTTTAATAAATTATTCCTATTTAAAACTAAATACTTACCTGTAAAATAAACCCTAAGATATCTACAATGTAATTAATAATTACATTGTAGCTATTGTAGGATTTATATTTATTTTACAGGTAACTTTGTATTTATTTTAGCTAGTTAGAATAGTTATTAAATTAACTATTTAATAACTACCTAGCTAAAAGAAATACAAAATTACCTGTAAAATAAATCCTAACCTAAGTTACAATTAAACCTAACACTACACTATCATTAAATTAATTAAATAAATTAGCTACAAATAACTACAATTAAATACAATTAAATAAACTAACTAAAGTACAAAAAATAAAAAAAGCTGTTACAAAAAATTAAAAAAATAAGTTACAAACATTTAAAAAATATTACAACAATTTTAAGCTACTTACACCTAATCTAAGCCCCCTAATAAAATAACAATGCCCCCCAAAATAAAAAAAATCCCTACCCTATTCTACATTAAAAAGTAAACAGCTCTTTTGCCTTACCAGCCCTTAAAAGGGCTTTTTGCGGGGCATGCCCCAAATAAAACAGCTCTTTTGCCTGTAAAAGAAAAATACAACCCCCCCAACATTAAAACCCACCACCCACATACCCCTAATCTAACCCAAACCCCCCTTAAATAAACCTAACACTACCCCCCTGAAGATCATCCTACCTTGAGTCATCTTCACTCAGCCGAGCACCGATGGAACTGAAGAGGAGATCCGGAGCGGCAGAAGTCATCATCCAAGGGGCGCAGAAGAAATCTTCCATCCGATGAAGTCATCATCCAGGCGGTGCTGAAGAGGTCTTCGATCCGATAGAAGTCATCATCCAGGCGGCATCTTCAATCTTCATCCAACTGGAGCGGAGCGGAGCCATCTTCAGAAGAGCCTACGTGGATCCATCCTCTTCTTCCCGACGACTAACGACGAATGACGGTACCTTTAAGTGACGTCATCCAAGATGGCGTCCCTCGAATTCTGATTGGCTGAACCAATCAGCCAATCGGATTGAACTTGAATCTGATTGGCTGATTCAATCAGCCAATCAGATTTTTCTACCTTAATTGCGATTGGCTGATAGAATCCTATCAGCCAATCGGAATTCGAGGGACGCCATCTTGGATGACGTCACTTAAAGGTACCGTCATTCGTCGTTAGTCGTCGGGAAGAAGAGGATGGATCCGCGTAGGCTCTTCTGAAGATGGCTCCGCTCCGCTCCGGATGGATGAAGATTGAAGACGCCGCCTGGATGATGACTTCTATTGGATCGAAGACCTCTTCAGCGCCGCCTGGATCATGACTTAATCTGATGGAAGATTTCTTCTGCGCCCCTTGGATGATGACTTCTGCCGCTCCGGATCTCCTCTTCAGTTCCATCGGTGCTCGGCTGAGTGAAGACGACTCAAGGTAGGATGATCTTCAGGGGGGTAGTGTTAGGTTTATTTAAGGGGGGTTTGGGTTAGATTAGGGGTATGTGGGTGGTGGGTTTTAATGTTGGGGGGGTTGTATTTTTCTTTTACAGGCAAAAGAGCTGTTTTATTTGGGGCATGCCCCGCAAAAAGCCCTTTTAAGGGCTGGTAAGGCAAAAGAGCTGTTTACTTTTTAATATAGAATAGAGTAGGGATTTTTTTTATTTTGGGGGGCATTGTTATTTTATTAGGGGGCTTAGATTAGGTGTAAGTAGCTTAAAATTGTTGTAATATTTTTTAAATGTTTGTAACTTATTTTTTTTATTTTTGGTAACTTAGCTTTTTTATTTTTTGTACTTTAGTTAGTTTATTTAATTGTATTTAATTGTAGTTATTTGTAGCTAATTTATTTAATTAATTTAATGATAGTGTAGTGTTAGGTTTAATTGTAACTTAGGTTAGGATTTATTTTACAGGTAATTTTGTATTTCTTTTAGCTAGGTAGTTATTAAATAGTTAATAACTATTTAATAACTATTCTAACTAGCTAAAATAAATACAAAGTTACCTGTAAAATAGATATAAATCCTACAATAGCTACAATGTAATTATTAATTACATTGTAGCTATCTTAGGGTTTATTTTACAGGTAAGTATTTAGTTTTAAATAAGAATAATTTATTAAAGTATAGTGTAGTGTTAGGTGTAATTGTAACTTAGGTTAGTTTTTATTTTACAGGTTAATTTCTCTTTATTTTAACTAGGTAGCTATTAAATAGTTAATAACTATTTAATAGCTATTGTACCTGGTTAAAATAAATTGAAAGTTGCCTGTAAAATAAAAATAAATCCTAAGATAGCTACAATATAATTATTATTTATATTGTAGCTATATTAGGGTTTATTTTAAAGGTAAGTATTTAGTTTTAAATAGGATTCATTTAGTTAATAAGAGAAAGATTATTTAGATGTATTTAATTAATATTTAAGTTAGGGGGGGGTTAGGGTTAGTGTTAGACTTAGGTTTAGGGGTTAATAATTTTATTAGAGTTGCGGCGGTGTAGAGGGGGCAGGATAGGGGTCAATAATTTTATTACAGTGGCGGCGGTGTAGGGGGGGGCAGGATAGGGGTTAATAAATTTATTATAGGTGGCGACGGTGTAGGGGGGCAGATTAGGGGTTAATAAGTTTAATATAGGTTGCGGCGGGGTCCGGGAGCGGCGGTTTAGGGGTTAAACTATTTAGTTGCGGCGGGTCCGTGATCGGCAGGATAGGGGTTAATAAATTTATTCTAGGTGGCGGCGGTATAGGGGGGGCAGGATAGGGGTTACTAGGTATAATGTAGGTGGCAGCGATGTCCGGGAGCGGCGGTTTAGGGGTTAATACATTTATTATAGTTGCGGCGGGGTCTAGGAGCGGCGGTTTAGGGGTTAATAACTTTATTGAGTTGCGGGGGGCTCCGGGGGCGCCGGTATAGGGGGTAGAACAGTGTAGTTTAGTGTGGGTGCTTAGTGACAGGCTAGCAAGAAAGCTGTCAAAAAGCCGAAGAGCAGCGAGATCGGATGAGTGATAACTCTCACAATCCGCTACTCATCGCCCCGTACTTGGTGCGCGGCTTTTTGACAGCTTTTTTGATAACTTAGGCGAAATTTTGCAGGTCCGCGGCGGCGATGGTAGGCGAGCTTAGGCGGGCGTATTGGGCCGGCGAAGGCAGGAAAGTTGACACGTTGATATCTACCCCTCTTTGTCTGAAATACACTAACATTGAATTGTGCTAAAAGGGGACTTTCCAGCTGCTTGTTCTGTTAAAAGATAATTGGCAATTTACCTTCTAATTAAAAAAATGTATATAAAAAAATCTGCTCTAAAATGATCTAATATCATGTCAAGGCTCCTTAAAGTGATGGTAAACCCTAGCATTTGGGAAACGCTAGGATTTACAATCGTAACAAATAAAGGGGACTTTTATTTATGAAGTATAAAATACTTCATTCTGAAAGCCCCTTTATTTGTTAGCAGCGTTTGCCAAGCTGTATTTCCCGCACGGCTATTGGCTAAGAGGTGGAAACGTCACCTCTCAGCCAAATAGCGTTCTGCCGTGGGCTGCCTTTAGCAGCTCAGCGCAGCAAACGCTGCTAACAAATAAAGGGGCTTTCAGAATGAAGTATTTTATACTTCATGAATGAAAGTCCCCTTTATTTGTTACGATTGTAAATCCTAGCATTTACCAAACGCTAGGGTTTACCATCACTTTAAGCATAGACAAAATATAAAGGGCTAGATTACAAGGGATATTAGTGATGTGATCACTAGGAAGCATTGCGCTCACCTCACGCAGCAAAGGGGGTAAGTAGCGCAGCATTTTAAAATATATTTGTATATGATTATATACATATATATTTATGTGTTAATATGTGTATATACACATATTAACACATAAATATATATGTTTATAAGCATATACATATAAATTTACATTGCGGTCTATGGGAACACACAGTTCCCATAGACCTCAATGTAAAGGCACTTTTCAGTGGCGTTTTTTTTCGAACACCCCTCTTCCACCAACTTTAAAGGCCAAAACTGCTAAGTGCAGTTACTTTTTATTTTTAAAAAAATGCTATTTTTTTAAAAAAAAATAAAAAACTGTAATGCCCTCATTTGGGGCACTTTTAGAAAATTAACCAGAGATCTAATCTTTGGTTCATTTTCGTAGCACAAATTGCTACCGCAAGCTCATAATGGGTGGTTTGGCAGCAAAAGGCAAATTTGCCTGTTTGTGGCCCCCGGATAATTTAGCGCTCCACTTGTAATTTAGCCATAAGTCTGGGTTAAAGCGTAAAAATATGTTTTTTGCATTAAAAAGGTTTTATAAATAATAATAATAAAAAACAACAACAACAATATTATTATTTTTATTCATGTTTTAAAAAGGATTTAACCATTTTTTTCTTTATTAGCCAGTCTCTTGAGTTTCTTTGTATTTCTTTTGTTGTCAACAATTAGTGACAGCAGATATAAACAGAATTCTACACTGATGAGGCAATCACTGAGCAGACTATTGCTAGGTCGCACTACAGCCTCTCTGGCGGGAGTGGAAAAATTGCAAGAAACAGGCAAAATAAGTACATTACAAAGTTTTTGTTTAAACTATACATGATTAAACAGTTTCAGAAAAATTCCCCCCCTAAAACTCTAAAAGCTTTTAATGTGCTGTATGTTGAACCTTAAAAACATTGCACAAAATACACTTGACTCTCTGCATTATCAAACTGTCTATTCCCCTTTATCCAAACATTTTCAAAAGAGATTATCATTCATGCAACAACAAAGAGATTCTCTGGTCCTTTAGCAAATTCTCATGCTTCAAAATGTCATTAAAATCTAGTGACAGAATATTGAATTTAGCCCAATCACACAGTGGGCTTCCTACTTTGGGAATGATTTTTTTAAGTAACTGTGGCATGCTGTTTTATTCTGAAGCAGTCACGAATTCTGTGCATGAGTCCTTATCGTGGTCTGGCAATAAATCTGTTTTGTTGTAACAGAAGCCAAGAATAAGTTTTTAACTCAGTTTGAAATTGTTAACTATTTTAATGAGAGGGAATTGCCACACCGTGAAATCTTACTGTCATATGTAATAATAATAAAGAATATCTGGGTTTCCAAAGTAAGAAACAACAAATTAACCATTTAATGGACAATTAAAACCTTTAAATATTTATTATGGCTTCACTGTAGTGCAGCAATAGTTTATCCCTTTTAGTGTTGAACCAAATAATAACCCTGTGTTAATGTTGTTTTAATGTGCTTGGCATTTGTTTCATTTACACAAGTTCAAATTTGTTTCTGTTAAATACCCACATAAATTATAGTTATATTTATTTTATTTTTTTCAGCAGGCTATAAGTATTGTTAAGAAATAACTGTAGTTATCAGAAACATCAAAGTATGAGAAAACACCATAACAAATGCAAATAAGATGACTTTTTTTGTGACCTTTTCTATGGCATAAATGGTAAATAGCACCATGGGAGTCATTATTTTCTAAATATTTCAAACACACATTTTTTGGTCCCACATATAGGGGTCTATATAGCAAGGGCCGAATGGCCTCTGTTCCCCTTGTTTCCTCGCAAGCCTTCAGGCTCGCTGGAAACAGGAGTTAAGAAGCAGCGGCGGGCTGATTGACACCCCCTGCTAGTGGGCGGTATTGCACCAGTAATTCACAAGAACTGCTGGTCCAATGATAAATGCAGACATGCAAATCTACTGTATTTACTGGTCTTTTAATAAAGTAGCACAGGGGTCCTACTCTGAAGAGCTTACAATCTACTGGATAATATAAGTTTTCATTTTTTTTGCTGTTACTGTAATCCCCTTATCTATTTTTCCGCTTATCCACTTATTCCTTTTTCCTTTGTTTTAAAACTGTTTAATTCATCATGTGGTATGTCATATTTGAGGTTTAAGACTATTCAACTTAGTATTACATGTGCATCAATAATGCTTTTGTAAAATTATTATCTGACATTTATTTTATCATTTTTCTTCTTTCCAAGAAACCATTTTGCTATAACCTTTTTTTTAAAAATAAATAAATAAATAAATAAATAAATAATCATGTCTGTCCACACATATGAATAGACCCCTGAGCATCAATTCCCTTGCTCCAAACACCACAATTTAAGATTGTATCACTTGACAAGAATACTGACATGAAACCCTATATTTGAATTGTGACCTCTCTCTTTTAAAAGGGTCTTATGACATATTTCTGTAAGAGGAATTTTAAAGGGATGTAAAACCCAAATGTTTTCTTTATGATTCTGAATAGAACATACAATTTTAAACAACTTTCTAATTATGTCTAATATCAAATTTGTTAGTTTTCTTGTTATCCTTTGTTAAAAAGGAGGAAGGTAAGTTCAGGAGGGTGCACATGTCTGAGCAATTTAGCAACATTGTTATATATTAGCAAGGACACTAGATGGCAGCACAATTTCCTGTCATGAAGTGCTCAAGACATGTGTATACTATCTATCTAGATATCAACAATTTGATAATATAAGTAACTTGGAAACTTTTTAAAAAATTGTATTCTATATTTGAATCATGGAAGAAAAATTTGGGTTTTATCCCAAAATAGAACAAGTTTACCAATGATATGACAGCTGGCATTTGGGCAGTTGCAGAGCTACTTGTCTGATAAGGAAATAAGAGGTTTCAAGTCGATATACATATTGTGGGAGCAACACTAGTTGTGAGTGCAACTGTTTTGGATTTTTGTGCATTTATGAGTAGTTTAGTTCCATGCTCCAGTGCACACATCACTTCAGTGCGGTGTCATTTTTTGTTTTCCACTTCTGTTGCTAATGTAGAGAAGCTATTGGAGATCTGGGAGCAGCGTTGAAATAGTATGGGTGACTACTATAATATATAGTACAATTACAAATATAGATAGTTCCAGATATATGCCCTGCAGCATATCATAGAGGTTCCTCTATATAGTCCTCTATGGAGTTAAATGGGTAATTATAATGTCTTACTATCAATGTCCCAAAAATGTGATATACCATTAATCGAGTTCCAATAGTATTCTCCACATCAAGGACATCTCAGTGTAAATGCAATACTCTAGCCAAGGCAGCTCCCTGTGAGAGATGATTGGCTCACGTCCTGTAGTGAAGTCTGTAGAAATATAGAGAAAAACAAGGGCACCAATATGGCCTAGTGCAGTCTATAAAGGTGAGAAAGAGACAAACATGGATACACTCACATATTGAGCTCACTTCCAGTTGCTATAAGCAAAGGCCGGGACCTCTTAGTTGCCCAGGATAGCAGGAACTGATGAAAATATCCAATCCTTTTCTGCTTAGCAGTACAGCTAGTGCCATTTGTAAAAAAAGCATTTATCAAATCAATAAAAGCAGTGACGCATTTCTCAGCCTTAACTGCCTGTTTTTTCAGGCTTATAAAAATACACACTTTCTACATATAAGGTAAAAAAAACCTCCCCCACAATTATCTGTATCCAGACACCTTTGTAAAACCACAACCCAAATGTTCCCTTCTCTGGAGTCCGAGTCGCTATAGGGTCCAAGATTTACGAAAAATCCATTCCCCAAAAACACAATGAATATAAATTAAGCAAAACATTTACCAGGCGATAAATTGCAGGCATCAAATCCAAAGTTACAGGGGTCAAAAGCCGTTCCTGGCCCATCAACAAATATTAGGAATTAAAGTTGCATAAAACTCCCCTTTATGAAGAGCAATTAACAAATACCATGAATCCCATGAGTTATAAATCTAATTAAAAAAAGAAGCTAAATTCTAAGGTAACAGCCATTACCTCAAAACACCACTAACACCTAAAATGGCCACATTATTTACAAGGCAAAATCTAATGTCTGAAACATCCATAAACATTTGGTCGTAGACATCACAGGGGTCTGATCATAGACGTTCATGGTGGCTCCTCCCTCTCTGTATAAATTTAGGTGGTATCTAAAACACATCTACAACCACCCAATTCCTAACATCACAAAAGTACTACATTGTGAATGAAGGAATTATTTGGGATTTTTAAAATTAAAGCAAACACAGATGAGCATGAATGAATCATCAATTTTTCTGTTTGAAGCTTTGTGTTTATTTATTGTCATTTTATTAATTATCAATGTTGATCTAGGAGTCATGGTGATTAGTTTTAAGTATGTATTAACCCCTTGAGTGCTAATGACGGCTCTGAGCCATCACAGAGGTTCCCACTCTGGTGCTAATGACGGCTCAGAGCCTTCACTAGCACTCTCCCACCTTGACGGAGATCTGGGAGCTCCCACCCGCTCCTACCGCACAATAACGTGATGACGTCACCGCACAACTTTATTTATACTTAACAATGTTAAGTATAGGAGCAGGGGGCATGCTGCTTAGAAGCCTGTATCTCAGGCATCTAAGCAGCTACAGACCCCCAAGACCATTGGAAAGGTAATCGCCTAACCTTTCCAATAGTGTAAGTCTTGGGGATCTGAAAAAAAAAAATGTGTTTAAAAAATTAAAAAAATAAAAAAAACCTTAAAAAACCCAGGTGGGAAAGTGCGTAGCACTCAAAGGGTTAATAAATGTGATATTAAAACATAAATTGGTCCTTGTCCCTTTATATCAGTAAAGAAAATCAAGGTGGATAGCCTAAGATTAAAGGGACATGAAACCCTACATTTTTCTTTCATGATTAAGATAGAACATACAATTTTAAATAACTTTGTAATTTACTTTTATTATCAAATGTTTTCATCTCTTGGTATCTTTTGTTGAAAAGCAGGGCAAAAGCTCAGGATCGTGCACATGTCTGGAGGACATATGATAGTAGATTTGCAATAGTTTTATCCATATGCAGGAGCAATAGATGGCAGCACTATTTCCTGCCTTGCAGTACTACAAACACCTACCTAGGTATCTCTTCATCAAAACAATAACATGGGAACTAAGCAAATTTGATAAGAGAAGTAAATTGGATTTTATTTAAAATAGTATGCTCTGTCTGAATCAGAAAATCATTTTTTGGGGTTCCATATCCCTTTAAGTTCCTGTGTGCAGCACGATGTGTGCAATGCTTGTTTTATGGACCATCTGCATGTGCTTTAATTTTTAATTGCACTTCCGTTTCATGCAGCTGTTTTGGACTTTTGAACATAGGTGATACCCCACCACCCGATGTTGCTGTCTTTAGGGGATAGGGGATCCTTTGCTTTTGGTACAGTAAATACAGTAGGTAGGCAGGGGTAAGGGACTCACATTGGAAAAATAGGGCTCCCCTCTTTCCATACTGGGATCTTAAACCCCTCTTTGTTTAAAGGGACACAAAGCACCTTGTAATTACAAGACATACCTGTTTGTAGTACTGTAGAATAACCTATAAAAGTAGCCATCCCCCATGACTTGAGATTACCTGGTTTCTAATAGGGCAGATTATTACCAGTTTTATGTCATTATAAGACCTGAATCATACAGGGGCAGACTCCTATCAAATGAGGGGCCAGTTGTCCCTGTAAGTGATCTGGGGGAAAGAGATATGGGCTTGTATAGCCCTCCTCCAGCTGCAGTCTCACTAACAAGGAAATCTCTGCAGAAATGTAGAAATTACCTAGTCTGCTGTGATGTCATTACTGCTCATAGGTCACTTTGTACATCTTGGGTAAAAAAAAGACAAAGAATTTATATTGAGTAGCATGATAGTTTAAGTTTAAAAGATCTATCAATCTTAAAAAACAGATATTCAAGTGCTTATAATTTCAGAATAAATGTACAAATTTGGCTGCAGTTTGACACTTTTATATGGATTTGCTGTTACTACAAACTCTGACCATGTGACGTAAATTGATTCCATTTTTCAACATGGTCATATAAGGATTGTTGTAAAAAGCTACAATGAAAACCACTATTATTTATGAATTGTTAGAGATTACTGAATTTAACCAATAAATTCAGCTTGTAACATTTTTGTTTCTCCAGATCAGAGATCGTTTGGAAACTCCATCGTTGTAAATTTGCTTGAAGAGAGTCATGATGTTTTGTAGGCAGTGTACTTTATGTTTAACCATCTGACATACCTTTAGTTGTATTATTTATGTTACTAAGATGTTCCACTCTACTTTTAAATTGATGTAAGATTATACAAATATGTAAAGTGCAAGAACATTTTAAGGCATATATAAGTGGTGTGTAAGTGGTACTAATTTAATCTCTGATCTTCTGATGTTGTCCAGATCAATGTACCATAAATATTGTTTTCACATTATGGGGCATATGTATCAAGCTCTGAATGGAGCTGGATGCCCCGTGTCTCTGGCGAGCCTGCAGGCTCGCCAGAAACAGCAGTTATGAAGCAGCGGTCACAAAGACCGCTGCTCCATAATCTGTCCGCCTGCTCTGAGCAGGCGGATAGACATCGCCGGAAATCAACCCGATCAAGTACGATCGGGTTGATTGACACCCCCCTGCTGGCGGCCCATTGGCCGCGAGTCTGCAGGGGGCGGTGTTGCACCAGCAGCTCTTGTGAGCTGCTGGTGCAATGCTGAATATGGCGAGCGTATTGCTCGCCGTATTCAGCGAGGTCTGGCAGACCTGATCCGCAGTGTCGGATCAGGTCCGCCAGACCTTGATAACTAGAGGCCTATATCTACATAATGCACATGAACAGCAAATGTAAGAAGCTGTGTTATCCATTATTTAAGATATTCACCTTATAAAAGGTCTGTTTGCTAATTTATCTTTTAGATTTTTTGGATATGTATAGCATGCTGCTATCTGATTCCCTAGTATAAAACTTAGAACTTTCAAATTTACTTATATTATCTAATTTGCTTCATTTTCCTGATATCCTTTGCTGAAAAGCATATCTAGCTGCTGAGCTCATGTTATTGGCTCACCCATGTGCATAGCTATTTCTTCAACTAAGGATATCTAAAGAATGATGCAAATTAGATAATAGATGTAAATTGAAATGTTGTTTAAAATTGTATTTTCTGTCTGAGTCATGATAGAAAAATGTTGGGTTTAGTGTCCCTTTAAGTGAGTTACATTTTTGTTTGTATAAATTGTAATACTTCCAAACTCATTGCAACAACACTATAACTTCTTGAAAGAAACTCTTTTAATTGAAGTGACATATTACACATAAAAAGCAAAAAGGGGTAGGTTGTTGACTCGGCAAAACTTTAACTCCAAAAACAAGCCCTATATATTTACATACTCAATACATTGACACCAAACAAGCTGAATGTGTAAATTGGGATGGCATCTTAGTGTTATATATGGAATAGTTAAAGGAGCGCCAAAAAAAGGCAGTGGTTAATAAAACTCACAGATGAGTGGTTAATGGGGTTAAATCTAAATATACCAGTAATTTATTACAGCATAAAATTTGACACAATAAAAAGAAAAAACATAATTTATGTAAGAACTTACCTGATAAATTCATTTCTTTCATATTAGCAAGAGTCCATGAGCTAGTGACGTATGGGATATACATTCCTACCAGGAGGGCCAAAGTTTCCCAAACCTCAAAATGCCTATAAATACACCCCTCACCACACCCACAAATCAGTTTAACGAATAGCCAAGAAGTGGGGTGATAAGAAAAAAGTGCGAAAGCATAAAAAATAAGGAATTGGAATAATTGTGCTTTATACAAAAAAATCATAACCACCACAAAAAGGGTGGGCCTCATGGACTCTTGCTAATATGAAAGAAATGAATTTATCAGGTAAGTTCTTACATAAATTATGTTTTCTTTCATGTAATTAGCAAGAGTCCATGAGCTAGTGACGTATGGGATAATGAATACCCAAGATGTGGATCTTCCACGCAAGAGTCACTAGAGAGGGAGGGATAAAATAAAGACAGCCAATTCCGCTGAAAATAATCCACACCCAAAACAAAGTTTAAATCTTATAACGAAAAAAAACTGAAATTATAAGCAGAAGAATCAAACTAAAACAGCTGCCTGAAGTACTTTTCTACCAAAAACTGCTTCAGAAGAAGAAAACACATCAAAATGGTAGAATTTAGTAAAAGTATGCAAAGAAGACCAAATTGCTGCTTTGCAAATCTGATCAACCGAAGCTTCATTCTTAAATGCCCAGGAAGTAGAGACTGACCTAGTCGAATGAGCTGTAATCCTTTGAGGCGGAGTTCTACCCGACTCAACATAAGCATGATAAATCAAAGGCTTTAACCAAGATGCCAAGGAAATGGCAGAAGCCTTCTGACCTTTCCTAGAACCAGAAAAGATAACAAATAGACTAGAAGTCTTTCGGAAATCTTTAGTAGCTTCAACATAATATTTCAAGGCTCTAACTACATCCAAAGAATGCAACGATCTTTCCTTAGAATTCTTAGGATTAGGACACAATGAAGGAACCACAATTTCTCTACTAATGTTGTTAGAATTCACAACCTTAGGTAAAAATTTAAATGAAGTTCGCAACATCAGAAAAGGAGACTCACAAGAAAGAGCAGATAATTCAGAAACTCTTCTAGCAGAAGAGATGGCCAAAAGAAACAAAACTTTCCAAGAAAGTAATTTAATATCCAGCGAATGCATAGGTTCAAACGGAGGAGCTTGAAGAGCCCCCAGAACCAAATTCAAACTCCAAGGAGGAGAAATTGACTTAATAACAGGTTTTATACGAACCAAAGCCTGTACAAAACAATGAATATCAGGAAGACTAGCAATCTTTCTGTGAAAAAGAACAGAAAGAGCAGAGATTTGTCCTTTCAAGGAACTTGCAGACAAACCTTTATCCAAACCATCCTGAAGAAACTGTAAAATTCTAGGAATTCTAAAAGAATGCCAAGAAAAATGATGAGAAAAACACCAAGAAATGTAAATTTTCCAGACTCGATAATATATCTTCCTAGATACAGATTTACGAGCCTGTAACATAGTATTAATCACGGAGTCAGAGAAACCTCTATGACTGAGAATCAAGCATTCAATCTCCATACCTTCATATTTAAGGATTTGAGATCCTGATGGAAAAAAGGACCTTGCGATAGAAGGTCTGGTCTTAACGGAAGAGTCCACGGTTGGCAAGTAGCCATCCGGACAAGATCCGCATACCAAAACCTGTGAGGCCATGCTGGAGCCACCAGCAGAACAAACGAACGCTCCTTTAGAATCTTGGAAATCACTCTTGAAAGAAGAACTAGAGGCGGAAAGATATAGGCAGGATGATACTTCCAAGGAAGTGACAATGCATCCACTGCTTCCGCCTGAGGATCCCTGGATCTGGACAGATACCTGGGAAGTTTCTTGTTTAGATGAGAAGCCATCAGATCTATTTCTGGAAGTCCCCACATTTGAACAATCTGAAGAAATACCTCTGGGTGAAGAGACCATTCGCCCGGATGTAACGTTTGGCGACTGAGATAATCCGCTTCCCAATTGTCTATACCTGGGGTATGAACCGCAGAAATTAGACAGGAGCTGGATTCCGCCCATACCAGTATTCGAGATACTTCTTTCATAGCCAGAGGACTGTGAGTCCCTCCTTGATGATTGACATATGCCACGATTGTGACATTGTCCGTCTGAAAACAAATGAATGACTCTCTCTTTAGAAGAGGCCACGACTGAAGAGCTCTGAAAATTGCACGGAGTTCCAAAATGTTGATTGGTAATCTCGCCTCCTGAGATTCCCAAACCCCTTGTGCTGTCAGAGACCCCCAAACAGCTCCCCAACCTGTCAGACTTGCATCTGTTGAAATCACAGTCCAGGTTGGAAGAACAAAAGAAGCCCCCTGAACTAAATGATGGTGGTCTGTCCACCACGTCAGAGAGTGTCGTACAATCGGTTTTAAAGATATTAATTGAGATATCTTTGTATAATCCCTGCACCACTGGTTCAGCATACAGAGCTGAAGAGGTTGCATGTGAAAACGAACAAAGGGGATCGCGTCCGATGCAGCAGTCATAAGACCTAGAATTTCCATGCATAAGGCTACCGAAGGGAATGATTGAGACTGAAGGTTTCGACAAGCTGAAACCAATTTCAGACGTCTCTTGTCCGTCAGAGACAGAGTCATGGACACTGAATCTATCTGGAAACCTAAAAAGGTTACCCTTGTCTGAGGAATCAATGAACTCTTTGGTAAATTGATCCTCCAACCATGTTCTCGAAGAAACAATACAAGTCGATTCGTATGAGATTCTGCTAAATGTGAAGACTGAGCAAGTACCAAGATATCGTCCAAATAAGGAAATACCACAATACCCTGTTCTCTGATTACAGATAGAAGGGCACAGAGAACCTTTGTAAAAATCCTTGGACCTGTTGCTAGGCCAAACGGCAGAGCCACAAACTGGTAATGCTTGTCTAGGAAAGAGAATATCAGAAACTCAGTGATCTGGATGAATCGGAATATGCAGATATGCATCTTGTAAATCTATTGTGGACATATAATGCCCTTGCTGAACAAAAGGCAGAATAGTCCTTATAGTTACCATTTTGAATGTTGGTATCCTTACATAACGATTCAATATTTTTAAATCCAGAACTGGTCTGAAGGAATTCTCCTTCTTTGGTACAATGAAGAGATTTGAGTAAAACCCCAGCCCCTGTTCCAGAACTGGAACTGGCATAATTACTCCAGCCAACTCTAGATCTGAAACACATTTCAGAAATGCTTGAGCCTTCACTGGATTTACTGGGACACGGGAAAGAAAAAATCTTCTTGCAGGAGGCCTTATCTTGAAGCCTATTCTGTACCCTTGTGAAACAATGTTCTGAATCCAAAGATTGTGAATCGAATTGATCCTAATTTCTTTGAAAAATCGTAATCTGCCCCCTACCAGCTGGGCTGGAATGAGGACCGCACCTTCATGTTGACTTGGGAGCTGGCTTTGGCTTTCTAAAAGGCTTGGATTTATTCCAGACTGGAGATGGTTTCCAAACTGATACCGCTCCTGTAGGGGAAGGATCAGGCTTTTGTTCCTTATTGTGACGAAAGGAAAGAAAACGATTAGTAGATCTAAATTTACCTTTAGATTTTTTATCCTGTGGTAAAAAAGTTCCTTTCCCCCCAGTAACAGTTGAAATAATAGAATCCAACTGTGAACCAAATAATTTATTACCCTGGAAAGAAAGGGAAAGCAAAGTTGACTTAGAAGACATATCAGCATTCCAAGTTTTAAGCCATAAAGCTCTTCTAGCTAAAATAGCTAAAGACATATACCTGACATCAACCCTAATGATATCAAAGATGGCATCACAAATAAAATTATTAGCATGTTGAAGAAGATTAACAATGCTATGGGAATTATGATCTGTTACTTGTTGCGCTAAAGCTTCCAACCAGAAAGTTGAAGCTGCAGCAACATCCGCTAAAGATATAGCAGGTCTAAGAAGATTACCTGAACATAAGTAAGCTTTTCTTAGAAAGGATTAAATTTTCCTATCTAAAGGATCCTTAAATGAAGTATTATCTGCCGTAGGAATAGTAGTATGTTTAGCAAGAGTAGAGATAGCCCCATCAACCTTAGGGATTTTGTCCCAAAACTCTAATCTGTCAGATGGCACAGGATATAATTGCTTAAACCGTTTTGAAGGAGTAAATGAATTACCCAAATTATTCCATTCTCTGGAAATTACTTCAGAAATAGCATCAGGGACAGGAAAAACCTCTGGAATAACTACAGGAGATTTAAAAACCGTATTCAAACATTTAGATTTAGTATTAGGAGGACCAGAATCCTCTATTTCTAATGCAATTAAGACTTCTTTAAGCAAAGAATGAATAAATTCCATTTTAAATAAATATGAAGATTTATCAGTATCAACCTCTGAAACAGAAACCTCTGAACCAGAGGAATAATTATCAGAATCAGAATGATGATGTTCATTTAAAAATTCATCTGAAAAATGAGAAGTTTTAAAAGACCTTTTACGTTTACTAGAAGGAGGAATAACTGACATAGCCTTCTTAATAGATTTAGAAACAAAATCTCTTATGTTAACAGGAACACCCTGAATATTAGATGTTGATGGAACAGCAACAGGTAATGGAACATTACTAAAGGAAATATTATCTGCATTAACAAGTTTGTCATGACATTCATTACAAACAGCAGCCGGAGGAACAGATACCACAAGTTTACAACAAATACACTTAACTTTGGTAGATCCAGCATCAGGCAGCAATTTTCCAGAAGTATCTTCTGATTCAGGGTCAATCTGAGACATCTTGCAATATGTAATAGAAAAAACAACATATAAAGCAAAATTGATCAAATTCCTTAAATGACAGTTTCAGGAATGGGAAAAAATGCCAGTGAACAAGCTTCTAGCAACCAGAAGCAAATAAACAATGAGACTTAAATAATGTGGAGACAATAATGACGCCCATATTTTTTAGCGGCAAAAAAGACGCCCACATTATTTGGCGCCTAAATGCTTTTAGCGCCAAAAATGACGCCACATCCGGTAACGCCGACACTTTTGGCGCAAAAACGTCAAAAAAATGACGCAACTTCCGGCGACAAGTATGACGCCGGAAATAACAAAGAAAAATTTTGCGCCAAAAAAGTCCGCGCCAAGAATGACACAATAAAATGAAGCATTTTCAGCCCCCGCGAGCCTAACAGCCCACAGGAGAAAAAGTCAAATTTTAAGGTAAGAAAAAAATTGATTATTCAAATGCATTATCCCAAATAATGAAACTGACTGTCTGAAATAAGGAATGTTGAACATCCTGAATCAAGGCAAATAAATGTTTAAACACAAATATTTAGAACTTTATATAAAAGTGCCCAACCATAGCTTAGAGTGTCACAAAAATAAGACTTACTTACCCCAGGACACTCATCTACATGTAGTAGAAAGCCAAACCAGTACTGAAACGAGAATCAGTAGAGGTAATGGTATATATAAGAGTATATCGTCGATCTGAAAAGGGAGGTAAGAGATGAATCTCTACGACCGATAACAGAGAACCTATGAAATAGACCCCGTAGAAGGAGATCATTGAATTCAAATAGGCAATACTCTCTTCACATCCCTCTGACATTCACTGCACACTGAGAGGAAAACCGGGCTCCAGCCTGCTGCGAAGCGCATATCAACGAAGAATCTAGCACAAACTTACTTCACCACCTCCATGGGAGGCAAAGTTTGTAAAACTGATTTGTGGGTGTGGTGAGGGGTGTATTTATAGGCATTTTGAGGTTTGGGAAACTTTGCCCCTCCTGGTAGGAATGTATATCCCATACGTCACTAGCTCATGGACTCTTGCTAATTACATGAAAGAAAAGAAAAGTACAATTTAAAATCGAGACATTACGATACATTTATCTTATCTAAAAAATGCTGACATATGACAAAGTGAAACAAAAAGAACTAAAAAATTATAGATTTAGTTCACAATAAGTAGTCTGACTGAGTGAGTCTACAGAAAAAAATGGGGTCCTTAGAACCTCCTAGGAGTACTCAATTGTATCAAAATGGTGAAAGAAATTATTTACCCTGGCGAATAATAGTTATTGTCCAAATTTGTGAAGGTAAAATCCAAAAGTCAAATGGTTAAAAGGTGTTATACGTCTGGTTGAAGAACTGAATACGTGATGGTGAAAAAAGTTGATGATGGGAGAAGGTGGATGATGAAAAAAGAGGAAAAAGAAAGATGAATGAAGTGATGATGATGAAAAAAAAATAAAAATAGTAAAAAAAATAGTAAGATAAAAAAAAAAATAGTAAAAAATAAAAATGTATCCTCAAAAGTAATCCATGTAAACCTGTGGGAAAAAAGAACAATATGGTACAATAAAGCTAATACAAAAGTATAAAGCTCCTGAATAGGAGGCATACCCTCAAATGTCGTTTGTTGCCAACGCGTTTTGGCCTGTACTCAGGCCTTTTTCAAGACTATAAACAGCTAGTTTAGGTTACGTATATATAGGCTATTGAGTTAAAATCTTATTGGTCAAAGGGGAGATCTATTTTGGCATCAAATGCAGAAAGCGTGCTTATTCTTTTCCATTGGATTGACTCGCAGTTGACATGCAAACTGTGTGTGTGTCTGTTGACATGAACCGGAAGTTACATGTTGTAGGCGTCGTCACTTCCGGTTGCAGTATATCCGTAATTGGAACGGTGTTCTGTTGAGAACTCCAATTCGTCAAAAAACTCCAATCTGACGTCACTTCCGGTGATTCTTTTATTTTAATATGTCTGTTTTGTCTCTGTCTGGGGGGCCACTGCAGACCCTTTGGCATACACCCCAAGTGAACTTTGTGGAATGAGGTTTACAGGGGGGGCTTTGCCCCCCTTAAACCCCCCAGGTGGAGGCAAAATAGATTGTGAAGATAGGCGATTACAGCGCCTATCTGATTGGTTGTGAATCCTGTCACTCACTGGACACGGACCAATCAGATGTATGGAAATACCGGAAGTGACGTCAGATTGGAGTTTTCGATGTATTGGAGTTCTCAACAGAACAACGGTATGTGCCCAAACTAAAGTAGACTACTATGACCCAGCGGAAGTTTTGTGTTCTTTTTCAAAATGCTTTATTGAAAATCATGTAAAGAAAATACAAGATTCAAAACGACAGCTTGTTCTGTGTAGCAACACAGAGATCTGCCCAAATATAGCAGTTACAATTTAGGAATTGCATACAATCTATACAGTCCATGCATCTCTTATAAGTCTTTTTCTTTGGGGAGAGTGCATCCCCTTAGTGTTATGATAAAGAGCCAGCTGGTGTTTTTTATAGAGAATACATAAGATAACGATACATTGTAAACAAATGTGATATAAAAATAAAACCAGTAATTGAACATTTAATTGAACTTTTAAATAGAGTATGAAAAGAAATGTAAGATGCAAACCAGTGACCAGCATCGCCATTAGCGAGGAGGGGGTGTGATGAAGAAAGGAGCAGGAGGGGAGGTGAAGAGGAGGGGTAGAGGGGGAAGGTGAACATCTCGAACGTCTTGACTACCACAAAGGTACTTAGCTATGCCCACTGCCCTCAAATCTTGGCAGCATTCCATCTCATGAGCATCAATTCATGAGTGCCAATCCTGCCTGTTTTGTAAAAGTGATACCTCTCTAGCGCTAGCATGCTTTCTACCTGTGCCTTCCACAGAGCTAGTGTAGGTGTTTCTTGTGATTTCCATCTTTGTGGTATTAGTATTTTAGCACTATTAACCATAATATATAGCAAAGCTGTCTTAATTTCATCTTTGAGTTTCGATAGTTTATGGAAAAACATAATTTATGTAAGAACTTACCTGATAAATTCATTTCTTTCATATTAGCAAGAGTCCATGAGCTAGTGACGTATGGGATATACATTCCTACCAGGAGGGGAAAAGTTTCCCAAACCTCAGAACCCTTTGTATCCCAATACAAAATCAAATCCAAAAATTCAATCTGTTCTCTTGACATATTGGAAGTAAAGGTCAAACCCATATCATTCTTATTAAGTGATTCTACAAACTCTACAGCTGAGGATTCCGTTCCACTCCATAAAAATACCAGATCATCTATAAAATGGCCATAGAAGACCAGGTTCGCCCCCAGTGGGGAACTATAAATATATCTTTCTTCAAAAATCCCCTAAAAAGATTTGCGAAACTAGTGGCGAACCTGGTCGACATGTCCATTCCTTTGATCTGTAGAAAAAACTGTTCTTGAAACACAAAATAATTGTGCCTCAACACAAAAGAAATAGCATCCAGTAAAAATGCTTTCTGCTGTTCTGGTAAATAAATGTCTCTACTTAGAAATGTATCAACCGCCTTAACCCCTAAATCATGTGCTATGTTAGAATATAATGCTGATACGTCACACGTCAGCCATAGCACATTTTTATTATCTAAAATTTTTAGTTTCGATAATTTCTTTATTAGATCTGGTGTATCTTTGATGTAAGATGGTAAACATTTCACTTCTTTTTTCAAAAATAGATCTATATATTCAGATAGGTTACATGTAAGGTTACCGATTACCGAAATAATCGGGTGACCGGGGGATTTATTTTACATTTATGAATTTTAGGGAGGTGGTAATAGTATGCAAGACTGGGGGTACTTGGACTAAGATATTCTTTTTCTTTCTTAGTAAGGATACCTTTGTAGTATCCATCATCTATTAGTTTAATAAGGCTAATCATATATTCTTTTGTAGGATTAAATGTAAGTCTCCTATAGTAATCAGTGTCAAGCAAAATACGATTTGCCTCAATTATATAGTCACCCCAGTCTTGCAATACTATCCCACCTCCCTTGTATGCCTGTCTGATGATCAAAGAATCATTTTTAGCCAGATTTGATAAAGCCTTAAGTTCAAAAACATTCAGATTAGAGGCCTTGCTCTTATTCTTCATTGATCCAAATTCCTCCAAGACTAAATCTTGAAAGAGTTGGATACTCTGACTAGTAGTAGGAGGATTAAAGTTTGATTTCAGCATTAAATTGGAATGCACAAAATCATCAAATAAGGTATCACATAATTCTTCAGGTTCATAATAGATGATATCTGTATAGGGTCTCTCTGTCATGCCATCTGTTACTATTGATATTTGTTTATCTTGTTAAAGTTTTTTATCACAAAAGTAACGTTGTAATGACAGTTTCCTAATAAACCTATTAAGGTCTACAAATAATTCAAAGATATTATGTTCATTTGAAGGACAGAAAGATAACCCTCTGTTAAGTACACAGATCTCTTCATTTGTCAAAACAAAGATTAAAAATACCATCTTTCATTCTCTTAAGTTTCTCCTTTTTGGTAGATTTTGCTCTCCCTCTGCTGCCACGTTGGCGTATGTTCTCTTTTTTGGAGGAGTATAAAACTCTCCTTTTGAATAACCTGTTTCCATTTGTTTTAATCTGATGGGTACATGTCTTTGTTGTTGTTAGTAATAACCTTGTTTCTTGTCCCCTTGAAAAATCTGCGATTTATCTTCCCTATGTTATACCCTCCTATTAGAATAAGCCGGTTCTGATTGATTATATTGCTATCCATCATTATTATAATCTCTATATTGTTCCCTTCTGTACCAATCATTTTCATCAACCTTAGAATTTACAGAATTAATCCTCTCTCTATAATGTATCTGAGGATTGGTTTTATCTTTTTGTCTCCAAGAGGAGTATTGTTGTTGATATGAATTATATCCCTGATTACTCTTATTAGGATATATATACTCATCATCTTTAAATACTACATTTTTTCTCTTATCTTTGGGTTTTTTGTATTCCACTTTCACCCATTTATCCTGTTTTACCACATTTTTACTAATAATTGTCTCTTCTGATTTAGGATTCTCTTCCCTATCAGAAACAACTTTATCTGTATATATACATCCTTCTAGATAATCCTTTTCATCCCTGGCTAATTTCTTAGCCTTTATTTTAATTAATTTCTTTTGATAGTTATCAGTTTTCTCCAAGATCTCTTTACTTTTATTCTCATAATCAGAGTGTTGTTCATATTTCACAAGAGTTAATTGATGCTCCTCTATTATTAATTCAGTATTTTTTAACAACATTTCTCTGTGTTCAATTAATAAATCAATTAGTTTAAAAGAACACTCAGATAATAAATTTTGCCATTTAGATGTTAAATCCATATCATTTGTGAATGAACATAACTTAGATAATCTAAGTCCTCTAGGTATATGTCCTTTTAGTTTATATTTGTTTAAAGTGTCAATGTCCCACCAGTGACGGTGCTCTTGTTTAAGTGCATCTTCAAGTTTAAAAAACAATTGTGTCATAGATAAATTACTATTGTCCACCAATGTAGATATTTCCATAGTATTTTATACTGAATTAATAATAGAGGAGCTTCAATTAGCTCTTGTGAATTATGAACAACACTCTGATTATGAGAATAAAAGTAAAGAGATCTTGGAGAAAACTGATAACTATAAAAAAAACTTAAGGCTTTATCAAATCTGGCTAAAAATGATTATTTGATCATCAGACAGGCGGACAAGGGAGGTGGGATAGTATTGCAAGACTGGGGTGACTATATAAATGAAAATCGTATTTTGCTTGACACTGATTACTATAGGAGACTTACATTTAATCCTACAAAAGAATATATGATTAGCCTCATTAAACTAATAGATGATGGATACTACAAAGGTATCCTTACTAAGAAAGAAAAAGAATATCTTAGTCCAAGTACCCCCAGTCTTGCATACTATTACCACCTCCCTAAAATTCATAAATGTAAAATAAATCCCCCCGGTCGCCTGATTATTTTGGGAATCGGTAACCTTACATGTAACCTATCTGAATATATAGATCTATTTTTGAAAAAAAGAAGTGAAATGTTTAACATCAAAGATACACCAGATCTAATAAAGAAATTGTTGTATATTTATTACAATGTAAATGTGGGGTTCAATACATTGGGAGAACTTCGAGACCCTTAAAAAAGAGGTGGGGGGAACATTTAAGGAATCTGAAGAAATCACTTGTAAATCATAGTGTGCCTCGTCATAAGGAGAGATTCCATACAGGAGAAACAGATACCTTTAAGATTTTCCCAATCGAGTATGTAGCACCCAAATGGGGTAGAAATAGGTATATTTATTTACGACAACGAGAGACATACTGGATATGGAAGTTGAAAACTCTTAAACCACATGGTCTCAATGAAAATATTGATATGGCTGCATTCAATTGAGGTTTTTTTATTGTTCCAATCAGATATGTAAAGGTTCAAGAAACAACAGTCTACCTCTGAGCCGGTTATAGTCATTAGAATTATTGGGACATTGTAATCAGCCCCCACTTACATTGGGTACACCTTGGCAATTGATAATATTTTGTAATAATTTGACATATTCATTTATTTTATAATAATAATTCTTTATCATATAGTGAGCACTCCTTAAGTGGATAGCTATTATCCTGATTGGGAGCTCATCATTTTGAGCATATGCCTTACTATTACTTTACATAATCTGTGAGGCTAGTTATTATTGGCAGTAGTCTTAAGTGGCTATAATACTCTATACTATATGTACAAGATTATTTAAAAAAAAAAAATGTTGTTGTTGTTGGATGTATTGCATTAGTATATCAATCTATTATAATCTTGAATTGATATACTTTTTGTTTTTGTAGGATTTATAAATGTCCATTTCGTAGTCAGCACATATATATATATATATTTATTTTATATATTTTACTTAACATATATGGTGGACTGTAAGACATACACTGTGTGCAGAATTATTAGGCAAATTAGTATTTTGACCACATCATCCTCTTTATGCATGTTGTCTTACTCCAAGCTGTATAGGCTCGAAAGCCTACTACCAATTAAGCATATTAGGTTATGTGCATCTCTGTAATGAGAAGGGGTGTGGTCTAATGACATCAACACCCTATATCAGGTGTGCATAATTATTAGGCAACTTCCTTTACTTTGGCAAAATGGGTCAAAAGAAGGACTTGACAGGCTCAGAAAAGTCAAAAATAGTGAGATATCTTGCAGAGGGATGCAGCACTCTTAAAATTGCAAAGCTTCTGAAGCGTGATCATCGAACAATCAAGCGTTTCATTCAAAATAGTCAACAGGGTCGCAAGAAGCGTGTGGAAAAACCAAGGTGCAAAATAACTGCCCATGAACTGAGAAAAGTCAAGCGTGCAGCTGCCAAGATGCCACTTGCCACCAGTTTGGCCATATTTCAGAGCTGCAACATCACTGGAGTGCCCAAAAGCACAAGGTGTGCAATACTCAGAGACATGGCCAAGGTAAGAAAGGCTGAAAGACGACCACCACTGAACAAGACACACAAGCTGAAACGTCAAGACTGGACCAAGAAATATCTCAAGACTGATTTTTCTAAGGTTTTATGGACTGATGAAATGAGAGTGAGTCTTGATGGGCCAGATGGATGGGCCCGTGGCTGGATTGGTAAAGGGCAGAGAGCTCCAGTCCAACTCAGACGCCAGCAAGGTGGAGGTGGAGTACTGGTTTGGGCTGGTATCATCAAAGATGAGCTTGTGGGGCCTTTTCGGGTTGAGGATGGAGTCAAGCTCAACTCCCAGTCCTACTGCCAGTTTCTGGAAGACACCTTCTTCAAGCAGTGGTACAGGAAGAAGTCTGCATCCTTCAAGAAAAACATGATTTTCATGCAGGGCAATGCTCCATCACACGCGTCCAAGTACTCCACAGCGTGGCTGGCAAGAAAGGGT
Organism: Bombina bombina; assembly: GCF_027579735.1. NCBI lineage: Eukaryota > Metazoa > Chordata > Amphibia > Anura > Bombinatoridae > Bombina > Bombina bombina. The sequence goes on along the minus strand of NC_069501.1, from coordinate 1,198,906,030 downwards.
ATAAAAGAAGAAAATCTTATGACATGGCCTCCTTGTTCACCTGATCTGAACCCCATTGAGAACCTGTGGTCCCTCATCAAATGTGAGATTTACAAGGAGGGAAAACAGTACACCTCTCTGAACAGTGTCTGGGAGGCTGTGGTTGCTGCTGCATGCAATGTTGATGGTGAACAGATCAAAACACTGACAGAATCCATGGATGGCAGGCTTTTGAGTGTCCTTGCAAAGAAAGGTGGCTATATTGGTCACTGATTTGTTTTTGTTTTGTTTTTGAATGTCAGAAATGTATATTTGTGAATGTTGAGATGTTATATTGGTTTCACTGGTAAAAATAAATAATTGAAATGGGTATATATTTGTTTTTTGTTAAGTTGCCTAATAATTATGCACAGTAATAGTCACCTGCACACACAGATATCCCCCTAAAATAGCTATAACTAAAAACAAACTATAAACTACTTCCAAAACTATTCAGCTTTGATATTAATGAGTTTTTTGGGTTCATTGAGAACATGGTTGTTGTTCAATAATAAAATTAATCCTCAAAAATACAACTTGCCTAATAATTCTGCACTCCCTGTAGTAGTCCCATTATATGATCTTAATATATCAATCGAATATCACCACAATATATGTCTCTATATAATAAATATGTGTATTTATAATCCTGACTTATGAGTTACAACATAGGTTGTTTTATAACTTTGGTTTATTCCCTGTTGGTTAGTATCTTGTTTACGATTGAGTGGTGGCTAGCGTAAATACGAAGAATTAATTAAGAAAGAAATAAAGAAATCTCTATATAATCATTGGTCCACATACGGACTTGTATCTTGCTGGTAACACGTATTCTAGCGATCAGCTGTCTTTGTAGCGGCTGTCAGTATGATATATCAGCTGTTGGGGGGATAGGGAACACACCCACATTCAGCTAACCTATCACCATCAAGCCAGGCTCATTGCAGGGATTCTATTGGTTCATATTCCTAGTGCGCATGCGCACTAATTGGCCAGAGACGCCAAATTTGTTTTTCGTGATGGCATTTGTCACCTGATGAAACGGTTGTTTAACCAGGAAACACGTTGTGTATTTGATTTTTAATAAACTTTTACTGTGTTTTTTAAAACCATTTGTCATCGCAAAGTTTTTACTACACTATCTTTTCCACTGCAAGTCTGCTGGATATATGTAAGCGGGTGTTTTCAGAGCAGCTGCTGATCAAGACACTAAGATCGTGACTGATATATATGAGACTGAGACGCTGGTACCTGCATGTCGATCCGCAGTTCGTGAAGATAGCTCGCTGGGCATCTATTAATAGTCCAGCCTGTACCTGTGGCACTTCTCAAGTGCTTTATATCTAGTAAGTGATATTCATTGTTTGCGTGGGTACACTATAACACGGATTTCACACTATTGTGGCGCCTTCTTTTATTGTCTTTTAGTATTCACTCATCATTCTGGTGGTCTATCAGTTTTGGGAGAAGTCTAGCAGCCGCATATCACATCACCTGTGGATACACAGCCTAATGAGACCCTGGAGAACTTTGGGTTCGATTTGAACATTACTATATGACTTTATTTAGCATTTAGGATTTGCTCCTCTTAGTCATCAGATACTTTGTGTCTACATTTGACATCATTGTGGTACATTTGTTCATCACATAATAATTTTATGCCACTTTCTTATTAGTTTTGTGCACACACGGTGCAACATACATATACATATATACAATTGTGAGTATATTGCAATATTTGTCTGTATGTGAATGGTACTTTTTTACTAGGTAATTCCCAGATTTATCTGACACACGTATTTCTGACACGGATATATTATTTAGATTTTTCTGGCACATGTATACTGACATGGAATGATATTTTGAATTTGCTAAATATATTATTTATGGATAGCCTGTAATATATATTATATATAGTTTGTACCCCATTTTATTTTATATTGGGGTTTTTGTTGATGACTTTTGGTCCTCACTGTTCTCAGGCGCCTTCAATACTTATCACTTTTTTTGTATAAACAGAAGGTACCACCGCTTGAAGAACCTTTCCCCCAAAAGAAGCCTCAGCCGAGGCAAAAGTATAAAATTTGTAAAATTTAGAAAAGTATGTAGATAAGACGAAGTTGCAGCCTTGCAAATTTGTTCCACAGAAGCTTCATTTTTGAAAGCCCAAGAAGAGGAAACAGCTCTTGTGGAATGAGCCGTAATTGTCTTTGGAGGCTGCTGTCCAGCAGTCTCACAAGCCAAACGAATTATACTTCGTAACCAAAAAGAAAGAGTAGTAGCAGTAGCTTTCTGACCTTTACATTTCCCAGAGAAACAGAAGAAGAGGGCACAGGACAGGCAAAAATCTTTAGTTCCCTGTAAGAATTTAAGAGCATGTACAACATCCAAATTGTGTAACAAACGTTCTTTGGAAGAAGAAGGATTAGGACACAGAGAGGGAACAACAATCTCCTGATTGATATTTCTATTAGAAACAAACTTAGGAAGGAAACCTAACTTAGTACGAAGAACCACCTTTTCAGCATGAAAAATAAGATAAGACACTAAATCAGGAAGTCCTTTCTCAGAGGTAGTCTCAAAGGTGGGAGAGATGATATCTCCACTAGGTCTGCAAACCAGATCCTGCGAGGCCACGCAAGGGCTATTAGAATCACTGACGCCCTCTCCGGAAGGAGAGCAAACAGATGAAACAGGTATGCCAACCTAAAAACCCAAGGAACCGCCAGAGCATCTATCTAACTCCGGCACACCCCATTTGAGGACTAAGCTGGAAAACACCTCCAGATGGAGTTCCCACTCCCCGGGATGAAAAGTCTGTCTGCTTAGAAAATCTGCTTCCCAGTTGTCTACTCCTGGAATGTGTATGGCAGATGGACAGCAATTGTGGGTCTCTGCCCACTGAAAAATCTGAGAAACCTCCTTCATGGCTAAGGAACTCTGAGTTCCTCCCTAGTGATTGATGTAAGCCACAGAGGTTATGTTGTCTCACTGGAACCTGATAAACTGGGCTGAGGACAACTGAGGCCAAGCCAATAGAGCATTGTAAATTGCCCTCAACTTCAAGATGTTGATGGGAAGAGCAGACTCCTCCTGAGTCCAAATGCCCTGAGCTTTAAACGAGAGACTGTGCTCCGAAAGCATGTGCCCTGAGACAGATGTTCCTGAGAAATCCACCACGGGAGAAAATCCCTTGACAACTGATCTAACTCTATTCTCTGAGATAGATCTGCATGGTCGCCATTCCATTGTCTGAGCATGCACAACTGGAGAGCTCTCACTCTCAAATGGAATTGAGCAAAAGGAATGATGTCCATGGAAGCCGCCATCAGACCGATTACCTCCATACATAGAGCCACTGAAGGATAAGCAGTAGCCTGAGGAGAGAGGCACAAGGAAATAATTTAGTTTTTCCTGACCTCTGTCAGAAAAATCTTCATCAATAGAGAATCAATTATGGTCCCTAAGAACACTACTCTTGTAGCAGGGGAAAGGGAGCATTTTTCCAGATTCACATTCCATCCGTGGAACGAAGAAAAGACAACAATATTTCTGTGTGAAATTTTGCTTGTTGAAAAGATGGCACCTGAACCAATATGTCGTCCAAGTAGGGTGCCACAGTAATTCTATGAGAACTGATCACTGCCAAAAGAGCCCTCAGAACCTTTGAAAAACTTCTGGGAGCCGTGGCTAGAGCAAATGGAAGGGTCACAAACTGGAAATGTTTATCCAGAAAGTCAAATCTCAGGATTCTGTGATGGTCCCTGTGAATAGGAACATAAAGATACGCATCCTTTAGGTCTATGGTTGTCATGAACTGACCCTCTTGTACTAAAGGAAGAATGGAGCATATAGCCTCCATCTTGAAGGATGGAACTTTGAGAAACTTGTTTAGACACTTCAAAGTCTAGAATGGAACGGAAAGTTCCCTCTTTTTTGGAACCACAAATAGGTTGGAGTAGAACACGTGACCCTGTTCCTGCACTGGAACTATCACTCCCAGGGAGGAAAGAAGTTGTATACATTTCAAGAACGCCTCTCTCTTTATCTGGTCTGCAGATAATCTTGAGAGAAGGAATCTGCCTCTGGGAGGAAAAGTCCAATTTGTGACCCTGGAATACTATGTCCACTGTTCAGGGATCTGGGACATCTCGTATTGATCCCGGATTGGGGGAAAACCCTTCATGCTGATTTGGAATCAGCTGCAGGTTTCTTTGATCGTTTCCCTTTGTTCCAAAACTGATTGGGTTACCAAGAAGACTTGGATTGCACCTGCTTGGAAGAAGAAGGGGAAGGCTGAAGTTACGAAAGGAACGAAAATTACTCTGACGTCCTTTAGGCCTATTCTTCTTATCTTGAGATAGAAAAGACCCTTTTCCACCCGTAATATCAGAGATAATTTCTGCCAAACCGGGTCCAAACAAGGTTTTACCCTTGTAAGGAATGGCCAGAAGCTTGACTTTAGAGGAAACTTCCGCAGACCAGAATTTCAACCATAACGCCCTGTGGGCTAGGGCAGCAAAGCTATAAGTTTTAGCTCCTAGTCTAACAACCTGTAAAATGGCATCTGCAATAAAGAAATTGGCCAATTTAAGAGCATTAATCCTATCCTGAATTTCATCCAAGGAAGTCTCTACTTGAAGAGAATCAGACAAGGCGTCGAAACAATAAGATGCCGCACTAGTCACGGTGGCAATACACACCGCAGGCGTGTATATAAATGAACATAAATCTTTTTCAAATAAGCCTCCAGCTTCTTGTCCATTGGATCATTAAAACAGCAGCTATCCTTAATAGGAACAGTGGTTCTCTTAGCCAGAGTGGAAATGGCCCCTTCAACTGGTACAGTATACCAAGGGTCTTTAATGGAGTCCTCAACAGGAAAACATTTCTTAAAAATGGGAGACGGGAAAAAGACACCCCTGGTTTCTCCCATTCCTGTGAGATAATCTCCCTAGCACGGTCTGGCACAGGAAAAACCTCCAAAGTGGAAGGTTCATCAAAGAAACTATTAAGTTTACTAGATTTCTTAGGAGTGACGACAGGGGTATCAGAGTCATCTAAAGTAGCTAAAACCTCTTTTAACAATACACGAAGGTGTTCAAGCTTAAATCTGAAGGATACCACCTCAATCTCAGCAGAAGCGATTATACTGTCTGAATCTGAGATTGCACCCTAAAGAAAGTCCTGATGTGTCTTCCTCATAAGACTTATGAAAAAGGGCAACTTGGGAAGCAGAACTGAGGACAGGCACCTTACTTTCTGAATTTCTAGATTTCCAATCTAGAAGTGGCAGCTAATGCCGCAGATACCGCTGAAGATTCCTGGGCAGCAATTTCTGCTCCACTAGGAGTTATACTCCACTAGGAGTTATAGAGGAACCGCAGGGCACTGCATGTGATGCCATTGAGGCTTGGGACGTAGCAAGAGAAAGCTGAGGTATTATTTTAACTGCATCATCCTGAGAGACATTAGGCTGAAAAAATTACCTTTATTTTGCAAGGTTTTCTTGACACATGAAGAACAAAATTGCATAGGAGCAGCAATTTGTGCATCTATACATATTAAGCATGAATTCATGAGAGCAGGCTCTTGCTCCATATCAGACATGTTGTGAAACAGTAAATAAACTTGTACAGATAAATTTCAAAGATTTTAATATTCAATTAAAATAAGCTAAGGAATAAATACACTTTAAATGTTATCCCAAATTAGGATCGATCCCCAGCTAAAATTATATGAGTAAAATTTTAAAAAAAAACATTTAATAAACATCAAATACACTTCTAAAATACCCCTCAGGCAACCCCATACCTCAATTACTGAGGTGCCTTACCACTACCAATTAAGACCGGATCACCCAGAAATGGAGAAAAGCAACTTCGTCCTCAGAAACGTTATGAAGTAAAGCCGGTCATGTGACCGCAATTGCCAAGCTCAAATTACTGCTGCGACACAGAGAGGCACTAAAAATAGCTTCCTGGTACACTGAGTATCAGAAATAACCGTTTTTTCAAACCGGACAGTTTAAAATGGTGCATCATTTTATTTTGAAGCAAAGGGGAAATGAATAAGCTGCTGACATTGAAAATTCAGCCTTACTTTGAATTTAAACTTGAATTGTTTTATCAAGTAAATATGTGTCAGAAAATAAAGCCTAATAAAAACATTGTACCCTTTCTTTTTAAAAGAGTTTAAATGTTAGTCTCACACATGCTACAGTGCCTGCTTCATGCCCCAGTGTAACCCATACAATAGGAATATCTATGTCCCAATAAAAACGCAGTGTCTTTTAATTTGTTAAGTGCATGGTCTCCCCAACTGTAAGAAAAAGCACTTACCTGCTCCGCTGTCTGGCATGTAGACAGATACAAGGTATGAGAAGACACAGAGACCTTTGAAAAAGAAAGAACAGAGTAGCCAACTCTGGCTTTCTAAACTAGGGCAGCAATTGTAAGGAAAACGCAGTAAGTAACTCTTTATAAGTTCCTAACTGCTTTAAAGCCACCACTACCCGACTGCAAGGAATGATGTGGAATAAGGCTATACCCCAAAACTTGCTTGTAGATGAAATCAAAATTTTTCTTCAGACACCTTAACTTTACCTCCTCCATTCACCGAAGGTAAAGAGAATGACTGGGGGTTGTGGGTAAGGGAGTGATACTTAACAGTTTAACTGTGGTGCTCTTTGCCTCCTCTTGCTGGCCTGGAGTGATATTCCCAACAGTAATTACTCAAGCCTTGGACTCACCATATCTTAGGAAAGAAAATTTATTTTCTAGACTTAAAAATTGAGATAATAGAGTGGAAACTTGAAATATCCACTTTCTTTAAGGAGGTAGATTGCAATAACTACATTCATGAACAAAGTTGTTACCTTAGAACTTGGAAGTCTAATATACCCAAGGGACAACTATTAAATATTAAAAAGAATTGCACAAACCCTAACAAATGGGCTGAACAGGCCTAAATCCTTAAACAAAGATTCCTAGAGAGAGGATACGAAGAAGCTACCATTAATAAAAATATTATCGAAATCAAGAAAATCAAAAGAAAAGATCTGCTGAAATATAAAGACAAAAGCAGAGATTTACAGAAACACGATAAAGTAAACGTCCCACTCATAACATAATACAGCGAAAATAGACATATTATTAAAGGGCTTTTTAAAAAACACTGGGCACTCCTAAAAAATGACAATATAATTGCGGAAAAAACACCTACATTCATCTATAGGAAAACAAAAACTCTGAAGAGTATACTAGCACCAAGCATACATAACTCAAATAACACACAGTTAAAAACATATATGGCAAAAACCTGAGAGGTTTTTTCCATGCCCCACATGCAAAGTATGTAAATTTAGTCTGAAAATAAACTCTTTTGCATCTAATACTATGGGTACAAAATTTCAAGTACAAGAAATGATTAGATGCCAGGATAGGTGCGTCATATATGTGATACAATGCAAATGTGGCCTACATTATGTAGGACAAACCTCTAGACCTTTGAGAGATAGGATAAAGGAATAACTGAATATAATTGAACACAACGAAAATACAGAGAAACCTTTATATAGACATTTTAAACAGCACCACTCAGGAAGCAGTAAAAACTTCAGATTTATGGGAATCTGTAAAATAAAGAAACATTGGAGAGGAGGCAATCACAAAAGAGATCTACTGACTGCAGAGTCAAAGTGGATCTTTTATCTAGACTGCCTATACCCAAGAGGTCTAAACAATAAAGAATATCTCTCACATCTACTACATTTGTGAATAGTAATCATTCAAACTTGAGAAAGTGTATTAGAGCAAACATATGTATTCTGGAATTTATGGTAGACATGTATGTAGTACTAGTCCCAAGTATCTCACTTACATATAGAGCTCTATAAACTCACTAATACACAAATGTCCATACACAAATGTATGCATAGATATATGTTTGTATTGATATTCTCTATTCAACACTTTAGAATAGCTTAAAAAAAAATCTTATAAATATCCTACTGACATACCCTCTGCATTTTTACACTTAGATATATTTATTAAACTATAAGGAGGTAAACACTCTAATACATTTATATAAAACTACATTTAGGTTGTGTATAAGCTGTATTATGACATGTAAATATTGCCTACATGGCATAAGATATTGTTGTGTACACTTGGTCCCATTTACTTTCCAAGCTGTCCCATTTTACAGATGCAAAGATAATATACAAATATTATGAAATCCAAAACTTTTCCAGTCCCAGGCAATTTGGATAAAGGGCTATGTATCTCTACTTGAGTGATTACTGAGCGATACACCTCTTGTATTGAAAAAGAACACTCAGGTTTTGTTTCAATGCGTATCTAAGGGTCCAATATGAAATTCAAATATGTCTAAATTAAATATTCAAGATCATAACGCCTAGTGAATGTAAAATAAGTTCAGATCTACATGAAATTTCAAAACTGATAAAAAAAAACCCCGATGATCTAGCATTGAAAATATGACCTGAGCATTAATTCAGTATTTTTTTTTTTTTTTGCTAAGGAAAAAATTCCAAACTAACAAGACCTCCCAACTTTATATATCTATAACCAATACATTTTTGTATTTTAAACCACACTAGGAATACTGTACAACAGTCCACAAACCTTATACATTTAAGGGACACGAAACTCAAGTTTTTTCTTTTATCATTCAGATGGAACACACATTTTTAAACAACTGTCCAATTTACTTGTATCATCAAATTTGCTTCATTATCTTGGTATCATTTGTAGAATGAGCAGCAATGCACTACTGGGAGCTAGCTGAACACATTGGTAAGCTAATAACGAGGCATATATGTGCAGCCACCAATCAGCAGCTAGCTCCCGGCTCCTGAGCCTACCTATGTAAGCTTTTCAACCAAGGATACCAAAAGAACTAAGCAAATTACAGGGAGTGCAGAATTATTAGGCAAGTTGTATTTTTGAGGATTAATTTTATTATTGAACAACAACCATGTTCTCAATGAACCCAAAAAACTCATTAATATCAAAGCTGAATAGTTTTGGAAGTAGTTTTTAGTTTGTTTTTAGTTATGGCTATTTTAGGGGGATATCTGTGTGTGCAGGTGACTATTACTGTGCATAATTATTAGGCAACTTAACAAAAAACAAATATATACCCATTTCAATTATTTATTTTTACCAGTGAAACCAATAAAACATATCAACATTCACAAATATGCATTTCTGACATTCAAAAACAAAACAAAAACAAATCAGTGACCAATATAGCCACCTTTCTTTGCAAGGACACTCAAAAGCCTGCCATCCATGGATTCTGTCAGTGTTTTTATCTGTTCACCATCAACATTGCATGCAGCAGCAACCACAGCCTCCCAGACACTGTTCAGAGAGGTGTACTGTTTTCCCTCCTTGTAAATCTCACATTTGATGATGGATCACAGGTTCTCAATGGGGTTCAGATCAGGTGAACAAGGAGGCCATGTCATTAGATTTTCTTCTTTTATACCCTTTCTTGCCAGCCACGCTGTGGAGTACTTGGACGCGTGTGATGGAGCATTGTCCTGCATGAAAATCATGTTTTTCTTGAAGGATGCAGACTTCTTCCTGTACCACTGCTTGAAGACGGTGTCTTCCAGAAACTGGCAGTAGGACTGGGAGTTGAGCTTGACTCCATCCTCAACCCGAAAAGGCCCCACAAGCTCATCTTTGATGATACCAGCCCAAACCAGTACTCCACCTCCACCTTGCTGGCGTCTGAGTCGGACTGGAGCTCTCTGCCCTTTACCAATCCAGCCACGGGCCCATCCATTTGGCCCATCAAGACTCACTCTCATTTCATTAGTCCATAAAACCTTAGAAAAATCAGTCTTGAGATATTTCTTGGCCCAGTCCTGACGTTTCAGCTTGTGTGTCTTGTTCAGTGGTGGTCGTCTTTCAGCCTTTCTTACCTTGGCCATGTCTCTGAGTATTGCACACCTTGTGCTTTTGGGCACTCCAGTGATGTTGCAGCTCTGAAATATGGCCAAACTGGTGGCAAGTGGCATCTTGGCAGCTGCACGCTTGACTTTTCTCAGTTCATGGGCAGTTATTTTGTGCCTTGGTTTTTCCACACGCTTCTTGCGACCCTGTTGACTATTTTGAATGAAACGCTTGATTGTTCGATGATCACGCTTCAGAAGCTTTGCAATTTTAAGAGTGCTGCATCCCTCTGCAAGATATCTCACTATTTTTGACTTTTCTGAGCCTGTCAAGTCCTTCTTTTGACCCATTTTGCCAAAGGAAAGGAAGTTGCCTAATAATTATGCACACCTGATATAGGGTGTTGATGTCATTAGACCACACCCCTTCTCATTACAGAGATGCACATCACCTAATATGCTTAATTAGTAGTTGGCTTTCGAGCCTATACAGCTTGGAGTAAGACAACATGCATAAAGAGGATGATGTGGTCAAAATACTCATTTGCCTAATAATTCTGTACTCCCTGTACATAACAGAAGTACATGTCAAAGCTGTTTAAAATTGTATGTTCTATCTGAATCATTACATGTGGTTAGTGCAGTAGTTTTGCAGTTACCTTGTCTACCTCTTTTTTGTTTTTTTTTTGCTTAATCAATTTATTAAACTCTTTAAAATTTGTGGTAAAGCAAATGACAAATAACACTTCTAAAATGTTACCAAAATTATTAATCCATCCATTTGAAGTTTTTAAAAAATCAGCATTTAAAGGGATAATAAAGTCCAAATAAAACTTTCATGATTCAGATAGGGCATGTCATTTTAAACAATTTTCTAATTTACTTTTACCATCAAATTTGCTTTGTTCTCTTGGTATTCTCAGTTGAAAGCTAGGTATTCTCATATGCTAATTTCTAAGGCCGCCTCTTATCTGAATGCATTTGACAGTTTTTCGCAGCTAGAGGGTGTTAGCTCATGTGTTTCATATAGATAACATTGTGCTCACACACGTGGAGTCATTTAAGAGTCAGCACTAATTGCCTGAAATGCAAGTCTGTCAAAAGATCTGAGATAAGGACGCAGTCTGCAAAGGATTAGATACAAGATAATTACAGAGGTAGAAAGTATATTTCTATAACAGTGCTGGTTATGCAAAACTGGGGAATGGTAAATAAAAGGATTATCTAACTTTTAAGCAATAGCAATTTGGTGTTTACTATCCCTTAAAGTTGTGATCAAAAAAACTTTAGCAGTATGTATTTACAAGCTTTAAAAGGGGTATACTTTAATCTTCATTGGTTTTGCAGTTAAGGAACTTACCCTTTTAAATGCCTGGTATGTTATCACCTATACTGAAGCCAATTAGGGGGTGAGATTAAAGGGACACTAAAGTTAAAATTAAGCTTTCATGATTCATTTAGAAAATGCATTTTTTTAAATCTATTTTACTTCCATTATCAAATTGTGCATTTTTTATATCCTTTTTTTTTTTACACATTTTCTGAGGCACCAGCTCCTACTGAGTGTGTGCCAGAGGACACAGTGTATAACAATATTGAGCTGTGATTTGTTGGCAACTGTCACATGATACAGGGGGCAGGGAAATGGGAAGAAATTTGACAGAATAAAACATTTACTGCTCATTTGAAATGAAGGGCTATTGCATTATCTTGGTATTATGCATTTGCTGATTATGCAGTTCTTATTTAATGGTCCTTTAAGGAGCTACTAATCAATAACTAAGTAGAATGGAATTCGAAAACAATTTTCAGAGATAAATTACAGGAAAAAGGAGGCAAAATAAACACTGAGGCATCTACTTATCAAGCCGTCAACTTACTTGCATTCGACGGCACCAATACGCTTGCCTAAGATCGCCTAACTTCGCTGCCGCGGACCTGAAAACGTTCTCCAAAGTTACCAAAAAAACTGTCAAAAAGCCGCGCACCAAGTACAGCGTGATGAGCAGCGGACTGTTGTTAACTGACAGTCAGTTTCCCAGCTTTATTGGTATACTGTCACCAAACACCCACACTGTACTACACTGTTTTACTCCTATCCCGCTGCTCACGGACCCCGCCACAACTAAATAAAGTTATCAACCCCTAAACCGCCTCTCCTGGAGCCCATCGCCACTCTAATAAATGTATTAACCCCTATCCTGCCACTCCTGGAGCCCACCACCACTCTAATAAACGTATTAACCACTATCTTGCCGCTCCCGTAGCCCACCGCCACTCTAATAAACGTATTAACCCCTATCCTGTCGCTTTCGGAGCCCACCACCACCTACATAATGTTATTAACCCCTACCCCGCCGCCACCGACATTATACTTATTAAGCCCTAATCTGCCGTCCATAACGTCGCCACCACTATATTAAATTTATTAACCCCTAAACCTAAGTGTAACCCTAACACCCCTAACTTAAATATAATTTAAATAAATCTAAATAAAACCTACTATTAATAACTAAATAATTCCTATTTACAACGAAATACTTCCCTGTGAAATAAACCCTAAGATAGCTACAATATAACTAATAGTTACATTGTAGCTAGCTTAGGATTTATTTTTATTTTACAGACAAGTTTGTATTTATTTTAGCTGGGTAGAATAGTTACTAAATCGTTATTAACTATTTAATAACTACCTAGCTAAAATAAATACAAAAGTACCTGTAAAATAAAACCTAACCTAAGTTATAATAACACCTAACACTACACTATAATTAAATAAATTAACTAAATTAACAACAATTACCTAAATTAAATTAAATTAAATTAGCTAAAGTACAAACCCCCCCCACTAAATTACAGAAAATAATAAACAAATTACAGAAATTTAAACTAATTACACCTAATCTAATAGCCCTAGCAAAATAAAAATAAGCCCCCCCAAAATAATAAAAACCCTAGCCTAAACTAAACTACCAATAGCCCTTAAAAGGGCCTTTTGCGGGGCATTGTCCCAAAGTAATCAGCTCTTTTACCTGTAAAAAAAAAATACAAACAACCCCCCCAACAGAAAAACCCACCACCCACACAAACAACCCCCCAAATAAAATACTAACTAAAAAAACCTAAGCTCCCTATTGCCCTGAAAAGGGCATTTGGATGGGCATTGCCCTTAAAAGGGCAGTTAGCTCTTTTGCGGCCCAAAGCCCTAACCTAAAAAAAAAAAAATCCACCCAATACACCCTTAAAAAACCCTAACACTAACCCCCTGAAGATCAACTTACTGTTCTGAAGACCGGACAACCGGGCCAAAGTCCTCAATGAAGCCGGGAGAAGTCTTCATCCAAGCCGGGCGAAGTGTTCCTCCAGACGGGCAGAAGTCTTCATCCAGACGGCATCTTCTATCTTCATCCATCCGGCGCGGAGCGGCTCCATCTTCAAGACATCAGACGCGGGGCATCCTCTTCCTTCTGACAACTACCGACGAATGAAGGTTCCTTTAAGGGACGTCATCCAAGATGACGTCCCTTAGATTCTGATTGGCTGATAGAGGTTTAAAAATCCTATTGGCTGTTGCAATCAGCCAATAGGACTGAGCTCACATTCTATTGGCTGATTGGATCAGTCAATAGGATGAAAGCTCAATCCTATTGGCTGATTGCAACAGCCAATAGGATTTTTCTACCTTAATTCCGATTGGCTGATAGAATTCTATCAGCCAATCGGAATCTAAAGGACGCCATCTTGGATGACGTCACTTAAAGGAACCTTCATTCGCCGGTAGTCGTCGGAAGGAAGAGGATGCTCTGCGTTGGATGTCTTGAAAATGGAGCCGCTCCACGCCGGATGGATGAAGATAGAAGATGCCGTCTGGATGAAGACTTCTGCGGGCTTGGATGAAGACTTCGGCCTCTTCGTTGAGGACTTCTCCTGGCTTCTTGGAGGATGGATGTCGGATCTTCAAAACTGTAAGTAAATCTTCTGGGGTTAGTGTTAGGATTTATTTAAGGGTTTATTGGGTGGGTTTTAGTTTTAGATTAGGACTTGGGCTGCAATAGAGCTAAATGCCCTTTTAAGGGCAATGTCCATCCAAATGCCCTTTTCAGGGCAATGGGAAGCTTATGTTTTTTTAGTTAGGGTTTTATTTGGGGGGTTGGTTGTGTGGGTGGTGGGTTTTACTGTTGGGGGGTTGTTTGTATTTTTTTTTACAGGTAAAAGAGCTGATTACTTTGGGGCAATGCCCCGCAAAAGGCCCTTTTAAGGGCCATTTGTAGTTTATTGTAGGCTAGGTTTTTTATTTTGGGGGGCTTTTTAATTTTCATAGGGCCCTTAAATGAGGTGTAATTAGTTTAAAGCTTTGATAATTTCTTTTTTATTTTTTGTAACAATGTTTACTTTTTTGCGTAACTTAGTGTTTGTTATTTTTTGTAACTTAGTTTTTTGTAACTTTGTAATTTTTAAGTGTAGAATTAAATAATTTGAGTAGGGTTAGGTGTTTAAATATACAATAAAGTTATTTTAATTTGTAGTTTAATGTAATTTTAGTATAACAGTAAGGTTAGATTAATTATTAATTTATTATAGTTTAATGTAATTTTATTATAATAGTTAGTTTAATATAGTTTAATTTAAATCTAAAGGTAAGTTTAAATTTATTATAAGATAAGGATGAGTTAATATTTAATGTATAGTTAGCGGGTTGTTAGGTTTAGGTATTAATAGGTTAATTTAGTTTATGGCGATGTGGGGGGCTGGCGGTTTAGGGGTTAATACGTTTATTTAGTTGCGGTGGGCTCCGGGAGCGGCGGGATAGGGGTTAATACTTATGCAGGTGGCGGCGGTGTCGGGGCAGCAGATTAGGGGATAATAAGTATAATGTAGGTGGCGGCGGTGTAGGGGCAGCAGATTAGGGGATAATAAATATAATGTAGGTGGCGGCGGTGTAGGGGGCGGCAGATTAGGGGTGTTTAGACTCGGGGTACATGTTAGGGTGTTAGGTGTAAACATAACTTTCATTCTAACATAGGAATCAATGGGATATCTGACAGCAACAAACATGAGCTTTCGCTGCTTTCAGACTCCCATTGATTCCTATGGCATCCGCCGCCTCCAGGGATTGAAAACCAGGTACGCTGGGCCGGAATAGTGCCGAGCGTACCTGGTAGACATTTGTTAACTAGCAAAAGTAGTCAGATAGTGCCAAATTTGCATTCAGAACATCTGTAATGATGTAACCATCAATCTGTGTCGGACTGAGACAGGTGGATCGTATGTTACGTCACAAAATTCTACTTTTGCCAGTCTGTAGGCTTTGATAACTAAGGCGAATCAAGCTCGCCACAATTACGCTGCAGAATTCCAGCGTATTTGTGGTTGACGGCTTGATAAGTAGATGCCTGAATGTAAATATATTTTTTTTTATTTTTATTTTTTCAGGCCAATCATGTGCATTATTATTTCTCAACTGAAATTGTTTACTGTCCTTTAAACTAAAGTGTTGAGCACTATCCAGTACTTTTCATAAAAAAATAAAGAAATTGTCATTAAATAAGATACAGAATTGTTAATGTAAAGATTTCCATATTGAATCTAGTGAGAAGTCTCACAGACTTGTTCGATCTGGTAGCTATAGCTCACAGTTTAAACAAATTCTAATGAATTCATAACAATGTATTTAATGGTATATTTGTATGTCATTATTTATGGAAGAACTGATGCTTACATTGTTCCAAATTAATTTCTGAAATAAAGATTATCCTGTATTTTGAATGTGTAGTGCCTTGTTACAAATTTAGATTTCACACTCACTCTAGCCAGAGAAAGTCATCAAAAAAAGTTTTATTTGCCAACAAAATGCCATTTATTTAATGAAGAAATATGCCATGGAATAACCCCTATGACTTAAAGCAAGCAGAACAACTAGGTATTTTTGAAGAATTAATTTGCGGTTTTACAACATCCGACTCCGAAGGCTGCATTAAATCACTCTCGCTAGCGATTATGTGTTTCACCAGGCATCTGGAAGCTTCATCAATATTTATATTTTCCTGCAAGAAAATAAAAAACAGAGTTTTAAAATTAAGAAAAATAATAATAATATGAAGGTTTATAAATATCATGAAGAAAAATGTACTTTTGAATATAGCTTTTCTGCAAAGCAGTAAATGACAGCAATTAGTTACTAATATATCAATAAATATCTATTTAATTTCTTTACAATAAAAAATAAATAAATTAAAAAACAAGCACCAATTAATGGAACAGACATCTCATTCCCAATCCAGAATTTCCTTAGTTAGTGAGACATATAACGGCATTTAAAATTTACTGGAATGTGAATAGTTTTTATTCTGACATTTAACATTCATGCCTTTTCAACTTATTTATATGGTATATAAACAAAACTCAGATTTGATCCATGAACCCTAACAGCACAAGGTACTAACACTTTCATTAATGCAACCACATCTGGGCATGTTATAGAGTATTCAAAGATTCATTTAATTGTAAAAAGAGGATTCAAAACAAGGGCTGAAGAAGAGAGGGTTTGGGTTTGTTTATTTATGTTGTATTGTGTAACATGGGGTTAAGAGCCTTTTGTATATTTATCCTTTAAGAATATCTATATAAATTAACATTAAAGGGACATTCCAGCCAAAATTGGGACCCACATGGATGCATTTCAGTTTGAATAGAAGCATTTTTGTAATATACATGTATTAGTAAAAATGCTTCTAATAAAAGTTATAGCTGTTTCAAATGTGTATTTAAGTATGCATCGTGCACCAGCATTTTCCAAACAGCACTTGATAGGAGAGCCTAAGGTGCTTGTACCATCTTGTTATGATTTAGTTTGTTAATTGCTGAAATGATACAAGCCACACTTGTAGTCTGAGCAGCAGCAGTATTTAAAATGCTTGTGCACTGAGAATATTTAGCTATGCTTCTCATGCACGTGTAGAGAAAATATTAACACTAAAACAGTGATAACTTTTATTAGAAGCAATTTTGCCAATACATTTATATTGCAAATGTATTTGTTTTCAAAGATTTAATTAATCTATGTGCAGTTCAGTTTTTACTTCAATGTCCCTTTAATGCAGGGATAGGGAACCTTAACCCTCCAGATGTTTCAGAACTACATTTCCCATGATGGTCAACTGGACTTCAGAGTGCCTAAGCATCATGGGTAATGTAGTTCTGAAACATCAGGAGATTCAAGGTTCCCTATCCCTTCTTTAATGGCATAATTGAAGTTCCTAAAAAAAATAATGAATTCTTATTAAAACCTTATACAAATCCCAGGCAATCCTGATTTCCTTACAGTTCTTGCTCTTCTTTTTCCATTTGCTGTAATTTAAAAATGTTTTAGATCTTCATCAGCCAGTGGGTTGGACAATCATGAGGTATCTGCTGAACCTTATTGTAAAGTTCATTGACCATCACTGTACCCATCTTTCTGAGCATATTATTACGGGGTGACCTAGCCATTGACATATATAGTTGCATTAAGAGCCAAACACATTAAATCTCACACATCAAATGAGAACTTATGGCTAAGAGGATAAAATATTTACAACTGCTACAACTGAAACACAATTAAAATATTTGTCAGTGGGCTAGATTCATAAATGCTAACAACGTTATCAAGGTATCTTGTTTTAAAGGCAGAATCATGTTCTAAATTCATTGAGCATGAATCCTTCTATTTTTCTGAGAACATCATTAGTGACTATTCTTGCCATTAATATTTATAGTTGCATCAAGGGCCCAATACATTTATTTTCATACATGAAATGAGAAGTTATTGTGTTTTCAAAACTGTGACAACTTCAGAAACATGCTTAGAACATGTAAATGTTGGTAAGTGAAGAATATTGCCGTCTGTTTTGTTATAGAAAAGTAGTCTTGTTGAATAGAACGAGAGTTAGCTCACAAAGCTTGCAGACAGTGGGCTAGATTATGAGTGGAACGGTATTTTGAGCTCACTTGCGAGCGGTAAAACCTTTAGATTTTTTTTTTTTTGCACTTTGAGATTTGCACCAGTATTACAAAAGTAAAACTTTTCCCCGCTCGCGAACGCAAAATCTCATTCCCCAAATAAGTTGAGAAAAAGTTGAGAAAAAAACAAACACCTACAAGTCGTGCAAACGTGATCGCAGTTATTTAAAACCACAACGTAAGAAAAATATATTGCATATTTCATAATCCAATGTTATGCACGTAGCATAATATGTTCTATTTATTTTTTAAGAGAATTTTAAATATATCTATGATGTTTTTTGCACAAATATATATTTATACCTATATATATATATATATATATATATATATATATATATATATATATATATATATATACACACACACACACACACATGACTATATATAGGTATAGATATATACAGATATATATAGGAATATATATTTAAAAATACATGGAACATATTCCCCTATGTGCTGGGATGGGAAATATTTACAGTAAATACTCAGTATAACACTATTAAATATGAATATTGCATAAACATGATCTTTTACGTTTTCATCTGCTTGACTGCAGACAGCTCCAATATATATATATATACGTGTGTAAATATGTATTTATATTTGTACATAAGTCTGTAAATATATATATATATATATATATATATATATATAAATATATACAGGTAGCCCTCAGTTTACGCTGGGGTTAGGTTCCAGAAGGAATGGTTGTAAATCGAAACCGTTGTAAATTGAAACCCAGTTTACAATGTAAGTCAATGGGAAGTGAGGGAGATTGGTTCCAGGCCCCTCTCAAAATTGTCATAAGTAACATCTAATACATTATTTTTAAAGCTTTGAAATGAAGACTTTAAATGCTAAACAGCATTATAAACCTACTAAAATAATCACACAACACAGAATATATAATTAAACTAAGTTAAATGAACAAAAACATTTGCTAAACAGCATTATAAACCTAATAAAATAATCACACTACACAGACTTAACTTGCATTTTTCTGCAAACAGTTCTTTCTATGCATTCCAATCTGGACTGATTTATAGACAGGAAGAGCTTGTTCCTTTGAAATCTGCTTGATAGCTCAGGTCTGGTTAAAATGATTAATTTCAGCTTGCTTGGCTTTGCTGCAACACAAGCGGACAGCTCCACCTACTGGCTATTTTAATAAATGCACTGCTTCTCAATGCTTTTCAATAGCAGTCACATGACTGTGAAAAAAGGTTGTTATTCTGAAACGGTGTAAATTGAACTGTTGTAAAACGAGGGCCACCTGTATACATACATATACATATATACCGTATACACATACATATAGATATTTAGACGTGTATGTATGCATCTCTATGTTAAAGCCATTTGCAGTACTTTTTTTTCTAACACCTGAGACCTCATTTTTTTAAATAATTTTTATTAGATGGTGTTATTATGAGTGTAACTCTACTTAGTGACCAGATCGATTTTAAATTCTCTGACCAGGGCTATTTTTTACATTTCTGCTGTGTTTGTGTTTAGCTGTAATTTTCCTCTTACTCATTTACTGTACCCACACATATTATATACAGTTTTTCTCGCCATTAAATGGAAGTTCTAAAGATATCATTATTTTTTATCATATCTTATAATTTACTATAAAAAATTGATAAAATGGAAAAAACACACTTTTTCTAACTTTGACTCTCACAATCTGTTACACATCAACCACCAAAAAATACCCATGCTAAATAGTTTCTAAATTTTGTCCTGAGTTTAGAAATACCCAATGTTTACATTTTCTTTGCTTTTTTTGCAAGTTATAGGGCAATAAGTACAAGTAGCACTTTGCTATTTCCAAACCATTTTTTTTCTTCAAAATTAGCAATAGTTACATTGTAACACTGATATCTGTCAGGGATCCCTGAATAACCCTTTACATGTATATATTTTTTTAGTAAACAATCCAAAGTATTGATCTAGGCCATTTTGGTATATTTCATGCCACCATTTCACCACCAAATGCGATCAATTAAAACAAATCGTTAACTTTTTCACAAACTTTAGGTTTCTCATTGAAATTATTTACAAACAGCTTGTGCAATTATGGCACAATTGGTTGCAAATGCTTCTCTGGGATCCCCTTTGTTAAAAAATAGCAGACATATATGGCTTTGGCATTGCTTTTTGGTAACTAGAAGACCGCTAATGCCGCTGTGTACCACACTTGTGTTATACCCAGCAGTGAAGGCGTTAATTAGGTAGCTTGTAGAGTTAATTTTAGCTTTAGTGTAGTGTAGTAGACAACCCAATGTTTACATGTTCTTTGCTTTTTTGCAAGTTATAGGGGAATAAGTACAAGTAGCACTTTGCTATTTCCAAACCATTTTTTTTTTTCAAAATGAGCGATAGTTACATTGTAACACTGACATCTGTCAGGGATCCCTGAATAACCCTTAACATATATATTATTTTTTAGTAGACAACCCAAAGTATTGATCTAGGCCCATTAATGGTATATTTCATGCCACCATTTCACCGCCAAATGTGATCAAATAAAAAAAAATTGTTAACTGTTTCACAATTTTAGTGCAATCATGGCACAAATGGTTGTAACTGCTTCTCTGGTACCACCTTTGTTCAGAAATAGCAGACATATATGGCTTTGTCATTGCTTTTTGGT
Source organism: Bombina bombina (assembly GCF_027579735.1). NCBI lineage: Eukaryota > Metazoa > Chordata > Amphibia > Anura > Bombinatoridae > Bombina > Bombina bombina. The sequence continues at coordinate 1,198,885,427 of NC_069501.1, read as the reverse complement.
AATTAGAAGGCCACTAAATGCTGCTGCGCACCACACTTGTATTATGCCCAGCAGTTAAGGGGTTATTTAGGTAGCATGTAGGGTTAATTTTAGCTTTAGTGTAGAGATCAGCCTCCCACATGACAGATCCCACACCCTGATCCCTCCCTGACCCCTCTCCAACAGCTCTCTTCCCTCCCCCACCTCACAATTGTCACCGCCAACTTAAGTACTGGCAGAAAGTCTGCCAGTACTAAAATAAAAAGCATTTTTTATATAGTTATTCTGCAGTGTTGGAACCCCCCCCCTTAGCCCCAACCTCCCTGATCCCCCCAAACAGCTCTCTAACCCTACCCCTTCATTTATTCCCCCCTCTTCCTCCATCCCTTAAACTTTTCTGTAGTGTAGCAGTTCCAGTCCCACTCACTCCCATGCACCCAGGCATGCTCCTGCCACCTGCTACTGGCACAATCATCTGGCCTGACAGGAAGTGGATCAGTGATGGGCCATGTGATGAGAGCAGGATGTGATGTCACTAGTTTGGGGGCAGGGCTTAGGTCCGGTGTCTGTGTCGCAGTTAGTTTAGTACAATCAACCTGACTTGATGTGTATTGCTATGCTCTGCAATAAAATAGAGTTGTGCCATCATTGCTGTGTCCTGCATATGTCCTGCATCTCATGACATGGTGTCAGAAGTTCTGGACTGCGCTTCTGTTCCTGATCGATTGCAATGTCAAAGTTTACCCCACCTGAGCCTTTTGACTTCTCTCAGCCTGCAGCTTGGCCAACATGGCATCAGCGGTTTCAGCGCTTCAGGATTGCTTCCAAACGGAACAAGGAGAGTGGTGAAGTACAAGTTAATTCTCTTTTATACTCTATGGGGAAAGATGTGGAGCCAGTGTTCAATGCTTTTACTTTCCAAGAGGGGGAAGAATTTGACTTTGATATAGTTATGGATAAACTCAGTGCCCACTTTGTGCCCAAAAGAAATGTGATTCATGAGAGAGCTTGTTTTCACAAACGTAATCAGCGTGTGGGAGAATCTGTGGAGTCATTTGTGTGCAGCCTGTATGAACTAGCTGAATTCTGTGAGTTTGGTGTTGCTAAAGAAGAGTAAATCAGAGACAGAATAGTTATTGGGATTGCAGATGCTGAAGTTTCACTGAAGCTGCAGTTAGAGCCTGATTTAACATTAGATGGGGCTATTAGGATGGCCCGCCAGAGTGAACTAGTGAAAAAGCAAAGTGCTGATTTGAGGTCTGAGAGTATTGTGGATGAAGTGCAACAGTCTAGGAAAACTGCTAGTGAAAGGCACAGTGTGAGCGGTAGATCTAAAGTACTGGAAAAGCCTAGAAGTGGATGGGCGCAATATGCCCGATGCACGGGGTGCTACCGTGCTCATGATCAGAGTGTTATATGCCCGGCCAGGGATAAAAGATGCAGAAAATGTAACAGAATGGGCCATTTTGAAGTGGTGTGTAGAACTGAATACATTAAGGAGATGCAGGTGGACGGTGACCAGGAGGGTCAGGAAGTGTCTTTTGTGGGGTCCGTTGTAGAACGGCCAAGCTCAGAGGAAGATTGGAAAGTTACTTTTACTGTAATGGGAGACAAAGTTGATTTTAAGATTGACACAGGAGCAGATATCACTGTAATGTCTTTTGCTGAATTTATGAAACTGCCTCGACAGCCCCAGCTGGCGAAGGTTACTACAAATGTCCATAGTCCTGGTGGCCGCATTGATTGTGCGGGGAAATTTCTTGCCAGCTGTGAGTACAAGCAAAGAAAGTTCACCATGTGGGTGCATGTGATTCGAGGTCAGTGTGTTAACAATTTATTGAGCAGAAAAGCAGCCTGTGACTTGGGCCTCGTGGCCAGAGTGAATGAAATTTCCGAAGATATGTTTGGCGAGTTGGGCCTACTGAATTGCAAACCAGTTCGTATAGCACTTAAAGGTGACGCAGTCCCATACAGTATTTCTACTCCTCGTAGAATTCCGTTCCCACTCATGCCTCAAGTGGAGAAGGAGCTTATGCGTATGAAGTCTATGGGGGTTATTGAAGAGGTTGTTGAAGCGACTGATTGATGTGCCCCCATTGTTCCAGTTGCAAAGAAAAACGGAAAGGTGCGCATCTGTGTGGACCTGAAAAGGTTGAATGAGGCAGTGAAGAGAGAGAGATTTGTGCTGCCGACATTAGAAGATATAGCTCCAAAGTTGGCTGGTGCAAAGTTCTTTTCCACATTAGATGCTTCTAGCAGCTTTTGGCAGATCCCCCTGGATCCAAAGTGCCGCAAACTGACTACCTTTATCACACCGGTAGGTCGGTTCTGCTTCTGCAGACTCCCCTTTGGGATATCCTCCGCTCCTGAAATCTTTCAAAGGGAAATGAGTTCTCTCCTGAGTGACCATGTGGGCACATCGGTCGTCATGGACGACATTCTAGTGTATGGGTCTACAGTGGAGGAGCATGATCAGCGTTTGAGTTGTGTGCTACAGGCTATCAAAGAGTCTGGGCTGAAGCTGAATAAAGAAAAATGTCATTTTAGGAAAACTGAATTATGCTACTTTGGGCATATCATCAACGGCGATGGCATCAAGCCAGACCCCAAGAAAATTCGTGCTATTGAACAGATGAAAAGCCCCTCTGATGTACATGAGCTGAGACAGATATTGAGCCTTGTAAATTACGTGGGCAAGTTTCTTCCAGATTTATCAACAGTTTTACACCCTATCACAGAGTTGCTTAAGAAAGATGTTGCCTGGGTCTGGGGACCTTCACAAGAAAAAGCTTTCCTGCATGCCAAGTCCCTGCTGGGATCTGCCCCAGTGCTGGGGTTCTATGACCCTTCAAAAAAGACTGTGGTTAATGCCGATGCTAGCAGTTATGGGTTGGGGGCTGCACTCCTGCAGCTGAACGAAAATAAACTACAGCCCATCGCCTACTGTTCCCGCACACTGACGGCTGCAGAGTCAAAATACGCTCAAATTGAGAAAGAGTGCCTGGCTGCAGTTTGGGCCTGTGAGCGCTTCCAGCGCTATCTAGTGGGTTTGGAGAAATTTAGTCTGGAAACTGACCACAAACCGCTAGTCCCTCTAATCAACTCTTATGACATTGACAAAACACCCTTGAGATGCCAGAGACTTTTAATGAGACTGCTCAGGTTCAATGTTCAGGCAGTGCATGTGCCGGGGAAACAACTGGTTGTGGCGGATACACTATCCAGGCTCCCGCTGGCTGCTGCTGAAGAATCCTCCACAGAATCGGAAAGTGTATGTTGATTCAGTTCTGGCCTCTAAGTCCATTTCTTCAAGGAAACTGGAAGAGATAAAGAAAGAGACATATTTGGACACAGATCTGCAAGAAGTTATAAGGTACATAAAAGAAGGCTGGCCCGAGAGCCGGGCAGCCTGGATGTCTTTAAATGCTTACCAGCCAGAGAGGTCACAGCTCACGGAGCTGGAGGGGTTGGTGCTGTTCCAAGATCGCATTGTAATTCCTGTCAGCATGAGGAAGGAGATGTTAAACAGGATTCATGATGGCCACTTAGGCATTACAAAGTGCAGAGAAAGGGCAGCTACAGCTGTGTGGTGGCCTGGGATCAGCTCCGACATTGCAAATCACGTTTCTAAATGTGCCTTTTGCCGGGAACGCCGGCCTACTCAGAGAAGGGAGCCCTTGATGTCTACTCCGCTGCCTGCGGGGCCATGGCAGAAAATAGCTGCTGATTTGTGTGAACTGCACGGGAAAAAGTTTCTTGTTGTGATCGACTACTATTCCAGGTATTTGGAAATTGAACACCTAAATGATATCACAAGTCAGGTGGTTATCATTCGCCTGAAGAGCTTGTTCGCCCGCTGGGGCATTCCAATGGAGCTGGTGAGTGATAATGGTATGCAGTTCGCTTCTACAGAGTTCAGTGCTTTCAGCAGGGAATATGATTTTGTACATTCCACATCAAGTCCACATTATCCGCAGGCCAACGGAATGGCTGAAAGGGCAGTTCAAACAACAAAATTCATTCTAAAGCAATCTGAGCCGTACCTAGCCCTCTTGTCATACAGGGCGACGCCCATTCAAGCCACCGGGTTTAGCCCGGCACAGCTGATGCTAGGACGCCAGATTCGCACCACTTTACCCTCAGTGGGTGTCTTCAAGCCGCCTGGCCCTGTTCCTCGGGACGAAGTCCTTAGGAGGGATGAAGAGGCCAAAAAGGGTTATCGTTTCTTCTACGACATTCTTACAGGAACTGAAAGCGGGCCAAAGTGTCAGAATTAAACTGGACAATGAGAAGAAATGGAAGACGCCTGCTACGGTAGTTGGCCGCTCTCCAGAACCAAGGTCTTATACAGTCCTTACTGAGGGAGGGACGGTTACACGCCGTAACCGAAGACATCTTCAGCCTGTACCTGAGAGTCTGGAACTGGATGCCTCAGTACCACCGCCTGTGGGATCCCCTGTTCTAAGAGAGGTGCCTTCCCCTCAGCAAGATCACAGTGGGGATATGTCTTTGCCTCCAGTAGACTCTAATTCACCACCTTCTGTATCAGAGGACAGTTCATGCAAAGTTACATGAAGCGGAAGAGTGGTGAAACTTCCGGCCCGATATAGGGACTGTCTTTAGCTAGAACAGTGACCGGACGTATGGGCAGAATAATCCCATGGTCACTGTGGACTAGGGTAGTCTACCCCGATGTCCAAGTCAGGATGTAATTTATTTGTTTATGTTTTCTAACCTATTTGTTCATATAATGTTCTAAAAAAAAAAAATGTTGTTGTATACTCTGTTCGAATACCTTGTTATTTGTTATATGTAAATGTATGCTTCGCCTTTGAAAAAGGGGAAGATGTGATGAGAGCAGGATGTGATGTCACTAGTTTGGGGGCGGGCTTAGGTCCGGTGTCTGTGTCGCAGTTAGTTTAGTACAATCAACCTGACTAGATGTGTATTGCTATGCTCTGCAATAAAATAGAGTTGTACCATCATTGCTGTGTCCTGCATATGTCCTGCATCTCATGACAGGCCACCCTCCCGCCTCCCTGCTAAGGCTCCCACCCACCAACGATCGGCACCATCGCTGGCCAAAGCAGAGAGGGTCACAGAGTGGCTCTCTCTGCATTGGTGGCTAAAAAAGGGTATTGCAGGATGCCTCAGCACTTGAAACCCCAGAGGACGTGCCAGGCACTTCCTTCGTCATTAACTGACACATTTTGGAGCACGTGTCTGGAAAGTGCTTGGTTGTTAAGGGGTTAAATGTATTTTTGTATGTGTTTTGTGACACTTTCTTGATTTGGAACAGTTAACTATTGCTCTGAAGTAACGGTAATCATTCTAGCATAAATCGTAATTGTGCTCACACATTCGCATTTACTTTCAACTTGTAATAGAAGCAAAATTTTACTTGGACGCAAACGGCCACGAAAAAAACAATATTGCTTGTGTGCAAATGATAGCGATCCACTCTCGGGGCATGATCTGTTTTTTTTTCAGCTAAACATCAGCTAAGCAGGCAGAATTCATAGACTCCTACACCAGTGAAGTATAACTTCTTGCCATCATGTCTTGCAATATCAAAGCTGACAAAGTTATCTCGTGCATGTTTTTCTTTTCTGCATGTTACAGTGCAAGTATTTTTTTTTCCTGTTTGCGGAGAGAAATTAGTGGTTGCAAGATAGATGTAATCCTATTAATTTTATCTAATTGACTGATATAAAATTAATTATAGCAGAGCTGAACTTGTGTCTTTGATGAAAGTCAGGTACAAATCATTTCGAACTTCCGCAACATCACGACTCAAAAAATGCACACGTTTATTCAGCTAAAAATCTGTTTCAGGCCTAGGTGCAATTGAGGCCAGGATTTTTTGTTTTGTTTGTTTTTAGTCTGTGATAAAAGCATCAGTCCCATAGTGGATGTGAAATAAAAGGTTTGATCATTGTTTCATACTTGCATTAATGGGACAGTCAACACCAGAATTTTTGCATAACCAACACAGTTATAATAATACACTTTTTACCTCTGTGATTACCTTGTACCTAAGACTCTGTAAACTGCCCCCTTATTTCAGTTCTTTTGACAGACTTGCATTTTAGCCAATCAGTGCTCACTCCTAGGTAACTTCACGTGCGTGAGCTCAATGCTATCTATTTAAAACACATGAACTAATGCCCTCTAGTGGTGAAAAACTGTCAATATGCTTTCAGATTAGAGGTGGCCTTCAAGGTCTAAGAAATTAGCATACAAACCTCTTAGGTTTAGCTTTTAACTAAGAATACCAAGAGAAAAGCAAATTTGGTGATAAAAGTAAGTTGTAAAAAATGACATGCCCTATTTAAATCATAAACTTTTTTTGGACTTGACTGTCCCTTTAAGTTATGAAAAACGTATTTGTCATTTATACTGCTGTACACCTTGAGATATTTATATAAAAGGTTTAGCTATGCATAATAAAGGAACGTTGTATACAATATAATTTCATTATTTATGTTGTGCCATTTCATGTACGTTAGGTCTGAAATTTGAGGATTATCTAATTCTCAAAACTTGAAATGCACACAGAAGACTACTCAAGGCTAAACCTGCTACACATATTTTCCTATTTGGATTTAACTGATAACAACTGCAAATAAATGCATTTAGACTAACTGTATAACAGTGGTTAGCCTTGTTGCCTTCAAACTAAAGCCCAGATTGACTCCTCCAAAATAAGGAAAATGGTGGAGTTTAACTACTGAAAAATAATAGCAATACTTTTTTTTATTAAAAAGCCTTTAGACTTGGCTAATATATTATTTCAAAGCAACACAACAGATATGTAATTACAAGGTGGTTAATGTCCCTTTAAAGATAATGGATAAATAGTACACAGTGAAAGTTCAGAACTATACTGGGTACAAATTAATATTAAATACTAAAATAATATTTTACTCAGATTTATGATTTTAGTAGGTAATATTTATTCCAGATTACATCTTCATAAGGGGGATAAATATGTAGAAAGTCCAAAGCTATCGTCTTCCTTTGTGTATGTTGAGAAAAAAAAAAGGAGAAATAAATGTGATTAGGCTTAGATTTAATAAAGCTCATTCATAAAACTAAAATCTCTCTGAAAAAACTTGCAACGACATGGCAACTGGAAAATTGAGGCATTAAAAGAGATTTTTGACTTTCACTCCTCACAACTATGAGTTGGGAGATCGGCACCTTTACAATCAATGGAGCTGCCTCTGTCTAGAAACTTTTGATGACATCGGCCTCTAGTTATTAAGGTCTGTCGGACCTGATCCAACAGTGTGGATCAGGTCCGACAGACCTCGCTGAATACTGTAATGAATATATCATAATGGTTTGTTCCAGTTGTTGCTGATTATATTTGTTGCAGTTCATATATTCTAACACTAGGGACAAGCATGAGGTATAACAGTGAAATGGGTGTGTTATCTTCAGTTAATAAAAAGTTCTTGAAGTTGAACAATGGTGCTTTAATGAGTTCTGTGCATTCTATAACAGGAGATCTTTACATGGTGTCAGAAGTAAACAGATTTATTTAAGTTTGATTGTCATGGCTGCAAGCAGACAGCAAGTGCCTCCTATGGACTTTGATAAAGGCAATGTATGTGAGCACTGGACAAGATGGAGAGAGCTCATGGAATTATTATTTGCTGGCCCTGATGCTGACAAGTGGACACAGGAGCAGAAGGCTGCACAGTTTCTCATTTGCATTGGAGAGAAAGGCAGAGATATTTGCAGATCATGGAGTGCAAGTGGAACTGTATCTGCTGAAGGTAAAAAGGATCCCAATGTGTTATTTGAGAAGTTTGAGGCATACTGTAATCCTAAGTAAAACATAACTGTACAGAGAAAAGTGTTTTATGAAAGACATCAGGGTAAAACAGAATCTATAGATGAGTGGGTCACACAGCTACATCTCATAGCTAAAGACTGTGCCTTTCAGGACTGTGAGGATATGATAAAAGATAGAATTGTGAGGGCATCAAATTCTAAAGAAGTACTGGAAAAATTACTGCTAGAAGAGGATCTAACCATAAACTCTGCAATAAAAATAGCTAGAGCATATGAAACATCCAGAGCTCACATGCAGTTAATTCATAGTGACACAGAAGTCTTACACATGGTGCAAAGGAAAAGTGAAAGTATTAATCTGATTCATAGCAGAAAAGCAAATAATAACATGCAGGATTGCTCTTTACAGAAGCTGTACTAAATGTGGTACAAAACACACTAAGAATACACAGTGTCCAGCACAGGGAAAAATATGCTACAAATGTCAGAAAAACAACCATTTTGCCAGGGTGTGCAGAAACAACACTATAAAGTATAGGAAGTCAGTGAATCAAGTGGAGCAAGATGAAAATGAAACTGATAGTGACATTGATCAAAGTACAATATTTCTAGATATGGTGGATAAAACAAATGTAGAACAAGATGAAGTATATGTTGAGATTCTTGTGAGCACACTAAACATACCAATTAAATTCAAGATTGATACAGGAGCACAAGTAAATTGCATTCCTGCTAGCACATATTATGAAAAACTGGCAAACATATGTGAGCTTGAAAAGTCTGGTCTGTCAAAACTTGTTGGTTATGGAGGACACCGGCTACATGTACTGGGAAAGTGCTCATATCAATGCATGTTACAAAACAAAAAACTTAATTTTGAATTTTATGTTATAGACACCCCAGCAAAGCCTGTTTTAGGGTTAAGTGCCTGCAAACAGCTAAATCTTATAAAAATAACCATGACTGTTGATCAGTATAACAAAGGTTTATCTAAGCAACAAGTTGAGGAACTATTTTCAGATGTGTTTCAAGGGCTAGGTTGTTTGCCTGGTGAATGCAGCATTAAACTAAAACCAGATGCACATCCAGTAATTCATTCACCAAGAAGGATTCCAATTGCCATAAAAGACAAACTCAAAGAGGAACTGGATCGCATGGTAAATTTAGGAGTGCTGAAAAAAGTAGATGAGCCCATCAAGAATATGCATTGATCCAAGAGATTTAAACAGAGAAATCATGCGAGAACACTACAGTTTTACCAACTCTAGATGACATCACACACAAGTTAGCACATGCAAAATTCTTCAGTGTATTAGATACTCAGTCAGGATATTGGCAGCTCAAATTAGATGAACAGAGCAGCAGGCTCACCACTTTTAATTCACCATTTGGAAGATGGCGCTTTACTAGAGTTCCCTTTGGTATTGCCTCAGCACAAGAAATATTTCAGAAAAAAAGCACATGAAACAATTGCAGGCCTTCATGGTGTAGATGTAATCATAGATTATCTTCTGGTATATGGATCTACACGGAAAGAACATGATCAAAATCTGTGTGCACTATTGAAATGGTGTCGAGAGAGAAACATGAAGTTAAACCCAGGTAAAATGCAAATCGGTGTTACCCAAGTTAAATATTTTGGTCACATTCTGTCACAGGATGGGCTAAAAGCAGACCCAGAGAAAATAGCAGGAATACAACATCTGGATCCTCCTACCTCTAAGAATGAATTAGAAACCATTTTGGGTATGTTTAATTATCTGTCAAGGTTTGTTTCAGGACTAGCAGAAGCTACAGCTCCACTAAGAGAACTACTCCAAAAGGATGCACTATGGAGCTGGAATGACTCAATAAATAATGTTTTTGAAGATGTCAAAGGTCTTATTGTGCGTTCATCGGAAACTGGATTACAATATTTTGACCCCAAGAAGGAGGTAACAATACAGGTTGATGCCTCTCAGTTCGGTTTAGGAGCAGTCCTAATGCAGGAAGGCAAGCCTGTTGCATATGCTTCCAGATCAATGACTCCTACGCAACGCAACTATGCCCAAATAGAAAAAGAAATGTTGGCCATTGTAATTGGTTGTGAAAAGTTTCATCAATACATCTATGGGCAGAAAGTCACAGTTGAGACTGATCATAAACCACTTATGAGCATCATGGAAAAACCACTTGTGTCCGCTCCACCAAGGCTGCAAAGAATGATCCTAAGAATACAAAAATATGATATGCATGTAGTATATGTACCTGGCAATAGAATTCCAGTAGCTGATATGCTTTCAAGGACATTTAAGCCTGGACAAGATGAAAGAGAGGAAAGGGACTTGGAAGAGCATGTGCACTCTGTACTTTCACAATTACCTGCTACTGATGAGAAACTTAAAGAAATACAACTAGCAACAGAAAGGGATGCAACTATGGCCAATTTGGCTACAATAGAAAGGCAAGGATGGCCAAACTCAAAAGCCAAAGTGAATGTTGACTTAAAACCATACTGGAATGTAAGAAAAGAACTGTCAATAATTGATGGGATTGTTTTAAAAGGGGAGAGAATTGTGGTTCCCCCGGAGCTCAGGAAAGAAATAATAAGAAAACTGCATATAGGGCATTTTGGAATAGCCTTGTGTAAAAGACGTGCTAGGGATCTCTTATATTGGCCTGGAATGAATTCACAGATTGAAGACATGGTCAATAATTGTGCAAGATGTCAAGAAAATCAAAGAGCAAACCAAAAGGAGCCAATGGTAACAAGAGTACAGCCAGAGAGAGCTTGGCAAAGAATTGCATCAGACCTATTTACATGGAACCATAACAACTATCTTATAATGGTAGACTACTACAGTTGTTACTTTGAAATAGTTCAACTAAGAGACACTAAGTCTAGTGCAGTGATAAATGTCATTAAATCTGTCTTGGCAAGACATGGCATATGTGATGAGTTAATATCAGATAATGGTCCTCAGTACTCCTCAATGGAATTCGCAAACTTTGCAAAAGAATGGGGTTTCAAACACACATTGTCCAGCCCACATTACCCACAGTCAAATGGCTTAGCTGAAAAATATGTACAAATTGCAAAGAACATTTTGGAAAAAGCAGCCCAAATTAATCAAGATCCATACCTGTGTATTCTAAACTACCGTAACACCCCAATAGATGGAATTGCATCACCATCACAATTACTAATGAGTAGACGTTTGAAATCAGTTTTGCCTTCAACACCTACACAACTTGCCTCCAAAGTACAGAATCCTGAAATGGTTAAACAGCGAGTGGAAACATTAAAAAACAGGCAGAAATAGTACTATGATCGTGGGTCTAAATTTCTAAAACCTTGTGAGCTTGGCGATAGGGTAACGATGCAAAATTTAGAAGGAAGGTGGAAACCTGCAGTGGTAACCAAAGTAACAAGTGCACCACGCTCATACATTGTCCACACCGAGAATGGCAAATATTACCGGCGCAACAGAGTACATCTGCGTCATAACAGAGGTACAAATACAGGAGTTACAAATATTCCAGATGCAGTGCTTCATGTACCACCAAGGATGTTACATAGTGATATAAATGAGACTCTAAGCTCAACTTATGCTTCACATGTGGACATACAGGAGGGACAATTACTGAGTACAACACCAACCACACAACTCTCTGATCACAGCTCCAATGTGATTCTTCCTAGCACAACAGAAACAGCACAAGTTGAGCCACCCAGTAGATTCTCAAGATATAGACGGAGAATCAAGCCAAAGTATTGGGAAGATTATGACACTACATAACTGTGTGCTTTGTTTGTTTGTTTGTTTTTGTGCTTGTGGTTTTTTTTGGGTTTTTTTTTAAAATGTATATTCCTTTATATCTAATATATATTGTTTTATTTTTTATTTATTTTTAAGAAGGGAGATGTAATGAATATATCATAATGGTTTGTTCCAGTTGTTGCTGTTTATATTTGTTGCAGTTCATATATTCTAACACTAGGGACAAGCATGAGGTATAACAGTGAAATGGGTGTGTTATCTTCAGTTAATAAAAAGTTCTTGAAGTTGAAAAATGGTGCCTTAATGAGTTATGTGCATTCTATAACAGGAGATCTTTACAAATACGGCGAGCAATACGCTCGCCATATTCAGCATTGCACCAGCAGCTCACAAGAGCTGCTGGTGCAACACCGCCCCCTGCAAACTTGCGGCCAATGGGCCACCAGCAGGGGGGTGTCAATCAACCCGATCGTACTCGATCGGGTTGATTTCCAGTGATGTCTGTCCGCCTGATCAGAGCAGGCGGACAGGTTATGGAGCAGCGGTCTTTGTGACCGCTGCTTCATAACTGCTATTTCTCGCGAGCCTGCAGGCCATTCGTTGCTTGATACATATGCCCCATAGAATGAGTTCCACTGTGAATAACATTGGCATCAAAAAGACACCTTCAAAAAACAAAGATAAAAAAAACCTTCTATAAAACAGTCACGACTGTGAGTTGAGGAACTTGCCAGGGACAATAGAGCCTTTATGAAAAAACAGAGCCACGCTCCTAAAATGTCCAGGAATGCCCACGGCCAGCCCCTTGATAGCTTCTGTGATGTTTTTGAAATGGTTCTTTTTCTATAAAGTGAGACTAATTTACCCTAATAAAACAGACACTCAAATATTTTACAATTACGAACATTTATAAAACCTATTTTGCAAGCGTGCCCCTTAAGTATTGCAGGTGTCATTTTTTTTTACATACACTAGCAGTTATTTTTTAATGTGTGGGATAAAATGTATTGGGGCACCTAATACAACTGTATATGTTAATGTCAGGAATAATGCTAAGAAAGCGCTAGAAAAATCATTTCTAATCATTTGCAATCATTTTAGTGATGTCAAGCAGACATGATTCTCTATAGATTATGTCTATTTCCACTCCCCCCTGTGAAGTAAATTGGAAAGTTGTTTAAAATTGCATGCTCTATCAGAATCATGAAAGTTTAATTTTGACTTGTGTTCCTTTAAGAATGTATAGATTATAGCATGTCTCTTTTATCTTGTGCATCTATATAGCCTATGCCCCTAATGTTATCATACATTCTAACTCTTCTTACATAATTGTTGATGTGCGCAAGCTTTTCACCGCTGGTATATGTTACATTTTCTATATATTGTTCTTTAATATTATCAACAAATGCTTTTCAGTTCAGTTTATATCAAATACCTTTTTGTTTACCCAGATATCAACACTTTGCAAAATTCTTTAACAAGATGTATTTTACTGTCACTGAATGCAGACATACTACTATATGCTTATATGCTGTCATAAGTCCCAGCATGCAATGTAATGTTTTATCAGGTCTAGACAAGATGTACAAATTGCCTAAAGATCCATTGTTTATGTTTTTATTTTTTAATGATAACATTCTACATTACCATGCGAAGAAAGCAATCAGCTATTCACACTGAGGATACAATTCAACAGCAGGTGGAACATTGTTAAATAGTAGAAAAATAGTTTTTTTTTTTTTATCTATTTGGGCAGAACATAAAATATAACAGCTTCTTGGTTCTCAGACATTGTTGGATAAACCTTCTTTCCTTTAACATTCTAGAATACTGCAAAATACATCATTCAGCAGTGCCACAGTTTAGATAATATGGAAAGTTCTGTATATTGAAACTCCAAACAGAAGTGATGACTTTGAGAACTGCAGCATAACTGCAATATTGTGATCAACCCTATAGTAACCAAGAGTCAACAATGCAAATATTTAATTATCTAACTAAATATGTTATTATAACCTCAAAAAGTCCCTTTAACCCACATATATTTGATTTACCTAGTTGTAGGCATGGTTAACATTTAAAGGGGCATAAAATACTGTGGGCCAGATTACAATGGAGCGTTAATTTATTGTGTGTGCCCGTAAAGAGGCAAATTCGCCTGTTTCCAGGCATGAAAAATAACCAGCCAAGTTTCTGGTTATTGCTAGCACAAGCTCACGGTAACAATTAGCTCTCAGAAAATGAACCAGAGATCAGATCTCTGGATAAATTTCTAAATGTCCCAAAATTTGCCCCAAAATTAAGAGTCTTTTAGTTTTTTTATTAGAAAAATGTAGCATTTAAAAGTGGCGGTTGTTGGGTATTAAATAAAAAAAACGGCACTGAAAAGTGCCCTTACATTGCGGTCTATGTGAACTGTGTGTTCCCTGTAAATATATAAATGTATATGCTTAAATACATATATATTTATGTGTTAATATGTGTAATAGGTTCTCATGCCATGTCTGAAGGCATAAGAACGAGGCTCCAATTGGAGTCTATAAAAGCGCGCTCTCTGGAGATCACATTCCCATTGCACCTAACTTGCAATACCAGTGCACAAATAGGAGCGCAAATATTTATTTTGCACTCCACTTGTAATCTGGCCCTGCAATCACAAAACTTTTCTGGTCTTCCAATGAAATTAACCAACCAAGTGTGAAAAATGTATCTGAATTCATTAACACATTGTTTGCTGCAATAGTTTTTCAATTGTCTGACTACCCACACTAGTTGCCTTGTTTGGAGTATATAAGGCTGGACTATACAAGGCTGGCAAATATCTTGTTAGGAAAACTTGCATTCACCTAGATTACAAGTTGTGTGCTAAACCGGGTACATAAAGAACGCAAAAAAATGAGCGTTATCGCACTTTCCATAGCGCTGCCATTATAAGTTACTGAAAAACATCCTTGTGCTGTGCATTATGTTGCGATAAGCTACATACCGCACAAAAGCCAAGGGCTGAGTTTACGTGCTCATGCATGCTTTCCCCCATAGACATCAATGGGGAGAAAGTGTTATAAAAAAACTAACACCTGCGATCGTGAAATGGAGATCACTGTAACGCAACCCCATTGATGTCTATGGGGAAAATAAAGTTTGATTTAAACCTAACACCCTAACATAAACCCCTAGTCTAAACACCCCTAACCCGTCACCCCCGACATCGCCGACACTAAATAAAATGATTAACCCCTAAACCGCTGGCCCCCACATCGGTACTAATAAACTAAACCTATTAACCCCTAAACCACCACCACCCCCACATCGGTACTAATAAACTAAACTTATTAACCCCTAAAATGCCAGCCCCCCACATCAGTACTAATAAAATAAACCTATTAACCCCAAAACACCAGCCCCCCACATCGCAACACACTAAATTAAACTATTAACCCCTAAACCTATTACACCCCTAATTTTAAATTAAACTTACAATATAACTATCTTTAAATAAATAAAAACTTTCCTGTGAAATTAAAAAACCCTAAGTTTAAACTATAAATTAAACTAACATTACTATTTTAAATAAATGAAAACGAAAAAAAAAAAAACCTAACATTACAATATTATAAAATCCTAACACTACGAATAAAAATTAAAAAACTAACATTACAAAAAATAATAAACACTAACAATACAAAAAATAAAAAAAACTAGGATTACAAAAAATAATAAACGAAATTTTCCAAAATAATAAATATTACACCTTATCTAAAAGCCGTATAAAAACAAAAAAGCCCCCCCAAAATAAAAATACCCCAACCTAACAATAAACTACCAATAGCCCTTAAAAGTGCCTTTTGTTGGGCATTGCCCTAAGTTAAACAGCTCTTTTACCTAAAAATTACAAAGTCCCCCTAACAGTAAGCCCCCCACCCAACCAATCCCCCCAAACTAAGTCTAAAAAAACCTAAGCTACCCATTGGCCCTAAAGGGGCATTTGAATGGGCACTCAGCTCTTTCACTGCCCATCCCTAATCTTAAAAAAAAACACCCCAAAAAAAACCTAACACTAACCCCAGAAAATCTACTCATGGTTCCCAAAGTCCGGACATCCATCTTCATCCAGGCGGCAAAAAGTATTCATCCAGGCGGTGACATCTTGATCCATCGTGGGGGCATCTTCTTTCTTCATCCTGGTGGCATGGAGCCGTGGAGGTGCGGATCATCTTTGCCGGTGGAGCAGACAGCCAGCGTAGAGGATCCTCTTCATACTTTCACCGCTGTACACTGAAGCTTGAATGCAATGTACCCATTTAAAAATGGGGTACCTTGCATTCCTATTGGCTGGCATTTTCAAATAGGATGAGAGCTACTGAAATCCTATTGGCTGATTTGAACATTTGGAAATGTCAGCCAATAGGAATGCAAGGTACCCCATATTTACGGGTACCTTGCATTCAAGCTTCAGTGTACGGCAGTGACCGTATGAAGAGGATCCTCCACGCTGAATGTCCGTGAAGCAGGCAAAGATGCTCTGCGCCACCGGAATGAAGAAAGAAGATGCGTTACAGCCTGCCCAAACAACTTGTAATACGACACTATGTAAAATCCCGCACTCAAACATAATTTTTTGAGTGCGGAATGGATTGTTGCATTACAGGCTAAAACGCTTGCGGTATAGCTATACTGACGCGACTTGTAATACAGGAGACCTGCCATTCCACGCACAATTGCCAATTTTTCAGCTGTATAGCCGTACCGCACCATGACGCAAAACTTGTAATTTAGCCGATTGTTTGCAGTTCCTTATCAGATAACCTCTTCTGAGGTTAATTAGGGACAGATATGTGGCAGGGATATACTTGTGAAATCTACAGAGTACACTTTCAATTTTCAAAATACCAAAAATTCCACATTCTCAGAGTTAAATTAACAGAAATGGTGATAAATAAATCATAAAAACATATTGTGTAAAGTTTTTTTCCTATGCATAATTAAACATTTTTTATTTCACATCCCTTTTAGTAACGAAAACTGTTTTGTATAGCTTGTTAAAATCCAAAATTATGTTTATTTCAAAATAAACAAAAAAAGCCCAATTACATTATTTTAGATGCTGGACACAAGAGCAGATTTTTTTTTTAAATAAAAGGTGAATTTCTCTAGTTGGATTGCGGCTGTATAGTGATAGACAATTATGGCAGCGGAGTTGATAGGAATTACATTTACATTTGAACTCCAAAGGGGTTTAGAGCAGATGGTCACACAAACCTGATAAGCTCTGGCAATAATCTTACATACCAACTTGGTGGAGTCAGTGGCTGGTATTTATGATATGCCCAGCTTGCCTTGTACAGCTTGACACGGCTGACTGGCATTCAGCTTTCTGTAGGCAACAAGCTAGTCATCTTTGTTCTTATTAATATTGAACAGCAAAGACAAACAGTTTGGTTACAGAGACATGGAAAAATAATTAAACTTTAATGATTTGGATAGAGTGTGTTATTAAAAAAATAATACTAATAAAATATCTATCTATCTATCTATCTATCTAAAAACTCAAATCTACATCAGTTATGTGGGTTAAAGGTTGCTTTCTATGATTAGCATACTTAAAAATCAGACTTGCAAAGTATCTGAAATCATTTGGCAACATATAGGAAACAGAGAAAAAAACCTAAGTAGACAAGATATAAACCTGACGTAATTAAATCACACTGACCCCTGGGCAAAGATTTTGACAAAGCACCCCCATTTCAACTGTGCCCTTTCTGGCTGTCTGAAATCAGTAAAAGCTGAGGAAGCAGTCTCACAGGAGCTGCTTCTCTGTGATTAGGAGTCATCCTTCCCCTTGGTTAGTCCACCCCACAGGTGACAAGTTTTTATGTACGGCCAAACTGTGACGGCCATCTTGGAAATTGTGCCACCATATTTGTAAAGACAAATACATACATTTTCCTTACACTGTAAGGGGCCTATTTATTAATGTGCGAGCGGACATGATCCGATATTGTGGATCATGTCTGCTGCACATCGATAAATGCCGGCAGCATACGCTGTCGCCATTTATCATTGCACAAGAACTGCTGGTGCAATGCCGCCCCCTGCAGATTCTCAGAAATCAACCGCTAGCAGGGGGTGTCAATCAACCTGATTGTATTCAATTGGGTTGATTTCTGGCGATGTCTGTCCGCCGCCTCAGAGCAGGTGGAAGGTTATGGAGTAGTGTTCTTTAAAAGGCTCGCCAGAAACACGGGGCATCAAGCTCCATACAGAGCTTGATAAATATGTCCCTAAGTCTTGTTTTGCATGGGGGCACACAAAAGGTCCAGGCATGAGGCAAGTGGAACCTGGGCTCCACCAACCCCCTGTAGCAAAAACAATGCTGATTACAAGGCCAGAAGGCCCCCCCCCCAGAAGTGTGGGCTCAGCCTCAACTAACGCTTCTAAGACCACTGTAGTTATGCCCATAGTGACAGAAATAAATCAAGCTCTGGTTTTTCTTCTTTCATAATTCTTTCATAATTCAGTAAATCTATCTTTGTGAAGCTCAAATTACAAAATGGAATAATACATTAGACAAACCTACCTCAAGACATAAAGGGGCATATGTATCAAGCTCCGTATGGAGCTTAATGCCCCTTGTTTCTGCAGGCTCGCCAGAAACAGCAGTTATGAAGCAGCGGTCACAAAGACCGCTGCTCCATAACCTGAGCAGGCGGACACGCATTGCCGGAAATCAACCCGATCGAGTACGATCGGGTTGATTGACACCCCCTGCTGGCGGCCAAGTGGCCGCGAGTCTGCAGGGGGCGGCATTGCACCAGCAGCTCTTGTGAGCTGCTGGTGCAATGCTGAATACGGCGAGCGTATTGCTCGCCGTATTCAGCGAGGTCTGTCGGACCTGATCTGCACTGTCAGATCAGGTCCGACAGACCTTCATAACTAGAAGCCAAAGCCCTCATTTTAGCTGTAAACGTTAATCACCCATTAAAAATTTTCAAAATTTCAATGCAAAATACCTCACATTGCTTTTTTTAGTTGGGTGTCAAATTTAAAGCTAATCCATTTACTTAGAAAACACATTAGAAATTCCAGCATTCAGCAATTTTTTTAATTTAGAGAATTGGCCAGCAATTTTTCAAATCCTCAAAATTACATCCGTCATTATAATGTACATGATTTTTGAACTTTGATTCTTGAAATGTGTTTTTGGCAATTCAACAGCCTTGATCTCATGGAATACATTTCTGGCAGTAAACCCCATTAATTGGCTGCATACAAAGTTTTTTGGGGAAATGCTGAAACTGTTCAAACTATGTGAAATGGATAAGATCATCTTCCTATTCAAAGAAAGTCATTTCTCCATTTCTTTTTTATATAAAAATATAATGATTAGAAAAAGTGCTTAAATTTTAACTTACTGTATACAAAAATTGAATACTCTTCAAAATGCTAATCTTTCCAAAATGTAATTGACTAAGAGGGGCTGAATTATCAGGCTCAGCTGCTCCATAACTTGTCCACCTGCTTCGAGGCCGCGGATATCAATCCGCCCAATCCTATACAATCAGGCTGATTGACACCCCCTGCTAGCAGAAGATTGGCCGCGAATCTGCAGGGGGCGGCATTGCACAAGCAGTTAACAAGAACTGCCTGTGTAATGATAAATGCCCACAGTGTATGCTTTTGGCATTTATCGATGTGCGGCAGACATGATACGCTACATCATATCATGTCTGCTCGCACATTACTAACTCGGCCAAGAGCAATAAAAGAGCTGGCAACTCTTCTTTAGCATCTTATTTTCAGGAATCTCAGATTAAAATAATTCATAACCCCAAATCGTTTAGCTAAGTTTGCTAAGGGAAAAGAAAAACTTTGTACAAAATGTGGCTATAGTAACGCAAATCTAATACATTGTTTTTGGTCTTGCCACAAGATGAGAACATTTTGGTTTAAAATATCTTCTTGGTTAAGTAAAATTTGTCAGGTAGAAATAATTCTGGATATTCAGGACATCATTTTCTTATTAGATGGGTGGAAATATAAAGAGATGACTACATTTATAAATCTATCAATATTGACTGGTAGAAAGGAGATTTTAAAACTATGGAAGTCCAGAAAGGGCCCATCTTTGAGCAATTTGATCAATAATTTACGCAACCAAATTATGATAGAACAAATGGATGCATTCCTATTGGCTGATACCTGTATTGCTAGCTTTCTGAAAAAGTGGGGAAAATGTATTCTGTCTCAAGAGAATGGATTTCAGAAACAAGTTCTGACGCCTTTATCCAATTCTAGAATTATGTTAGATCTCAGAATTAGAGGACATTGGATTTCTACCTGTGAGGAGGATGAAGCTTAGGAATTCTTTGTTTTTTTTTGTTTGTTTTTTTGGGGGGGGGAACCTATCCAAAAATTAAGATTGGAAAACCCAAAAATATCTATACTATAATTGTGTTTGTAACGCGTCCGTCGCTGTTGGCAGTTGCGCACGCATCCTCAAAGGAATGTTGGCAGCGCAAGGAAGCCAACAGAATGTTGGCTGCACGTGCAGTCAAAAAAACTCACCTGGATGCAGCAAAGCTGCATCCTGTGGATTCTTTCACCACCCTGTTATTTTCTGAATCCACCGGGATGCAGCGAAAGCAAGTGGAGCATTACAAAAAAATAAATAACCGCCGCAATAAGTATTAAAAAAAAAAAAAACCTAACCATACGCAATAAGTAATAAAAAAAAAACTTCCAGCAATAAGTATTTTAAAAAAAAACAACGAACCACCCGTGCGAACTATTAAGAAAAAAAATAAACTAACCGCCTACACGAAGTACAAAGAAAAAATGATTAACCTTTAAATCCCCCAACCACAACACCGCAAACTATCTAATACAGCTATTAAGCCCTAATCCGCCAACCCCCCACAACACATTAAACCTAATTTACCTATTAACTCCTAAACCGCCAACCCCCACAATGCAAAAAATGAATTTAATGACTAAGCCCCCTAACCTAACACCACTAAATTAACCCCTTAATGACATTTAAAAAAATACTACATTACAATTAAAATAAAAATTTGGGCTTAATTTACATTAATCTAAAATTACAGAAAATAAAAAAGCTAAAATTACAAAAAATAATAAATAACACTATCCAAAATAAAAAATTAAACCTAATCCCTATGAAAATAAAAAAGCCCCCCCAAAATAAAAACACCTCCTAATCTAAACTACCAATTGCCCCTAAAGGGGCATTTGTATGGGCATTGCCCTTAAAAGGGCATTCAGCTCTTTTGCAAATTGCCCAATAAACCCTAATCTAAAAAAACAAAACCCCCAAAAAATAAAAACAAAAAACAAATAGGCACTCATGGTTTCAGAAGTCCGGCGTAGAAGGTCTTCTTCCAGGCGGGTCCATCATCTTCATTCAGAGCAAAGGCGTGCTGACGTTCCAGAGCGGTCTTCCCAGATGTGGCACTCCTTGGCGAGGGCGGTGGTCCTTGGCGAAGGCGTGGAGGTTCCTCTTCATGCAATCATCTGCTGCACACTGAAGATTGAATTCCAGGTACCCCATATTTATTGGGGTACCTTGCATTCCTATTGGCTGAAATTGTCAAAAATCAGCCAATAGGATCAGAGCTACTGAAATCTTATTGGCTGATTTGAACAGCCAATAGGATTTCAGTAGCTCTAATCCTATAGGCTCTTTTGAAAAATTCAGCCGATAGGAATGCAAGGAACCCCGAATCGATTGCGGTACCTTGCATTCAATATTCAGTATACGATGGACATCGGATGAAGAGAAGCCTTCATGCCACCGCCGCTGCGAGGACTGCTGCCGCTGCGAGGACCACCGATGCCGACACAGATGACCACCGCCGAGGATCGCCACATCTTGCTCTGCGCCGCCTTTGCTGTGGAGGAAGATGATCGATCCGCCTGAAAGAAGACCTTCTCCACAGGACTTCTGAAACCGTGAGTACCTATTTGGGGCTTTAATGTTAGTTTCTTTTGTTTTTTTTTTAGATTAGGGTTCATTGGGCAATTTCAAAAAGAGGGGCAATTGGTAGTTTAGGTTTATTAGTGGTAAGTTTTTTTTTGTGGGGGGTTTGGTGGGTGGAGGGTTTTACTGTTAGGGGGGACTTTGTTTATTTTTAATGTAAAAGAGCTGTTGGGCAATTGGTAATTTAGTATTAGATTAGGGGGTGTTTTTTTGGGGGGGATTTTTTATTTTTATAGGGGTATGAGTTTAGGTTTAATTTTATTATTTTGGATAGCTTTGTTTATTTTTTTCTGTATATTTACTTTTTATTTTTTTTAGCTTGGGGGTTACATTATTAACACAGACTGCCCTCTGGGCAGGCTTATAAACTAGTGTTATTATAATGCAAATTATTTAGATAAGATACAGTAATTATTATTAATTCTCCCTTTTTTCCTACTATTATACATTTATACTAGATTGTTTTTGTATGCTTTGTGT
The DNA here is from genome assembly GCF_027579735.1 of Bombina bombina. NCBI lineage: Eukaryota > Metazoa > Chordata > Amphibia > Anura > Bombinatoridae > Bombina > Bombina bombina. Next base: position 1,198,863,407 of record NC_069501.1, on the reverse strand, counting down.
TAAAGGGAAATGAAGATGGGAGATAGGAATTGTATCCTAAACAGATTAATTTTGTGTGTTGGATTTTAATTGTGTTGTACAAAGGCCAATCTAACTCTATCGCTATCTGTGTTTTTGTTGTTTAAAGAAAAATAAAAAGATATGAAAAGCAAACTATTTATGTGAACTGATAATACTTAAAGGGACAGTCTACACTAAAATAGTTATTGTTTAAAAAGATAGATAATATCTTTTCTACCCATTCCCCAGCTTTGCACAACCAACATTGATATATTAATATACTTTATAACATTTAAACCTCTACATTTCTGCCTGTTTCTAATGACAGCCTCTTATCAAATGCTTTTTTTATTTGCTTTTCACAACAGGAGACGGCTAGTTCATGTGGACCATATAGATAACATTGTGTTCACGGACGTGGAGTTATTTAAGAGTTAGCCCAACACATTATTAAATTCAAGTCGATAGATAATAAATAAAAAGTCATGTGATCAGGGGGCAGTCTGCAGAGGCTTAGATACAAAGTAATCACAGAGGTAAAAAGTATAATAATGTAAGTGTTGCAAAACTGAGGAATGGGTAATAAAGCGATTATCTATCTTTTACAACAATAACAATTCTATAGTAGACTGTCCCTTTAAAGGAACAATGCAGCTGATAGGAGTTCAATGTATACATATGACAAAATAAACGTAAATGAGCTTTTTGTAAACAATTTAATACACTCCAGTAGGTAAAATAAAAGGACCATTAAATACACTAGAATTGCATAATCCACACATGCACAATAAAAAGACAATGCAATAGCACTTACTCTGAATTTCAAATTACCAGTATTTTTTTTTTTCTGAGACATTTCAAAGATTGCATCTGTTTTCCTGCCCACTGTATAATGCGGCAGCCATCAGCCAATTACAGACTCATATACTAAATACTGTGCATGCTCTATCTGAATAGTGTCCCTTTAATCATAAGGAGCCTATTAAAAGGGGAGACAAAATTACATTACCTGTTCCTTTAACAAACAATAGACTAAAAAAAAAAACCTTATGTTACTTGTACACAACTTAAAGGGACGTGAAACCCACATTTTTTTATTTCATGATTCAAATAGAGCATGCAATTTTAAATAATATTTTTATTTACTTCTATTATTAAATTTTCTTTGTTTACATGGTACCTATTTTCGGAAAAAGCTCAGGAGTGTGCACGTTTAGAGCACTATATAGCAGCAAAAATGTTATCCATTTTCAAAAGCAGTAGATGACAGCGCTAGTTCATGCCATGTGGTGGTTCACCTATAGGTATCTCTTCAATAAAGAATACCACAGGAAATAAGCAAATTTGATAATATAACAAAAACAATTGAGCTGCGCACGCACACGTACACAGAATATATATACTTTTTCCAAATGATTACAGTATGCTCTATTACACTGTTTTGGATATATACATTACTAAATTATGTTTAGAATATCAATATTAATATTAACTTCAGTGTTGGCTATATTATTAATAAAATTAGGAGATAATACCGATATAGCAATATTACCACCAAACTAGCAATATTAACACCAAAACATTACCAATCGGTTAATAATTGTTATAACAGCTAAATAAAAATGTATAAAAATATCAATTTTCCCGAAATAATAATACTGATAAATACTGTTAAATAAGATAAATTAAACCACTTAATTAACTCACATTCATGACTCTGGGAGTATTGGTAGATACTTTAAAATGAAGCCACAGCTCCTCTGTACAGATTATTTTCTCCCTTGGTGACGAATTTTTGGTGCAGCTTCCACATTCACTGAGCACAAAGGAGTGCTCAGACTTTAGATACACTGAAAAGATAAGAACACAAAGCGCATCGCAGATTCAAGGTAAAAACGTTAATAACTTTATTAGTGCACACAATCTATTGCACTTACAAGAAATACAGGGCTGGATTTGGCCGCCGGGATACCGGGAAAAATCCCGGTGGGCTGCCGGCCAGCAGAGGCTGCTCAGACAGCTGCAGTGGAGAGACAGCGCAGCAAGCAACTTAGCACAGTTGAGTTGTGTGAGGGAGCATGCGGCAGTCAGAGCCACCAGCAGCACTGCACTTCACACAGACTGACAGACTCAGACTGACTCATTCACAGCTGACCCTCAGTCGCCGCAGTCAGTAGTCACAGACAGTGCTCAGCTGACAGCATAGATAGGCCCGCCCAGGGGACAGGGGAGCTCTTAGCCCGGGATGAGAGATGGAGCTGGACTCAGTGTGTGTGGCAGGGGGGGGGGGGGGAGAGGCCGGTCGAGGAAAGGAGGAGATTTGCGCGCTCAGTCAGACTCAAACAGCAAAGAAAGGGCTGCCTAGGCCGTGGGATCCACAACAACCTATTTCAGTCTGTGAGTGCTCCTCAAAGGTAAAATTATTTACCAGAAATCATATGTATATTAACAATATAATAAATAATATCAACTTTAATTGCACTGTGCTTGATAACAAGGGCCTAGGCTAGTAGTGTTACTTTACTGTCTACTTTGAACCAAAAAAAAAAGTGTGGTTGTAACAATTTTTTTATTTTCTATTATATATATATATATATATATATATATATATATATATATTATATTTATATAATATATTTATATAATATATTATATTTATATATCTATATAAGTTGAAGGGAAAACCAGCTAGAGCATAGTTGGCTGGCTTGGAGGGGGCGTGGCTGGACTGGAGGGTGTGTTTCTGGACTGTAGGAGGCTGGGCTGGGCCGGTCTATACAAATTTTCAGGGCCGGTCTGATTTCTCAGTCCGGCCTTGAATAGAAAACATTGTAAGATGCCTTATAAACAGTCTTTGTATACTTCTTATCCTCAATTCAGCTCCACACGAATCAGCAGGTAGCGACCTCTGCTCCTCTTGTGTCTCTGTATACCAGCTGGTTTAATCTGTAAAACCGTATTAAAAGGGTATTAACCCAATTAAAAGTCTAGTAGTTAAAAGATAGACCACCCTGTCTATGTGTTTCGTTTGTCCTCAGCAAACTTTGTCAAGACCTTTTACCTTGAATCTGGGATGCGCTTTGTGTTTTTATCTTTCCAGAAAATTTGATAATATAAGAAAGTTGGTAAGTAAGGATACCAGTATTTTTTATCTATAATGTGCAATGATGTGGTTGAAAAAGCAGATTTAATTAATCTAGACCATTTTCAGTCATCTGCTGTCAGACAGAGCAGGAGAGAGCTGCACTTAGTGTTATGGCGCGGTCGGGCTGGGCTGTGACTATACAGCTGGCCCGATGCGCTGTGGAATAAAAACAGACCCGCTCAGCAGAATACAGAGAGTGGGTCTGAGAAACTGTCATATTTATAAAAAAACAGAATTTATGCTTACCTGATAAATTACTTTCTCCAGCGGTGTGTCCGGTCCACAGTGTCATCCATTACTTGTGGGATATTCTCCTCCCCCACAGGGAAAGGCAAGGAGAGCACACAGCAAGAGCTGTCCATATAGTCCCTCCCAGGCTCCGCCCCCTAGTCATTCGACCGACGGTTAGGAGAAAAAAAGGAGAAACTATAGTGTGCCGTGGTGACTGTAGTGTATAGAGAAAGAAATTCTTCAAACCTGATTAAAAAACCAGGGCGGGCCGTGGACCGGACACACCGTTGGAGAAAGTAATTTATCAGGTAAGCATAAATTCTGTTTTCTCCAATATTGGTGTGTCCGGTCCACGGTGTCATCCATTACTTGTGGGAACTAATACCAAAGCTTTAGGACACGGATGAAGGGAGGGAGCAAATCAGGTTACCTAAACAGAAGGCACCACGGCTTGCAAAACTTTTCTCCCAAAAATAGCCTCCAAAGAAGCAAAAGTATCAAATTTGTAGAATTTGGACAAAGTGTGCAGAGAAGACCAGGTCGCTGCCTTACATATCTGATCAACAGAAGCCTCATTCTTGAGGGCCCATGTGGAAGCCACAGCCCTAGTAGAGTGAGCTGTGATTCGTTCAGGAGGCTGCCGTCCGGCAGTCTCGTAAGCCAATCGTATGATGCTTTTCAGCCAAAAGGAAAGAGAGGTAGCAGTAGCTTTTTTGACCTCTCCTCTTGCCAGAATAAACTACAAACAGAGAAGACGTTTGTCTGAAATCCTTTGTTGCTTCTAAATAGAACTTTAAAGCACGGACTACATCTAAATTGTGTAACAAGCGTTCCTTCTTTGAAAACTGGATTCGGACACAAAGAAGGAACAACTATTTCCTGGTTAATATTCTTGTCGGAAACAACCTTTGGAAGGAAACCAGGTTTAGTACGCAAAACAACCTTATCTGAATGGAACACCAGATAGGGCGGATTACACTGCAGAGCAGATAATGCAGAAACTCTTCTAGCAGAAGAATAGCAACCAAAAACAGAACTTTCCAAGATAACAACTTGATATCTATGGAATGTAAGGGTTCAAACGGAACCCCTTGAAGAACTGAAAGAACCAAATTTAGACTCCAGGGAGGAGTCAAGGGCTTGATCCTGACCAAAGCCTGAACAAAAGCTTGAACATCTGGCACAGCTGCCAGTCGTTTGTGTAACAAGACAGATAAAGCAGAAATCTGTCCTTTTAGAGAACTCGCTGATAATCCCTTATCCAAACCTTCTTGGAGAAAGGAAAGGATCCTAGGAATTTTAATCTTACTCCATGAGAATCCCTTGGATTCACACCAACAGATATATCTTTTCCATATTTTATGGTAATCTTTCTAGTCACAGGTTTTCTGGCTTGTACCAGAGTATCTATCACAGAATCCGAAAACCCACACTTAGACAAAATCAAGCGTTCAATTTCCAAGCAGTCAGCTGGAGAGAAACTAGATTTGGATGTTCGAATGGACCTTGTACTAGAAGATCCTGTCTCAAAGGTAGCTTCCATGGTGGAGCCGATGACATATTCACCAGGTCTGCATACCAAGTCCTGCGTGGCCACGCAGGAGCTATCAAAATCACAGAGGCCTTCTCCTGTTTGATCCTGGCTACCAGCCTGGGAATGAGAAGGAACGGTGGAAACGCATAAGCTAGGTTGAAAGTCCAAGGCGCCACTAATGCATCCACTAGAGTCGCCTTGGGATCCCTGGATCTGGACCCGTAGCAAGGAACCTTGAAGTTCTGACGAGACGCCATCAGATCCATGTCTGGAATGCCCCATAATTGGGTCAACTGGGCAAACACCTCCGGGTGGAGTTCCCACTCCCCCGGATGAAAGGTCTGACGACTCAGATAATCCGCCTCCCAGTTTTCCACTCCTGGGATGTGGATCGCAGACAGGTGGTAGGAGTGATCCTCCGCCCATTTGATGATCTTGGTCACCTCTCTCATCGCCAGGGAACTCCTTGTTCCCCCCTGATGGTTGAAGTAAGCAACAGTCGTCATGTTGTCTGATTGGAATCTTATGAATCTGGCCTTTGCTAGTTGAGGCCAAGCCCGGAGAGCATTGAATATCGCTCTCAGTTCCAGGATGTTTATCGGGAGAAGAGACTCTTCCCGAGACCATAGACCCTGAGCTTTCAGGGAATCCCAGACCGCGCCCCAGCCTAATAGACTGGCGTCGTTCGTGACAATGACCCACTCTGGTCTGCGGAAGCTCATTCCCTGGGACAGGTGATGCTGAGTCAGCCACCAACGGAGTGAGTCTCTGGTCTTCTGATCTACTTGAATCACTGGAGACAAGTCTGTATAGTCCCCATTCCACTGTTTGAGCATTCACAGTTGTAATGGTCTTAGATGAATTCGCGCAAAAGGAACTATGTCCATTGCTGCAACCATCAACCCTACTACTTCCATGCACTGAGCTATGGAAGGCCGTAGAACAGAGTGAAGAACTTGACAAGCGTTTAGAAGCTTTGACTCTCTGACATCTGTCTGGAAAATCTTCATTTCTAAAGAATCTATTATTGTTCCCAAGAAAGGGACTCTTGTTGACGGAGACGGGGAACTTTTTTCTATGTTCACCTACCACCCGTGAGATCTGAGAAAGGCTAGAACAATGTGTGAGCCTTTGTCTTTGAAAGAGACAACGCTTGAATTAGGATGTCGTCCAAGTAAGGTGCCACTGCAATGCCCCTGGGTCTTAGAACCCCTAGAAGGGACCCGAGCACCTTTGTGAAAATCCTTGGAGCAGTGGCTAGTCCGAATGGGAGAGCCACAATAGGTAATGTTTGTCCAGAAAGGCGAACCTTAGGAACTGATGATGATCTTTGTGGATAGGAATATGCAGATACGCATCCTTTAGATCCACGGTAGTCATAAATTGACCCTCCTGGATTGTAGGTAAAATCGTTCGAATAGTTTCCATTTTGAACGATGGCACTCTGAGAAATTTGTTTAGAATTTTTAAATCCAGAATTGTTCTGAAAGTTCCCTCTTTTTTTGGGAACTACAAACAGATTTGAGTAAAACCCCTGACCTTGTTCCACAGTTGGAACTGGGAGTATCACTCCCATCTTTAACAGGTCTTCTACACAATGTAAGAATGCCTGTCTCTTTACTTGGTTTGAAGATAAGTGAGACATGTGGAACCTTCCCCTTGGGGGTAGTTCCTTGAATTCTAGAAGATAACCCTGAGAGACTATTTCTAGTGCCCAGGGATCCTGAACATCTCTTGCCCAAGCCTGAGCAAAGAGAGAGAGTCTGCCCCCTACTAGATCCGGTTCCGGATCGGGGGCTACCTCTTCATGCTCTCTTGGTAGCAGCAGCAGGTTTCTTGGCCTGTTTACCCTTGTTCCAGCCTTGCATTGATTTCTAAGCTGGTTTAGTCTGGGAAGCGTTACCCTCTTGTCTAGAGGCTGCCGAGTTGGAAGCCGGTCCGTTCCTGAAATTGCGAAAGGAACGAAAATTGGACTTATTCTTAGCCTTGAAAGGTTTATCTTGTGGGAGGGCATGGCCCTTTCCCCCACTGATGACTGAAATAATCTCTTTCAATTCTGGCCCAAAAGGGGTCTTACCTTTGAAAGGGGTATTAAGCAATTTTGTCTTGGAAGATACATCCGCCGACCAAGACTTTAGCCAGAGCGCTCTGTGCGCCACAATTGTAAACCCTGAATTTTTTGCCGCTAACCTCGCTAACTGCAAAGCGGCGTCTAAAATAAAGGAATTAGCTAACTTAAGTGCGTAAATTCTGTCCATGACTTCCTCATACGGAGTCTCCCTACTGAGCGACTTTTCCAGTTCCTCGAACCAGAACCACGCCGCTGTAGTGACAGGAATAATGCACAAAATAGTTTGAAGGAGGTAACCTTGCTGTACAAAAATCTTTTTAAGCAAACCCTCCAATTTTTTATCCATAGGATCTTTGAAAGCAAAATTGTCCTCAATAGGAATGGTCGTGCACTTGGCTAGAGTAGAAAACTCCCCCTCGACCTTAGGGACTGTTTGCCATGTGTCCTTCCTGGGGTCGACCATAGGGAACAATTTCTTAAATATAGGAGGAGGGACAAAAGGTATGCCTGGCTTCTCCCACTCCTTATTCACTATGTCCGCCACCCGTTTAGGTATCAGAAAAGCATCAGGGTGCACCGGGACCTCAAGGAACTGTCCATCTTGCACAATTTTTCTGGGTTGACCAGATTGTCACAATCATCCAGAGTAGATAGCACCTCCTTAAGTAATGCGCGGAGATGCTCTAATTTACATTTAAATGTCACAACATCAGGTTCTGCCTGCTGAGAAATTCTTCCTGTATCAGAAATTTCCCCATCTGACAAACCCTCCCTCACTGCCACTTCAGATTGGTGTGAGGGTATGACAGAAAAATTATCATCAGTGCCCTCCTGCTCTACAGTGTTTAAAACAGAGCAATCGCGCTTTCTCTGAAATGCTGGCATTTTGGATAAAATATTAGCTATGGAGTTATCCATTACTGCCGTCAATTACTGCATAGTAACAAGCATTGGCGCGCTAGAAGTACTAGGGGTCGCCTGCGCGGGCATAACTGGTATAGACACAGAAGGAGATGATGTAGAACTATGTCTACTTCCTTCATCTGAGGAATCATCCTGGGCAACTTTACAATTTGTGACAGTTCTGTCCTTACTTTGTTTGGACGCAATGGCACAATTATCACACTATATTTGAAGGGGGAACCACATTGGCTACCATACATACAGAACATGATCTATCTGAAGGTACAGACATGTTAAACAGGCTTAAACTGGTTAATAAAGCACAAAAACCGTTTTAAAACAAAACCGTTACTGTCTCTTTAAATGTTAAACAGGGCACACTTTATTACTGAATATGTGAAAAACTATGAAGGAATTATCCAATCTTTACCAAATTTTCACCACAGTGTCTTAATTCAAAAAGTATTGCACCGCAATTTTCAAGCTGTTAACCCTTAAAATGTGGAAACCGGAGCCGTTTTTAATTTTAACCCCCTTACAGTCCCAGCCACAGCCTTTGCTGCAACTTCACCAATCCCAGGGGGGTATAAGATCCCAAATGAAGCCTTCTAGGAACGTTTTTAGTGGATTCCAGACCCTCACACATGCAGCTGCATGTACTGAACTCAAAATTAACTGCACAGTAATGGCGCGAAAATGAGGCTCTGCCTACTACAGAGAAAGGCCCTTCCTGACTGGGAAGGTGTCTTAACAAGTGCCTGGTGCTAAAAACGTTCCCCAATGTTATAAAAGTGTGAAATACAACTTCAAACTGCATATAATACTTAAATAAAGCAATCGATTTAGCCCCTAAAAGTGTCTACCAGTTTATAGCCCATAATAAGCCCTTTATTCTGTTTGAGACTAAGAAAATGGCTTACCGATCCCCATGAGGGGAAAATGACAGCCTTCCAGCATTACACAGTCTTGTTAGAAATATGTCTAGTCATACCTTGAGCAGAAGAGCCTGCTAACTGTTTCCCCCAACTGAAGTTATCTCATCTCAACAGTCCTATGTGGAAACAGCAAACGATTTTAGTTACTGTCTGCTAAAATCATCTTCCTCTCACAAACAGAAATCTTCATCTTTTTCTGTTTCAGAGTAAATAGTACATACCAGCACTATTTTAAAATAACAAACTCTTGATAGAAGAATAAAAAACTACAACTAAACACCACAAACTCCTCACCATCCCCGAGGAGATGCTACTTGTTCAGAGCGGCAAGGAGAATGACTGGGGGGGCGGAGCCTGGGAGGGACTATATGGACAGCTCTTGCTGTGTGCTCTCCTTGCCTTTCCCTGTGGGGGAGGAGAATATCCCACAAGTAATGGATGACACCGTGGACCGGACACACCAATGTTGGAGAAAATGGCAATATTAAGTTTTATAACGATACCACTAATATAATGTTATAGAATTCTGCACTATGTGCAGGATTATATAACATTATTTTTTAGGTTTACGGACACTTTAAACAGCTCTTTTACCTGTAAAAAAAACCCACAAAGTAAAACCCACCACCCAACCAACCCCCCAAAATAAAAAAAACCTAACTCTAGCAAAAACCTAAGCTACCCATTGCACTGAAAAGGGCATTTGTATGGGCTTTGCCCTTAAAGGGGCATTTAGATCTTTTGCATTGCCCTGAAAAGGGCATTTTGCTCTTTAAAGAAAGCCCAGGCGGAGGTCCAAGGCGGAGGTCCATCGATCCGATGTGGAGGACCTCTTCATGCGATCGTCCGCCGCACACTGAGGATTGAAATGCAAGGTACCCCTTTTATATTGGTACCATTGCATTCCTATTGGCTGAAAATTTTAAATCAGCCAATAGAAATTAGGCCTGCTAAAATCCTATTGGCTGTTCAAATCAGCCAATAGGATTTAAGCAGCTCTCATTCTATTGCCTTTTTTCTAACCCGCTCTCCCCATTGATGTCTATGGGGAAAGCGTGCACGAGCACGTCAAAGCAGCGCTTGTATTTTGTGCGGTATGGAGCGCAACGCAACCATATCGCACGCACAAGCCGGCTGTTTCAAAACTTGGCTGCGCTATAGAGGGTGAAATAAAGCAACTTTTGTTGCATTCGTTAAAAACCCTATAGTGCGCATAACTCGTAATCTACCTGTAAGTTAGGTAATAAGCCAACTGCAGAATTCATGCCAGGTGTTCCTAAAGCTTTAGGGAAAACCACCACCCAGATGGAAACTCGCAACACATCCCAGAATCCTCATGTGCCAGTCATACATTCTCTACATACATTGATAGCAGAGTTTAAAAAAATGTGCTATAAACGTTTTAATGAAAACACCAATTTCGGTGTCATCTACATTATTACAGTGGTATCCAAATTACAAAATTTCTAATATACAACCACTTAATCACCTTTCTTTCCTCTAGCTCAGGGTTCTGCAAACCACGGGTCGGGGCCCATTACACCATGTTTACTGGGTGGTGACTTGGTGTGTGGTGTATGTGTGTGTGTTGTATGAAAATGCGTGTGGTGTGTGTATGTTGTATGAGAGTGAATGTGTTGTATGAGAGTATGTGTTGTGTGTGTGTGTTGTATGAAAGCGTGTGTGGTGTGTGTGTTGTATGAGAGTATGTGTTGTGTGTGTGTGTTGTATGAAAGCGTGTGTGGTGTGTGTTGTATGAGAGTATGTGGTGTGTGTGTGTTGTATGAAAGTGTGTGTGGTGTGTGCGTGTATGTTGCATGAGAGTGAATGTGTTGTATGAGAGTATGTGTTGTGTGTGTGTGTTGTATGAAAGCATGTGTGGTGTGTGTGTTGTATGAGAGTATGTGTTGTGTGTGTGTGTTGTATGAAAGCGTGTGTGGTGTGTGTTGTATGAGAGTATGTGGTGTGTGTGTGTTGTATGAAAGTGTGTGTGGAATGTGTGTTGTATGAGAGTATGTGTTGTGTGTGTGATGTATGAAAGTGTGTGTGGTGTGTTGTATGACAGTGTGTGTGGTATGTGTGTTGTATATGAGTATGTGTTGTGTGTTGTATGAAAGTGTGTGTTGTGTGTGTGATGAATGAGAGTGTGTGTGGTATGTGTGTTGTATGAGAGTATGTGTTGTATGTGTGATGTATGAAAGTATGTGTGGTGTGTGTTGTATGACAGTGTGTGTGGTATGAGTGTTGTATATGAGTATGTGTCATGTGTGTTGTATGAAAGTGTGTGTAGTGTGTGTGATGAATGAGAGTGTGTGTGGTATGTGTGTTGTATGAGAGTATGTGTTGTGTGTGTGTTGCATGAAAGTGTGTGTGGTGTGTGTGTTATTATCTTTTACAACACTTTCAAGTTTGACTACAATTTGGTTATTTTGCCAAAAATTGCAGAATCTTCAGACCAAGCCAATAGGGTCAAGAAGGTATGTGGTACCATTGCACTGGGATTTGGAGAAAAAAAGTTTGAAGAACCTTGCTCTGTTTCTTTACTTTATTATTTTGTTATTTGGATTCCATCTTTTGATTGCCACTAAATATATGGGGGCATATGTATCAAGCTCCGAATGGAGCTTGATGCCCCGTGTTTCTGGCGAGCCTGCAGGCTCGCCAGAAACAGCAGTTATGAAGCAGCGGTCACAAAGACCGCTGCTCCCTAACCTGTCCGCCTGCTCTGAGCAGGCAGACAAACATCGCCACAATACAACCCGATCGAGTAGGATCGGGTTGATTGACACCCCCTGCTGGCGGCCCATTTGCTGCGAGTCTGCAGGGGGCGGTGTTGCACCAGCAGCTCTTGTGAGCTGCTGGTGCAATGCTGAATACGGCGAGCTTACTGCTCGCCGTATTCAGCGAGGTCTGGCAGACCTTATCCGCAGTGTTGGATCAGGTCCACCAGATCTTGATAACTAGAGGCCATAGACTTAAAATGGCTACAAATGTTTAATGCCAAAAGTTTGAGTCACTTTTCAATTCCTCTTGGACATCTCAGCTGAATTTGGCAAAGTTGACTCTCCTCCCCTCCTGTAAACAATTATCTTGACAGAACAAAAGAAAATTGTAGGCAGCAATTTTTTTTTTATGGAAAATAATTCCTAATAAATCAAAACATACATTAAATTTGGTGGACATCTGCAATGGAAATGTATAAGATTCAAAGTTCTTCTGACTGTTATTTACACACTTTCTGAGGCTGTCACATGATACAGGGGCTGGCAAATTGAAGTACATTTTGAAATATGTCAGAAAAAAAATGTACTGCTTATATAAAATATATATTGATGATGCAATTTTACTTCAGGTCATTAATAGACTTCCTTTCCTGTTCACATATTAAAAGTAACCTTTGAAGATATGTTAACTCAACTGTCACATGAAAAATGCTGAGCTATTATTTAATTATTTAGCAGCCTGAAAGAACTGATATATTCTGCTTTGAAATGTAATGAAGTCATCTACAGGTATACTATAATCACGTTTGTAACGCGTCCGTCGCCGTTGCCAGTTGCGCACGCATCCTCAAAGGAATGTTGGCTGCGTGAGGCAGCCGAAAGAATGTTGGCTGTGCGTGCAGCAAAGCTGCATTCCAGTGGATTACGAAAATGGCAGGTTGGTGAAAGAATCCACCCTGCCATTTTCGGAAACCACATGGATGCAGCGTAGGCAAATAAAGCCTTAACCCCTTAACGACTGAGGACGTGCAGGGTACGTCCTCAGAAAAAAGGCAGTTAATGCCTGAGAACGTACCCTGCACGTCCTCAGTGTGGAAAGCAGCTGGAAGCGATCCTGCTCGCTTCCAGCTGCTTTCCGGTTATTGCAGTGATGCCTCGATATGGAGGCATCCTGCAATAACCTTTTTAAGTAATCCGGTGCAGAGAGAGCCACTCTGTGGCCCTCTCTGCACCGGAGATCGGTGGCTACCTGAGTTGGTGGGTGGGAGCCGGACCGGGAGGCGGGTGGCGGCCATCGATGGCCCTGTGGAAGTGAAGGGGGGCGGGATCGTGGGCGGGGGTGGCTGGGGGCGCGCACGGGCGCGCGCGCGCGTGCACGGGAGGGTGGGGGCGGGCGCGTGCACGGGGAGGGAGCGGGTGGGAACCGCTACACTGCAGAAAATGTGCAAATAAAAAAGATTAAGTAAATCGAAAAATAAAATAATCAGCAAAGTGGTGGGGGTTTGTCTGTGGGGGGTGGGGGGGGGGGAAGCTACACTACAGAAAAAAAAAAACAAAGAGAAAAAAAAACACTTTTTATTGTAAACTGGGTACTGGCAGACAGCTGCCAGTACCCAAGATGGCCCCCAATAAGGCAGAGGGGAGGGTTAGAGAGCAGTTTTGGGGGGGATCAGGGAGGTTGGGGGCTAAGGGGGGGATCCTACACAGTAGCATATGTAAATATGCTAAAAAAAAAATTCATTTTTTTTTTAAAACCCTTTTATTTTAGTACTGGCAGACTTTCTGCCAGTACTTAAGATGGCGGGGACAATTGTGGGGTGGGGGAGGGAAGGGAGCTGTTTGGGAGGGATCAGGGGGTGGGATGTGTCAGATGGGAGGCTGATCTCTACACTAAAGCTAAAATTAACCCTGCAAGCTCACTACAAACTCCCTAATTAACCCTTTCACTGCTAGCCATAATACACGTGTGAGGCGCAACAGGATTTAGTGGCCTTCTAATTACCAGAAAGCAACGCCAAAGTCATATATGTCTGCTATTTCTGAACAAAGGGGATCCCAGACAAGCATTTACAACCATTTGTGCCATAATTGTACAAGCTGTTTGTAAATGATTTCAGTGAGAAACCTAAAATTGTGAAAAATGTTACGTTTTTTTTAATTTGATCGCATTTGGCGGTGAAATGGTGGCATGAAATATACCAAAATGTGCCTAGATCAATACTTGGGGTTGTCTACTACACTACACTAAAGCTAAAATTAACCCTACAAGCTCCCTAAAAGCTCCCTAATTAACCCCTTAACTGCTGGGCATGATACACTTGTGGTGCGCAGTGGCATTTAGCGGCCTTCTAATTACCAAAAAGCAACGCCAAAGCCATATATGTGTGCTATTTCTGAACAAAGGGGATCCCAGAGAAGAATTTACAACCATTTATGCCATAATTGCACAAGTTGTTTGTAAATAATTTCAGTGAGAAACCTAAAGTTTGTGAAAAAATTTGTGAAAAAGTGAACAATTTTTTGTATTTGATCGCATTTGGCGGTGAAATGGTGGCATGAAATATACCAAAATTGGCCTAGATCAATACTTTGGGATGTCTACTAAAAAAAAATATATAAATGTCAAGGGATATTCAGGTATTCCTGAAAGATATCAGTGTTCTAATGTGACTAGCGCTAATTTTGGAAAAAAATGGTTTGGAAATAGCAAAGTGCTACTTGTATTTATGGCCCTATAACTTGCAAAAAAAGCAAAGAACATGTAAACATTGGGTATTTCTAAACTCAGGACAAAATTTAGAAACTATTTAGCATGGGTGTTTTTTGGTGGTTTTAGATATGTAACAGATTTTGGGGGTCAAAGTTAGAAAAAGTGTGTTTTTTTCCATTTTTCCTCATATTTTATCATTTTTTTTATAGTAAATTATAAGATATGATGAAAATAATGGTATCTTTAGAAAGTCCATTTAATGGCGAGAAAAACGGTATATAATATGTGTGGGTACAGTAAATGAGTAAGAAGAAAATTACAGCTAAACACAAACACCGCAAAAATGTAAAAATAGCCTTGGTCCCAAACGGACAGAAAATGGAAAAGTGCTCTGGTCACTAAGGGGTTAAAAAAAAATATGCAACTGCATGCAAGAAATAAGTAAAAAAACACGTAAACCCCCGCATGAAATAAGTAAAAAACATGCTACTGCCCACATGAAATAAGTAAAAAAAACACGCATCTTCCCGCAAGAAATTAAAAAAAAAGCGAACCACCCACACGAAGTATTAACAAAAAATAACTTACCGCCCACACAAAGTATTAAAAAAAACTAAACACCCACACAAAGTATTAGGAAAAAAAATAAACATAACAAAAAAAATAACCCTTAAATCGCTAAACTTCCACAACACCAACTAAATTAATTACAATATTAACCTCTGAACCGCCAAACCCTACAACACCAACTAATTATACTATTAACCCCTAAACTGACAAACCCTTACATCCCAATAAACCTAATTAACCTATTAACCCCTAAACCACCAACTCCCCACATAGCAAAAAACCTAATTAGCCTATTAACTCCTAAACCACCAACCCCCCACAATGCAAATAACTAAATTAATGAATAAGCCCCCTAACTTAACACACTCAAAATTAACCCCAATTACTACTAAATTACACCTAAAATAAAAACTCCTAATATTAAATTACAAAAAATTAATCTAACATTACAAAAAATAAAAAAGTCTAATATTACACTTAAAAAAAACTAAACTACTTATTGCCCCTAAAGGGGCATTTGTATGGGCATTGCCCTTAAAAGGGCATCCATCTCTTTTACTGCCCTTAAAAGGGCATTCAGCTCTTTTACAGCCCAATAAAATCCATAATCTTAAAAATAAAAAAAATCCTAACACTAAGCCCCAAATAGGTAACGTTCCTGAAGTACGGCGGAGGTCTTCTTCCAGGCGGCGCCATCATCTTCTATCTTCATCCGGAGTGAAGGCGGCGTGGAGCGGAGATGCAGAGCTGGCTTTCCTGATGCACGGATCCTTAGTGGCGGTTCTCAGTGGTGGTCCTCAGCGGCGGTGGTCCAAAGCGGCTTGGAGGCTCCCCTTCATGTGATCGTCTGTCGCACACTGAAGATTGAATGCAAGGTACCCCATATTTATTGGGGTACCTTTTGAAATCAGCCAATTGGATGAGTGCTACTGAAATCCTATTGGCTGATTTCAAAATTTGAGCCAATAGGAATGCAAGTTACCCCAAATTGAATGTGATACCTTGCATTCAATTTTCAGTGTAAGCCAGAGATCGGATGAAGCGGCAATGCCCATACAAATGCCCCTTTAGGGGCAATGGATAGCTTAGGTTTTTGAGTGTTAGGTTTTTTTTATTTTTGGGGGGGTTGCTTGGATGGGGGGTTTTACTGTTAGGGGGTAATTGGTATTTGGTAAAAGAGCTGTTTAACTTAGGGCAATGCCCTACAAAAGGCCCTTTTAAGGGCTATTGGTAGTTTAGTATTAGATTAGATGGTGTTTTTATTTTGGGTGGGATTTTTTATTTTTATAGAGGTATTAGTTTAGGTTTACATTTTTTATTTTGGATAGCTTTGTTTATTTTTTTCTGTAATTTTATTTTTTTTATTTTTTGTAACTTTAGCTTGGGGTTTGTAGTTTTTAAACATAGACTGCCCTCTGGGCAAGCTTATCACCTAGTCTTATATAAAAGGTATTCAAACTTTTTTCTTTTTAATTTAGCTTTCCTTTTAAAAACAAGATTTATGCATACCTGATTAAATTAATTTGTTTCATGTCCACATGACATTACTCCTTGGAATTAAACTCCTGGCCACAAGGTGGAGGCTAAGATACCTAACACTTCACAAGCTTTTCATCCCTCTTACCTCTCTGATATCCCAGTCTAATGTATAGATGGGAAAATGAGAAATGTAGGAAATGACAAAACAGGATAAATGAGGTGCATACTAAAACTGCTACAATAGGAAAAAAAGATAACGGGTCTCCTTTTCTCTCTGCCATGAAAGAAATTAATTTATTAGGTAAGCATAAATTTAGTTTTACTTTATAAGATGGTGAGAGGCCACGAGCCATTACTCCTGGGATGTAATAACCAAGATGTGGAGTCCACAAGTAAAAGGCTGTGACAAAAATTTAGACAGTTACCTATTTACCAGCCATTAAGACTATCGATGGCGGCTGGTTCATTTTCAAGATGGTGGTGCACTAGACCCCACCCCTTGAAATAAAGCCCCGCCCTTTAAACGGGAAACTATGTATATATGATAGATAAGCACGTCCCACACAGACACACTGCATGCATACATACATATATACATACAAACACACACTACATACATACACATAATGAGTATGTATGTAGTGTGCATGTAAGTACACATTACACAAACATACATAAATACACAGAATACGTACTATGACATACTCTACACCACTGGTTTTCAAACCTGTCCTCAGGTCTCCTTAACAAGCCACATTTTGTGGATAATTGAATTAGAGCACTGGTGAAACAATCAGCTGATTAGTAAACTTGGTTATTTTACCTGCTCTCATCCAAGGTAATACAGAAAACCTGGACTGTTGGGACCAGTGGCCTACACACACAGACTACATACTTTTTTGTAATGCATTTCCTGTGAAATATCATCAATGAATACTAGCTCTACTTAACATGTCAGGCATGCAAAGTATCATATAAACTGGAAGTACATTCCATCATACAGAACATCAAGCTTCCTTACTAGCATGACATCTTCAAGTCATCATGCACCAAATGTAATTTTTTAACATTATGTAAAGTACACATAATATAAAATGAAGGCTGTTTAACTGTCTTGTGCTAACTAAAAAAAGTGTTTCATTCTGTTATTTCTTAAACAACAGAAAACCTTTGACGTGACAAAATGGCATTTGTTTTACAATTCACTTTTAACATTTAATTAAACAAGTCACCTTATTTGCAATCCAATGGAGTCAAAGAAGCCTTATTTTTTCATATGTAAATGACAATGACATTAGTAAACATTTAGATAAGAACATAAGCTTGGAAATGCCAAATGGTATAGATACCTTTTGAAAAATGCACAAGGCCACTGTTTGACTCCTCATTCACCATAAAAATTACATTGTACAAAGGTGCATTGAAAAAAGGAGACCACTTTTGGGTCTCTTGTTAAAAAAAAAAAAAAAAAACTAAACTCACAACATAATTGATATTACATATTCAGATAAGGCACTACATTAACTACATGTAAAAGGAGTGCAATGCTCAGTTGTATCAGTAAAATAAGATATTATGATCAAGCATAAATATAAACTCTGTGTTTATATCAAAGAGCCACAATTTTATGAATCTTCCTCATACTGGATAATATCCTAGACAGGAAGTAAAAAAATACAGTCATAACAGTCTGTCAACAGGCGCTATCATGGACCTTGGAGAACATATAAGAATAACTAGGTGGGCATATATATCTATGGAACAGCATCATGATCTTCAGGCAAGTGTGGGGCTTATTAATAGGTGTGTGTCACCAGTTTTAGAAACAAAAATAAAAGATTATTTTATAGCAGCCTGCATAGTGACAAAGCCTGTATGTGACTACCACTATAAACTGCCATCCTTACTGCAGGGATTATTGAAAAACGTCTTTAGCATACTTCATATTGATGAGATCATAATAATGACTTAGTCTGTGAGGGAGAGAATAGCCTCAAGAGGTTAGGGCAAATGGTCACAACAATATATAAAACAGCAGTAAAATACTCTACACAATATTCTACAGAATATGTGAATTTCCATCATAATAACCATTGCAGCTTCCAGGAAGGCCTCTACAAAATATACAGCATCCTATACTGTGCACCTGGCCTGTACAATGCAGTGCCACTGTGTGAGAAAAGGGGTGCAACTGACTGCACAAGGCACAGGACTTGTAGTTGCCACTGCAGAAGACCTGGTGCCAACCAGCAGTCCCGTGCCTTTGGTTAATACACCCCCTTTCTCACACGACGGTGCATCAATGTACAGACCAGGTGCACAATAACATAGAGATCCGTGGACAGGGTCTGCAAACCCTGACAATTATTATGATCCCTCTGCAGTCGGGGTCCTTCAATGGTTCATTGAAGGGAGAGAGTGGTGTTTGTCGAGACTGCTGCTCCTCTCCACTGGGAGAAACCTGGCTGTGGCTGCAGTGCTGCCTGCACATCTCCAACAGATAAGAGAGCAGGCAAAAAACTTGGTGAAACTATAGCACAATACAAATTGCTCTAGACATAACTGCAGAATTGCAGCCACTCACTACCAGGTTACATAGCAGCCTGTGTAGACCTCCCCTCATAGGTTTTCAGCCAATGGGAGGCATTTCTTTCCTTTTCGCCAAAAAAATTGTGGGGCGTTGCCCTACTTCCCCTATGGAGGAACCCCACTGAAGACTATAGGACTTTCCTGTCACAAAGTATCCCAAAAGAAAAGTACATAAAAAAAGACCAAGTTGCAGTTGTGCGATCTACATAACAGAAGCCTCATTTTAAAAGGCCCTCAAACTGGAACAATCTAGGAGAATAAACTGTAAAATCTTCTTTCAAAAAGCGATTGAAACCAAGAAGATAAAATAACAACAGTAGTACTCTGACTTATACATGGACAAAATTTTTTTTTGAAATCTTATGTAGGCTAAGAACAAATTTTAAATGCTCTATAAAATTTTAAATAGGACAAAGAAAGGGAACTACAATGTCCTGGCTGAAAAAATAAAATAAATTGAACCCCCTTTAAAATACTATATTAAAATATTAAGACTATAGATATGAAATATTAGAGATGTGCATTTGTTTTCGGACGATTGCACATTCCTCACGAAAATTTAATTTTTGTTTTCGCAAACGAAAATGAAAATCTGTATAAATGCACCAATGAAAATGAAAGTGTCAGATCTCTTTCAAAACTTTGTCTCTGTGCCTTTAATTTCCTCTCTGTGATTAGGCCAGCCTACTTCTCCTTTAAATCCTCTACTGATTCACAAACCTGTGCTTAGTATTTTGTTGCTCTGCTAGGAAGCAGCAGTCTCCTCTACCTAAGCTCCTTTGGATTACAAAACTTACCTTCTGGTATAAAATATAACTGGTTTCATTTTGTACTCTCCTTCACAGTTTACCTCTCGAAGTTCCTCTACAATTGTATCCATCTTCGTATTGCAAACAAAATAACATCTTGCAAAATTCAACTCTCCTAGTGGCTCACGCTGTACCTCTCTGCCAAACGGAATCAAAGCTCTGGGACTTACTGCAACATACCACCTCCTGAATACAAGGTACTCTATATATGTACTGCTAATGAACTGAATATATATTACTTGTTGGTTACCTTTTGGAAGAAATATTTTTGTTAAAGCCGCTCAGCACTCTGTGATGTCACACGCCACCGGGAGAAACAGATCAGCCGTGAGTAAAGGAAAACTCCGCCCTCTCTGTACTTTAAGTTTTGCGGATTGCAAGTCAGAGCTAATTCCTTACTCTACTCAGTAATTACGAGGTACATGCATTACTCTAAGATTGTAAGTTGCATTGAAAGTTTTGTGCTATTTGTTTATATCAACGAAAGTTACATAGCATCTAAAACTAACTTCAATCTCCTGAACTCCTCCTATCAACGTTTGTTCAGAGTGGTTGCATAAACTCCTTCTGTGTCAAAACTTGTAAAATCATATTTATACTAATCCACTACCAACCTTGATAACTCTACTACACTTATAGTGTTTATCTGGTTTGTTAGTGATACATTCTATACTATTGTAAAATCTACAGCTGAGATCCAAATAATACCAACCTGTATACATTTTATTGTGTTGCTGACATAATACTAAGCCAATTATGGACCCAGCAGATTTGCCCCAAATAGTATACAATCTCTCACAGAAGGTTAATCAGATGGGACAGGCTATTAGGGATCTTCAAATTGAAAATCAGGCCTTGAGGGACATCATCAAAGATTCCATTTCAGTCAAAGTCTCTCAACCAGAAAATACCCCTGAACCCCAGGTTTCATTGCCTGAGTTTTTTTCTGGAAACAGACAAACGTATAGGCAATTTAAGAATGCTTGCCGACTACGGTTTTCCCTAAAGCCCAAAACGAATCCCACTGAAACAGTGAAAGTACTCACGACTATCTCATTCCTCAGATCTGAACCTAGAATTTGGGCTGATCGTTTCTGTGAGTCTGATAACCCCATTCTAGGATCGTTAGATGACTTTCTTGCACTCATGGATGAACTGTATATGGATAGTGACATACAACTCTCTGCAGAATCAAAAATGAGGAGTTTAAGACAGGGAAAGAGGCCTGTAGAGGAGTATATAACCAAATTCAAGTTATATGCTTCTGACTCCTCATGGAGTTCCGTTTCCCTACGTAACCAGTTTCGTCTGGGTTTGGCAGAGGGTGTTAAGGATGAACTTGCTCGGATCGAACTACCAAGAAGCCTTGAGACCTTAATGAAAGTTTCCACCCAAATTGACCGGAGACTACGGGAAACAAGGGCAGAACGATACAATTCTGACAGTCAGAGCAAGTCTCAACTAACCACATACCCCACACAGTCCTCACCCAAAACTGAACAGGCAGTGCCTATGGACATTGGCATTCTCAGGGGCCCCTCACTCCTGAAGAGAGATCTCGCAGAAGGAATAAGAATCTCTGCATGTAATGTGCCAACCCTACTCATGCCGTTACAGAATGCCCCGTACTACAGAAGAACAAGAAGAGTAAGTCCATATACATTCATTCCTCTCAACCTGATAATAGCATCTTACTGTAGACTATCTCTCTTTTTACAGTGGGACCATAAAAGACTGAAACCTGATGCTATAATCGATTCAGGTGCAGGAGGGAACTTCATCAATATTACAACTGTCTAAATTAATAAAATTCCTATAGTGTTAAAAAATGTACCAGTGTCTATTCGTGTAATTGACGGGTCCACTATTCGTAATGGGCCAATCACACACCACACCATACCCTTACTTGTAACAACAGAAAAAGGACACACTGAATATCTTACTTTCGATGTACTGCCATCTCCTCACTTTTCTGTTGTCCTAGGCATAAATTGGTTACATTTACACAATCCAAACTTCGATTGGTCAACAGCTCAGGTATGTTTCAAATCTACTTATTGTAAGAATACTTGCTATCCCCAACACTTACTACTCCATTCTTCTCCTAACGAGGAGTTTCTACCTACTCCATACAGGGAGTGCAGAATTATTAGGCAAATGAGTATTTTGACCACATCATCCTCTTTATGCATGTTGTCTTACTCCAAGCTGTATAGGCTCGAAAGCCTACTACCAATTAAGCATATTAGGTGATGTGCATCTCTGTAATGAGAAGGGGTGTGGTCTAATGACATCAACACCCTATATCAGCGTGATCATCGAACAATCAAGCGTTTCATTCAAAATAGTCAACAGGGTCGCAAGAAGCATGTGGAAAAACCAAGGCGCAAAATAACTGCCCATGAACTGAGAAAAGTCAAGCGTGCAGCTGCCAATATGCCACTTGCCACCAGTTTGGCCATATTTCAGAGCGACAACATCACTGGAGTGCCCAAAAGCACAAGGTGTGCAATACTCAGAGACATGGCCAAGGTAAGAAAGGCTGAAAGACGACCACCACTGAACAAGACACACAAGCTGAAACGTCAAGACTGGGCCAAGAAATATCTCAAGACTGATTTTTCTAAGGTTTTATGGACTGATGAAATGAGAGTGAGTCTTGATGGGCCAGATGGATGGGCCCGTGGCTGGATTGGTAAAGGGCAGAGAGCTCCAGTCCGACTCAGATGCCAGCAAGGTGGAGGTGGAGTACTGGTTTGGGCTGGTATCATCAAAGATGAGCTTGTGGGGCCTTTTCGGGTTGAGGATGGAGTCAAGCTCAACTCCCAGTCCTACTGCCAGTTTCTGGAAGACACCTTCTTCAAGCAGTGGTACAGGAAGAAGTCTGCATCCTTCAAGAAAAACATGATTTTCATGCAGGACAATGCTCCATCACACGCGTCCAAGTACTCCACAGCATGGCTGGCAAGAAAGGGTATAAAAGAAGAAAATCTAATGACATGGCCTCCTTGTTCACCTGATCTGAACCCCATTGAGAACCTGTGGTCCATCATCAAATGTGAGATTTACAAGGAGGGAAAACAGTACACCTCTCTGAACAGTGTCTGGGAGGCTGTGGTTGCTGCTGCACGCAATGTTGATGGTGAAAAGATCAAAACACTGACAGAATCCATGGATGGCAGGCTTTTGAGTGTCCTTGCAAAGAAAGGTGGCTATATTGGACACTGATTTGTTTTTGTTTTGTTTTTGAATGTCAGAAATGTATATTTGTGAATGTTGAGATGTTATATTGGTTTCACTGGTAAAAATAAATAATTGAAATGGGTATATATTTGTTTTTTGTTAAGTTGCCTAATAATTATGCACAGTAATAGTCACCTGCACACACAGATATCCCCCTAAAATAGCTATAACTAAAAACAAACTAAAAACTACTTCCAAAACTATTCAGCTTTGATATTAATGAGTTTTTTGGGTTCATTGAGAACATGGTTGTTGTTCAATAATAAAATTAATCCTCAAAAATACAACTTGCCTAATAATTCTGCACTCCCTGTATAATGATTTCAGAGACTTCTTTAGTAAAACAGAGGCAAAAAGTTTACCTCCCCACCGTACCTATGATTGTCCCATTGAGCTGGTTCCCGGTGCTACAATACCTGTTGGGCACTTATATCCTTTAAGTCAACCAGAGCTCGAGCATTTAAAAACTTATCTCCAGGAAAATTTACGGAAAGGCTTCATCTGAGCCACAACTTCCCCCACAGCGGCAGGAATGTTCTTTGTCACCAACAAAGATTCAACCTTGCGTCCCATAATAGATTATAGGGAGTTAAATAAACGAACAGTAAAGAACCGATACCCACTACCTCTAATACCAGAATTAATTGAAAGATTATCAGAGGCAACTATCTTCACAAAGCTAGACTTAAGGGGTGCATACAATCTCATCCGCATAAAAGAGGGCGACGAGTGGCTAACAGCCTTCAGAACCAGATACGGCCTTTTTGAATATCTAGTGATGCCATTTGGCTTATGCAATGCCCCAGCCACGTTTCAACATTTCATCAATGACATTTTTAGGGATCTCCTTGATGTCTGCATGGTTGTGTACCTTGATGATACCCTAATCTATTCTAAGACATTGGAAGAACACATAAAACATGTTCGCTGGGTGTTGTCAAGACTAAGGGTACACAAATTATATGCCAAACCTGAAAAATGTTTGTTTCACACAATTAATATCTCCTTCCTTGGTTATTCCATGTCACCTGCAGGTATCCAAATGCAAAATGAAAAGGTTGAGACAGTAAGGGACTGGCCTACACCAAAGAATAAAAAAGAACTTCAACGGTTTATGGGTTTCGCAAATTACTACCGCAAATTCATCAGAAACTTCTCTAGAATTGCCAAACCTCTCTCACAGACAACAAGTGTTACCAAGCCGTTCATTTGGTCTTCGGAAGCTGATAACGCTTTTAACCACTAAAAACGTGCTTTACAACCGCTCCTATATTAAAATATCCAGACGCCAATCTACAATACGTACTAGAAGTCGACTCATCAGACCATGCGATCGGCACTGGTCTTTGTCTACCCCAAAGGTCTTTGTCTACCCCATTACATCCAGTCTCGTATTTCTCCAAAGTTATGACCTCGGCTGAATTGAATTTCGGTATTGGTTACAAGGAACTTTGGCCATACGAAGATCCTTGGAATTCTGAAGACACCTGTTGGAAGGTGCAAAACACCCGATTATCATCTATACAGACCATAAAAATCTTCAGTACCTTCAAAGCAATAAAACCTTATCTTCTAAACAGGTTCACTGGAGCTTGTATTTCGCCAGATTTGACTTCCAAATTATTTATCGTCCTGCCAGTAAAAATGGTAAAGCAGACGCACTATCTTCCATTACTTCTATCATTCCTACAGAAAGGTTTATCAGCATAGGATCAGACCTACTCCTAGACATAAAAAATTCCTTAAAGCAGAATAACCAACTTCCCTCGACACACCTAACGAATCATGCAGGTATATACTACTACAACAACAGGATCTTCATACCAGATGACCTCAGAGATAACATATTGGAACTTCACCAACAATGGTTAGATGAGTACCTCAGATGCTTCTGCTCCTACCAACAGGATGAGTGGGTGAAATTCTTACCAATGGCAGAATACGCCTACAACAGTCTAACCAATTAATCTACCAAGATGTCACAGTTTTTTGCGAATTATGGTTACCATCCCTCCTTTACCTCAATCTCAACCTTCCCATCTAATTCACCCTTGGTTGACAAATTGAATAATTAATTGTTGGATAACTTCAGGTTTATCAAGGAAAACATTCAAAAAGCTAAAGTGTCTCAAAAACATTTTTTTGATTTAAGAAGCAGAAATGGCCCCACTTATTCTGTCGGAGACCTGGTTTGGTTGTCAACTAAGAACCTGAAATTACATGTACCAAGTAAAAAACTTGCACGCCGGTTCATTGGACCTTTTTCCAATATCACGGGTTATCAATGAAATGCGGTCACTTTAACATTGCCTTCCTCTCTGTCAATTCATCCTACTTTCCATGTTTCCTTAATGAAACCATACAGTTCTACTAGATCAGATCATTCAGTCCTACCACCTCCTATCCCTGTTTTGGATGCCAATATCTATGAGGTTCACTCCCTTCTGGAGATATCTCAAACATGAGTTACAGTATTTAGTGCGTTGGAAGAATTACACTGCTGAGGAGGATAGCTGGGAGCCAGCTGCTAACATCAATGCTCCAAGATTTATCTCACAGTTTCACAGGCGTAATCCGGATCGCCCCAGACCTCAAGCTGTGGATCAGCTTGTTTGAGGAGGGGGTCATGTCAGATCTCTTTCAAAACTTCATCTCTGTGCCTTTAATTTCCTCTCTGTGATTAGGCCAGCCTCCTTCTCCTTTAAATCCTCTACTGATTCACAAACCTGTGCTTAATATTTTGTTGCTCTTCTAGGAAGCAGCAGTCTCCTCTACCTAAGCTCCTTTGGATTACAAAACTTACCTTCTGGTATAAAATATAACTTGTTTAATTTTGTACTCTCCTTCACAGTTTACCTCTCAAAGTTCCTCTACAATTGTATCCATCTTTGTATTGCAAACAAAATAACATCTTGCAAAATTCAACTCTCCTAGTGGCTCAGGCTGCACCTCTCACAGCTCTGGGACTTACTGCAACATACCACCTCCTGAATACAAGGTACCCTATATATGTACTGCTAATGAAATGAATATATATTACTTGTTGGTTACCTTTTGGAAGAAATATAATTTTTGTTAAAGCCGCTCGGCACTCACCACCGGGAGAAACAGATCAGCTGCGAGTAAAGGAAAACTCCGCCCTCTCTGTACTTTAAGTTTTGCGGATTGCAAGTCAGAGCTAATTCCTTACTCTACTCAGTAATTACGAGGTACATACATTACTCTAAGATTGTAAGTTGTATTGAAAGTTTTGTGCTATTTGTTTATGTCAAGGAAAGTTACATAGCATCTAAAACTAACTTCAATCTCCTGAACTCCTCCTATCAACGTTTGTTCAGAGTGGTTGCATAAACTCCTTCTGTGACAAAACTTGTAAAATCATATTTATACTAATCCACTACCAACCATGATGATAACTCTACTACACTTATAGTGTTTATATGGTTTGTTAGTGATACATTCTATACTATTGTAAAATCTGCAGCTGAGATCCAAATAATACCAACCTGTATACATTTTATTGTGTTGCTGACAGAAAGAAAGTGAAAAATACTGACGAAATTCATTAATATTAATTTGTTTCCTTTTCTTTAATACTTACCTTAATGTGCTCTGGCAAGAAGAGGATCGGGTTAGCAGTAATCAGGTGCAGCTGTCACTAATGATCCAGGATTTTGAAACAACGTCACATCCGAAGCCTCTGTACTGACACTCTTCAACATTTTGCTACACTTTTCCAAACCTCATTTGCTTATTCACCAAACATTTTCTTGCCTTACTCTTTCCCTATGTCATCACTCATTCTCAGATCACCCTGCCTCATATCAGACTTAGGCCCACATTTAGTACTAAGCGAGCGAACAAGTGCCTCAACTTGAGAAGTTGTCCGCTTGCCTTTTTCGCATATGGGTAGCAGATTCTGTTTGTCAGCTGCCCATATGTATAATTGCACGTTCAAGTGAGTGTGTAAAGCCTGACCCTTTTCTTGCGCGACCAATCGCATGAGAGTAAGGTCTGTTAATCACCTCAGAGGGGGTGAAGAGTGTAAGAAACAGCGGACAGCATTGCAGGAAGCAGGGTTTTATGTGCAAACCTGCCCGGCAAGGGCCCTGGAGCAGCTGACGCTGCTTCTTTCATGACGTCCTTATTTTCCTTCTGCCTTATCTTCTGTGTCCATTCCATCTCCTTTAAGTTGAAAGCTTGAGAGCCACTTTCTATGTAAGCAAACTACTATTGATTGTGTTCAAGGGCAGGGCATTGCTCTCCTTTTGAATAACTTTGTTAACTCAATTATTGCACTTTTTGCTCTGCACCCTTAAAAATGTAATGTGTCCAATTAATGTTTTCGAACTTTGCATAGTGCTGCGTAATCTGTTGGTGCGTTATAAAAAAAAGATAATAATAACAATAATATGAATAATTACAGTCATACCTTTGCTGATGTTTCATACCAGCCCACAAAGCCATGCTCCTTGCAGAACTGGTCCATTTTTGTACCATTGTTCTGGAGACCATCCTTCCCCTGGTCACATTTGTTTGCTAGAAGCACTGCTGATACTGGTGAACCATTAGAGAGAGTCAATTTTGAGTCCAAATCCTCTTTCCATTTTGTGACAGCCTCAAAGGTTGCAGGCCTTGTGACATCAAATACAATAAATGCTCCCACAGCTTCTCGGTAATAGACCCGTGTCATATTTCCAAATCGTTCTTGACCTGTAATAAAATTAAAAATAAATAAATAAAAATAAAAGTTGGATAAGTGTTTTGCTTGCAAGCAATATACCCCGGCCTTGTCATAAATTACATTTAATCTTGACAAACTCATAGTCTTTGGGCAGCAGCCAATGAGATGTGGTTTAAAGGGCTGGTAAATAACACAAACGTGAAAAATGTAGTAATAGCGGGAAGGGGAATTGTGCAAACTGGAGAGAGCATAGAACAAAAAATAGTTGTCAAAATGCAGTTTAAGATATTGTGCTTATACACAATTTCAATAATAAAAATGAGTAACAGAATCTATGAGCATTTTGTAAAATAACCTTGAGAAAGACAGACGAAATATAAGATGGAATTTCCCATTAGGATATGCAGGCAACTGGCTAGGGGTACCTTATTTCAGAGAGTTATCTTCCTGGTTGATCAGGT
Organism: Bombina bombina; assembly: GCF_027579735.1. Lineage (NCBI taxonomy): Eukaryota > Metazoa > Chordata > Amphibia > Anura > Bombinatoridae > Bombina > Bombina bombina. The sequence continues at coordinate 1,198,835,320 of NC_069501.1, read as the reverse complement.
GATAAAACCTTACATATAACAACTAACATTTTACTTCTGAGTAAGAATGACTGTTTCCCAGTATAGCCAATCAGACACTGTACTAGGGGATTGTCTTAAATAAATATGTACTGTATGTGGCTGGCCAATAATTGTGCATGTTAGCAGTGATATCTCAGGATAGATATGGTTGAAAATGTCAGACAGCAGCTAGGGGTATCACCAGTTCACATCAAACTTTTTATAAGAAATAGAATGTAAAACAAATGTGCAAATTATTTAAATAAACAAATCCGTCCAAATAAACACAATTGCAATAATCTATATTTAAGTACCTAGGTATTAGATAAGCATGATGTGAAGCAAAGCTAAAGCATACTTCTAGAAACTGAGTAGTTGTTTCAAATGATATTTATACTTATGATACATTACTATCATATTAGAACAAAAAAAGAAAAACTGGCACTACACCATAAACTAGGTGAGACTGGAATGTAGAATAAATTCCGGTGCTACCCCTTGTAAAATAACTATAGGACTAAAAAGAAATAGGCAGCTAAGGGGTTACTATAGCACTCACTCTCACTCAAAAAAGTCAAAAAAATGTAATAAAATACATACTTTATTATTTATGTTTAAAATCTGGGATCAAAATCCCTAGGAACCTTTAAATTACCCACAACCATGTATTAAACTAAAATTAAAATTAAGATATGGCCGCCAAACACTCTTCTGTTTCCTGGCCGAGAACTGGATACATCGGCGTCAGGTGGCTGGAGTGAATGGTCGACCTATAGTCAAAAGTGCGGAACAAACGCGTTTCGGCTCTAATATCGCCTTTCTCAATGTTACACTTTCTTTAGAAAAATGAGTAAGCAGAGGCTTCGGGGTGCAGGACTTAAATATCCATAGAACAATTGCTCTCTACCAATCCGGTACACTTCCGGGACCTCCGCCTCCATAACAGCCAATCAGCTTGTATTTCGGCACACGCCTATCGATAGTAGTGTTGTGATTGGAGGAATATCGAGTGGTATTGAGCTTAGCTATGAAATGCCTGCACTTTGAATTGAATGATATAATGTAAGCTATTAAAAACATAAGAGATTCTAAACTGATGTGATAACATATATCTATGCTCTAATACTGTACACGTAGTAAGTGCAAATATCGTGTGAAATAATTGTTGTAAGACTTACACACGCTGTAGTAAATATACAATTAGATTATTATGGAGCACAAAGTAACTATAAGGTACTTTTAAAATACTCACGACCAGGTTTCCACTGGTTTAGTGGTATATGGTTATATCCTCATTATGTTCGTGCACGTACTAATGATTCCAAATCTAAAAATGTACATATTTTCAATTTACAGAGCAGGACTTTCCACCAATTTTTGCCGTTAAATAAAACATCAGGGAATAATCTACCTATCTACCTAAGGCAGTGATCAATCTCCCTGATGTCAAGTCACGGGTACACGGTGGGCTATATATGTTTATTCAGTTCGTGGATTATGTTTCAATGCTCACAAATTTTTTTAGATATACACCCAATAATTGTTAAATTCATTCATGCCATTGGGTATAACCGAGTTCAGATTGAAAATCCATTTGGTTTCCATTTTTAACAATCTTTGCTCGGTGTCCCCACCTCTTATCCCAGGTTTAAGTTTTTCTAGCCCCCAACATTTCATTGCATTAGTGTTCCCCTTATGAGACATTAGAAAATGTTTGGCTACACTAGTGATTTGTTTCTTCTTTTCTATATCTCTCTGGGCTGTCCTGATATTGCTAAGATGTTCAGTCATACGTGTGCCCAGGCATCGTGTGGTCATGCCAACGTAGAGTAAATCACAGCTGCAGGATATGCAATAAATCACATTAGTGCTTTGACAATTAATATGTTCTTTTATTGCCCATTTTTTACCAAACCTATCCATTGTATATTCTTTTTTAACCATATGTTGGCACACTTTACAGTGTCCACATGCGACTGAACCTTTGTGTATAGGATCCCTTTTAGCATTCCTATCGTAATGACTAGTTACTAACTTGTCATTAAGGTTGCTAGCTCTCCTATAAGTCACCAGTGACCTATCTGTTAACAATGGTTTCAATAATGTATCCTGGGTCAGAACATGCCAGTGTGTTTTAAGAATGTTGGTGATCTTATCACTCTGAGGTGAGTATGTCGTTATAAACCTGATAGGGTTATTACTTTCTCTTGATCTTGGAGTGAGTAACTCCTTTCTATCTTTCAGCAATGCATTATTATATGCCTTGGCTAGTATCTTTCTTGAATAGCCTCGTTCTAGTAGTCTTTGTCTCAGATCCCTAGCTGATTCTTTATACTTCTCAATAGTGCTGCAGTTTCGTCTTAGGCGAATGTATTCCCCCATTGGTAACCCTCTAATAGTATTGGGGTGGTGGTAGCTACTTGCATGTAGGATATTGTTGGTAGATGTAGGTTTCCTATATGCATTTGTTGCAATGGAGTTATCAACCTTCTCAATATAGAGGTCTAAAAATTCAACCTTAGACTTTTCTACAGTAGATGTAAGATATAATCCAAAGGGATTATTGTTGAGACTGTTGATGAATTCAGTCAAGAGGTGTTCAGTTGTTTTTAACTTTTTTGTTTTTGACGACAAGTTCTTCTTGCAAGTATGTGCTAGTTAGTAACTAGTCATTACGATAGGAATGCTAAAAGGGATCCTATACACAAAGGTTCAGTCGCATGTGGACACTGTAAAGTGTGCCAACATATGGTTAAAAAAGAATATACAATGGATAGGTTTGGTAAAAAATGGGCAATAAAAGAACATATTAATTGTCAAAGCACTAATGTGATTTATTGCATATCCTGCAGCTGTGATTTACTCTACGTTGGCATGACCACACGATGCCTGGGCACACGTATGACTGAACATCTTAGCAATATCAGGACAGCCCAGAGAGATATAGAAAAGAAGAAACAAATCACTAGTGTAGCCAAACATTTTCTAATGTCTCATAAGGGGAACACTAATGCAATGAAATGTTGGGGGCTAGAAAAACTTAAACCTGGGATAAGAGGTGGGGACACCGAGCAAAGATTGTTAAAAATGGAAACCAAATGGATTTTCAATCTGAACTCGGTTATACCCAATGGCATGAATGAATTTAACAATTATTGGGTGTATATCTAAAAAAAATTGTGAGCATTGAAACATAATCCACGAACTGAACAAACATATATAGCCCACCGTGTACCCGTGACTTGACATCAGGGAGATTGATCACTGCCTTAGGTAGATAGGTAGATTATTCCCTGATGTTTTATTTAACGGCAAAAATTGGTGGAAAGTCCTGCTCTGTAAATTGAAAATATGTACATTTTTAGATTTGGAATCATTAGTACGTGCACGAACATAATGAGGATATAACCATATACCACTAAACCAGTGGAAACCTGGTCGTGAGTATTTTAAAAGTACCTTATAGTTACTTTGTGCTCCATAATAATCTAATTGTATATTTACTACAGCGTGTGTAAGTCTTACAACAATTATTTCACACGATATTTGCACTTACTACGTGTACAGTATTAGAGCATAGATATATGTTATCACATCAGTTTAGAATCTCTTATGATTTTAATAGCTTACATTATATCATTCAATTCAAAGTGCAGGCATTTCATAGCTAAGCTCAATACCACTCGATATTCCTCCAATCACAACACTACTATCGATAGGCGTGTGCCGAAATACAAGCTGATTGGCTGTTATGGAGGCGGAGGTCCCGGAAGTGTACCGGATTGGTAGAGAGCAATTGTTCTATGGATATTTAAGTCCTGCACCCCGAAGCCTCTGCTTACTCATTTTTCTAAAGAAAGTGTAACATTGAGAAAGGCGATATTAGAGCCGAAACGCGTTTGTTCCGCACTTTTGACTATAGGTCGACCATTCACTCCAGTCACCTGACGCCGATGTATCCAGTTCTCGGCCAGGAAACAGAAGAGTGTTTGGCGGCCATATCTTAATTTTAATTTTAGTTTAATACATGGTTGTGGGTAATTTAAATGTTCCTAGGGATTTTGATCCCAGATTTTAAACATAAATAATAAAGTATGTATTTTATTACATTTTTTTGACTTTTTTGAGTGAGAGTGAGTGCTATAGTAACCCCTTAGCTGCCTATTTCTTTTTAGTCCTAACATTACTATCATATCCAGAGTTATAAAATATGATTCATATTATGGTGGGCTATATATTAATACTACTTAAGATTTAAGTAACATATCCTGCTCCCCATATAAGGCTGGATTACAAGTGGCATGCTAACGCCAGCATCATTGTGCCATATTTTAGCACACGTCAGGTTATTGCAACTGAAGACCTCGCGTAAAGAGTTAGGGATGTAATAAAATGTGCACCAAACACTACATAAATACATTAAAATAAACTTTTACATTCATATAAACACAATCTGATAAAATTGAGTCCTATAAATATTAATTAGCAAAGGGCTATTATATATATATATATATATATATATATATATATATTTTTTTTTTTTTTTTTTTTTTTTTGTGTGTGTGTGTTTGTGTGTGTCTAAAATAGAATTCTATAATAATATTTAATAATGTATTTTTAATAATGGCTATAGGTAGAGTTATAAGAAAGGCAGAAAGACTGCATTGTCACAAAAGACTGATGAAAATTTAGAATCAAATTCAAGTCCTATGAAGGAGTAGCATGCTTGAAAAGCAGGAGAAAATCCCTCAAGGGATAAAATAGGAGATCACAGTGAGCTGTGTTCCGGACAAAAAAATACATTAAGAGCAGTAAACCTGAAGTTTCAGAGAACTAAAAGAAAAGCTGAATAAAAATTCTTTTCTTCAAACCAAACCTGGGAATGAGCCTTAATTTTGATTGGTTTAAGGGACTACAAGAGAGTGGATATTACCTATTCAGGATTAAAATCACTATTAAAAAAAAAAAAAAAAAAAGATTGAAAACATCCTTGGACAGCTTATTGCAAGTTATCACTACCAATTGATAGATATTGGTAGATTTATCATAGTGCGAGCAGACATGATACAATGTAGCGTATCATGTCCGCTGCACATCGATAAATGCCGACAACATACGCTGTCTGCATTTATTATTGCACCAGCAGTTCTTGTGAACTGTTTGTGCAATGCCGCCCCCTGCAGATTTGCGGCCAATCGGCTGCTAGCAGGGGGTGTCAATCAACCCGATCATATTCGATTGGGTTGATTTGTGTCTGCAGGCCTCAGAGCAGGCTGACAAGTTATGGAGCAGCGGTCTTTAGATCGGTGCTTCATAACTTCTGTTTCCGGCGAGCCTGAACACTCGTGTTGAAACAGGGGCATCAAGCCTTATTTCAAGAATTAAATCTAAACATAAAGGAGAAGACAAGGTTAGTCTGTCATTATTAAAGGGACAGTACACTGTAAAATTGTTTTTCCATTAATGTATTTTAAATGACTTGTTATACCAACTGCAGAGTATAACATTTTTGAGAAATTGCATTTTCATGCTTATTTGTGTTTATGAAGTAGCTGATTTTGTGTTTTGAAGCCACAGCCTATTACAATGGGTTGAACTTAAAGGTGATATCAGATCTCATTATGTTCTAAGTTTGTGTAAACATACTTGATTCTTTATCTTTTATTTGGCTGCAACAACAAAACTCAATAAATAGAGAGAACAATGGAAAAACATAATTTATGCTTACCTGATAAATTTATTTCTCTTGTAGTGTATCCAGTCCACGGATCATCCATTACTTATGGAATATATTCTCCTTCCCAACAGGAAGCTGCAAGAGTCCACCCACAGCAAAGCTGCTATATAGCTCCTCCCCTAACTGCCATATTCAGTCATTCGACCGAAAACATGCAGAGAAAGGAAAAACCATAGGGTGCAGTGGTGACTGTAGTTCAAATGAAAAAATTACCTGCCTTAAAGTGACAGGGCGGGCCGTGGACTGGATACACTACAAGAGAAATAAATTTATCAGGTAAGCATAAATTATGTTTTCTCTTGTTAAGTGTATCCAGTCCACGGATCATCCATTACTTATGGAATACCAATACCAAAGCTAAAGTACACGGATGATGGGAGGGACAAAGCAGGTACTTAAACGGAAGTTACCACTGCCTGTAAAAAACCCTTTCTCCCAAAAATAGCCTCCGAAGAAGCAAGGTATCAAATTTGTTAAATTTGAAAAGTATGAAGCGCAGACCAAGACTCCGTCTTGTAAATCTGTTCAACAGAAGCCACATTTAAAAAAGGCCCAAGTGAAAACCACAGCTCTAGTAGAATGAGCTGTAATCCCTTCAGGAGGCTGCTGTCCAGCAGTCTCATAAGCTAAATGAATTATGCTTTTTAACCAAAAAGACAGAGAGGCTGCTGAAGTCTTTTGACCTCTCCTCTGTCCAGAATAGACAACAAACAAGGTGAACGTTTGATGAAAACTGTAGTAGCTTGTAAGTAAAACTTTAAAGCACAAACCACGTCCAATATTGTGTAATAGACGTTCCTTCTTTGAGGAAGGATTAGGATACAAGCATGGAACAACTATCTCTTGAGTGATGTACTTGTTAGATACCACCTTAGGAAAAAAAACCAGGTTGGTACGCAGGACTACCTTATCCGTACGAAGGACCAGATAAGGAGAATCACATTGTAACACAGATAACTTGGAGACTCTACGAGTCGAGGAATTAGCTACCCAAAAGGAACTTTCCAAGATAAAGATTGATATCTATGGAACAAAAAAGGTTCAAACGGAACTTCTTGAAGAACCTTAAGAATCAGGTTTAAGCTCCATGGCGGAGCAACAGTTTTAAACACAGGCTTGGATCTAACCAAAGCCTGACCAAATGCCTGAATGTCTAGAATACCTGCCAGACGCTTGTGCAAAAAAATAGACAGAGTAAAAATCTGTCCCCTTTTAAGGAATTAGCTGACAACCCTTTTCTCAAAAACATCTTGGAGAAAAGATAATATCCTGGGAATCCAGACTTTACTCCATGAGTAACCCTTGGATTCATAACAATCAGATATTTACACCATATCTATGTTCAATTTTCCTAGAGACAGGCTTTCATGTCTGTATTAAGGTATCAATGACTGACTCGGAGAAGCCATGCTTTGATAACATCAAGCGTTCAGTCTCCAGGCAGTCCATCTCAGATTGATTCTATTTAGATGGTTTAAAGGACCCTGAGGTAGAGGGACCTGTCTCAGAAGCAGAGACCGTGATGGAAAGGATGACATGTCCACCAGATCTGCATACCAGGTCCTGCGTGGCTACGCAGGCGCTGTCAAAAACACCAAAGCCCTCTCCTGCTTGGTCTTGACCTCCGGAGGAAATCCCACTCCCCCGGAAGAAAAGTCTGACGACTTAGAAAATCTACCTCCCAGTTCTCAACACCTGGGATATGGATAGCTGATAGACAAGAGTGAGTCTCTGTCCAGTGAATTATTGTAAGACTTCTAACATCGCTAGGGAACTTCTGTTCCCCCTTGATGGCTGATGTAAGCCACAGTCGTGTATATTGTCAGACTGAGTATGATGTACCTCAGAGTTGCTAACTGAGGCCAAGTCTGAAGAGCATGGAATATCACTCCCAGTTCCAGAATATTTATTAGAAGGAGGGTCTCCTCCTAAGTCCACTATCCCTGAGCCTTCAGGGAGTTCCAGACTGCATCCCAACCTAAAAGGCTGGCATCTATTGTAACAATTGTCCCATCTGACCTGCAGAAGGTCATACCCTTGGACAGATGGACCCGACATAGTCACCAGAGAAGAGAATCTCTGGTCTCTTGGTCCAGGTTTAACAGGGGGACAAATCTGTGTAATCCCCGTTCCTCTGACTGAGCATGCATAGTTGCAGCGGTCTGAAATGTAGACGTGCAAACGGTACTATGTCCCTTGCCGCTACCATTAAGCCGATTTCATTCATGTACTGAGCCACCGAAGGGCGCGGATGGGATGAAAAAACACGGCAGAAATTTAGAAACTTTGACAACCTGGACTCCGTCAGGTAAATTTTCATTTCTACAGAATCTATCAGAGTCCCTAGGAGGGAAACCCTTGAGATTGGGCATAGAGAACTCTTTCCTTGTTCACTTTCCACCCATGTGATCTCAGAAATGCCAGTACTACGTCCGTATGAGACTGGGCAATTTGGATGTTTGACGCCTGTATCAGGATGTCGTCTAAATAAGGGGCCACTTCTATGCCCCGCGGTCTAAGGACCGCCAAAGCGACCCCAGAACCTCCATAAAGATTCTTGGGGCTGTAGATATCCCAAAGGAAAGAGCTACAAACTGGTAATGCCTGTCTAGAAAGGCAAACCTGAAAAACGATGGTGATCTTTATGCATCACAATGTGAGGATAAGCATCCTTCAAATCCATTGTAGTCCTCTATTGACTCTCCTGGATCATAGTTAAGATGGTACGAATAGTTTCCATCTTAAATGACGGAATTCTGAGGAATTTGTTTAAGATCTTTAGATCCAAAATAGGTCTGAAGGTTCCCTCTCCTTGGGAACCACAAACAGATTTGAGTAAAACTTGGAACTGGATGGATCTCGTACACAATGTAAGAATGCCTCCTTCTTTATCTGGTTTGCAGATAATTGTGAAAGGCGAAATCTCCCCTTTTTTTGGGGGGGAATCTTTGAAATCCAGAAGATATCTCTGGGATATAAATTCCAATGCCTAGGGATCCTGGGCATCTCTTGCCCACGCCTGGGCGAAGAATGAAAGTCTGCCCCCTATAGGATCCGTTACCGGATAGGGGTCCGTTCCTTCATGCTGCCTTAGAGGCAGCAGCAGGCTCCTTGGCCTGCTTATCTTTGTTCCAGGTCCGATTGTCTCCAGACCGCCTTGGACTGAGCAAAAATTCCCTCTTGTTTTGCCTTAGAGGAAGAGGATGCCACACCTGCCCTGAAGTTTTTAAAAGGTACGAAAATTAGACTTTTTTTTTTTTTTTTTGCCCTTGATTTAGACCTATCCTGAGGAAGGGCATGACCTTTTCCTCCAGTGATATAAGCAATAATCTCCTTCAAACCAGGCCCGAATAGGGTCTGCCCCTTGAAGGGAAGTTAAGTAGCTTATTTATTAAAGTCACGACAGCTGACCATGATATAAGCCATAGCGCTCTGCGCGCCAGTATAGTAAAAAACAGAATTCTTAGCCGTTAGTCTAGTCAAATGAACAAGGCATCAGAAAACAAAGGAATTGGCTAGCATAAGCTTGTCAAATATATTCATCCAATGGAGTCCCTTAACTGTAAAGCCTCATCAAGAGACTCAACCCAGAACGCCGCAGCAGCAGTGACAGAAGCAATGTATGCAAGGGGCTGCAGGATAAAACCCTGTTGAATAAACATTTTTTATCCATTGGATCTAAAAAGCACAACTGTCCTCGTCAGAGGTAGTGGTACGCTTAGCTAGAGTAGAAACTCTTCTCTCCACCTTAGGAACTGTCTGCCAGAAGTCCCGTGTGGTGGTAACTATTAGAAAACATTCTTCTAAAAAATAGGAGGGGAAGAGAACGGCACACCTGGTCTATCCCATTCCTTATTAAAAAAATTTTTAGTAAACCTCTTTAGGTATTGGAAAAACATCAGTACACACCGGCACTGCATATTATTTATCCAGTCTACACAATTTCTCTGGCCCTGCGATTGTACACATTCATTCAGAGCAGCCAAAGCCTCCCTGAGCAACAAGTGGAGGTTCTCAAGCATAAATTTTAAATGTAGAAATATCAGAATCAGGTTAAATCATCTTCCCTGAGTCAAAAAAAATCACCCACAGACTAAGCATATTGTGAGGTAGTATCATACATGGTTCTTAAAGCGTCTGTATGCTCTGTATCTACCCCCAGAGCTAACTGCTTTCCTTTAATTTCAGGTAGTCTGACTAATACTGCTGCCAGAATATTATTCACCACCTTTGCCATGTCTTGTAAAATAAACGCTATGGGCGCCCTTGATGTACTTGGCGCCATTTGAGCGTGAGTCCCTGAAGCGGGAGTCGAAGGGTCTGACACGTGGGGAGAGTTAGTCGGCATAACTTTCCCCTCGACAGAATCCCCTGGTAAAAGAAACGCTATGGGTGCCCTTGATGTACTTGGCGCCATTTGAGCGTGAGTCCCTAAAGCGGGAGTCAAAAGGTCTGACACGTGGGGAGAGTTAGTCGGCATAACTACCCCCACGACAGAATCCTCTGGTGATAATGTTTTTAAAGACAAAAAATGATCTTTATTGTTTAACATGAAATCAGTACATCTGGTACACATTCTAAGATGGGGTTCCACCATGGCTTTAAAACATAATGAACACAGAGCTTCCTCTATGTCAGACATGTTAGAACAGACTAATAATGAGACTAGTAAGCTTGGAAAACACTTTAAATCAAGTTAACAAGCAAATATATAAAACGTTACTGTGCCTTTAAGAGAAACAAATTTTGTCAAAATTTGAAAAACAGTGAAAAAAAGGCAGTAAAACAAACGAAATTTTTATAGTACATGTAATTAGGTAACAGAGCATTGCACCCACTTGCAAATGGATGATTAACCCCTTAATGCAAAAAACAGATAAAAAAAAAAAACGACATAGACGTTTTTAAAAACAGACACAACAAACTGCCACAGCCAACAGTGGGAAGCTTCAGTTAACTGTTTCTATGCAAAATTTAAGCCAGCCATGTGGAAAAAACTTAGGCCCCAATAAGTTTTATCACCAAACATATGTTAAAAAACGATTAAACATGCCAGCAAATGTTTTAAAACACATTTTTATAAGAGTATGTATCTCTATTAATAAGCCTGATACCAGTCGCTATCGCTGCATTTAAGGCTTTACTTACATTACTTCGGTATCAGCAGTATTTTCTTAGTCAATTCCATTCCTAGAAAAATATTTTACTGCACATACCTTATCTGCAGGAAAACCTGCACGCCATTCCCCCTCTGAAGTACCTCACTCCTCAGAATGTGTGAGAACAGCAAATGGATCTTAGTTACGTCTGCTAAGATCATAGAAAAACGCAGGCAGATTCTTCTTTCAAATACTGCCTGAGATAAACAGCACACTCCGGTGCCATTTAAAAATAACAAACTTTTGATTGAAGAATAAACTAAGTAGAAAGCACCACAGACTCTCACGACCTCCTATCTATGTTGAGGCTTGCAAGAGAATGACTGAATATGGCAGTTAGGGGAGGAGCTATATAGCAGCTTTGCTGTGGGTGGACTCTTGCAGCTTCCTGTTGGGAAGGAGAATATATTCCATAAGTAATGGATGATCTGTGGACTGGATACACTTAACAAGAGAAATGATAATTTTATTACTTAACTATCCTGCATCCCACTGAGAGTGTAATCTCTTCTGCTGGCTGTGCTTACTTAGGCTATTCAATAGCCTATACTCCAGTATTAATTTGTTCAGTGTAGGTGGCGATACCACAGGCTAAATCAGCTATTTCAAAGGCTGAAATAGGAGTAAAGGAGCTACTTGTAACCAATTTAATACACTCTAGCAGGTTAAAAGGATCATTGGGAATAATTTAAAGGGGAGAACATTTTTGGGTGAACTGTCCCTTTAATACGGAGCTTGATAAATCGGCCCCTATATCCAAACATATAGACCTTAGTCTGTCTTTCTCAGTAGATAAATCACAAGTGCATTTAAATTAAATTGTGTGGATGGAAAACACATATACGGGGAGTGCAGAATTATTAGGCAAGTTGTATTTTTGAGGATTAATTTTATTATTGAACAACAACCATGTTCTCAATGAACCCAAAAAACTCATTAATATCAAAGCTGAATAGTTTTGGAAGTAGTTTTTAGTTTGTTTTTAGTTATAGCTATTTTAGGGGGATATCTGTGTGTGCAGGTGACTATTACTGTGCATAATTATTAGGCAACTTAACAAAAAACAAATATATACCCATTTCAATTATTTATTTTTACCAGTGAAACCAATATAACATCTCAACATTCACAAATATACATTTCTGACATTCAAAAACAAAACAAAAACAAATCAGTGACCAATATAGCCACCTTTCTTTGCAAGGACACTCAAAAGCCTGCCATCCATGGATTCTGTCAGTGTTTTGATCTGTTCACCATCAACATTGCGTGCAGCAGCAACCACAGCCTCCCAGACACTGTTCAGAGAGGTGTACTGTTTTCCCTCCTTGTAAATCTTACATTTGATGATGGACCACAGGTTCTCAATGGGGTTCAGATCAGGTGAACAAGGAGGCCATGTCATTAGATTTTCTTCTTTTATACCCTTTCTTGCCAGCCACGCTGTGGAGTACTTGGACGCGTGTGATGGAGCATTGTCCTGCATGAAAATCATGTTTTTCTTGAAGGATGCAGACTTCTTCCTGTACCACTGCTTGAAGAAGGTGTCTTCCAGAAACTGGCAGTAGGACTGGGAGTTGAGCTTGACTCCATCCTCAACCCGAAAAGGCCCCACAAGCTCATCTTTGATGATACCAGCCCAAACCAGTACTCCACCTCCACCTTGCTGGCGTCTGAGTCAGACTGGAGCTCTCTGCCCTTTACCAATCCAGCCACGGGCCCATCCATCTGGCCCATCAAGACTCACTCTCATTTCATCAGTCCATAAAACCTTAGAAAAATCAGTCTTGAGATATTTCTTGGCCCAGTCTTGACGTTTCAGCTTGTGTGTCTTGTTCAGTGGTGGTCGTCTTTCAGCCTTTCTTACCTTGGCCATGTCTCTGAGTATTGCACACCTTGTGCTTTTGGGCACTCCAGTGATGTTGCAGCTCTGAAATATGGCCAAACTGGTGGCAAGTGGCATCTTGGCAGCTGCACGCTTGACTTTTCTCAGTTCATGGGCAGTTATTTTGCTCCTTGGTTTTTCCACACGCTTCTTGCGACCCTGTTGACTATTTTGAATGAAACGCTTGATTGTTCGATGATCACGCTTCAGAAGCTTTGAAATTTTAAGAGTGCTGCATCCCTCTGCAAGATATCTCACTATTTTTGACTTTTCTGAGCCTGTCAAGTCCTTCTTTTGACCCATTTTGCCAAAGGAAAGGAAGTTGCCTAATAATTATGCAGACCTGATATAGGGTGTTGATGTCATTAGACCACACCCCTTCTCATTACAGAGATGTACATCACCTAATATGCTTAATTGGTAGTAGGCTTTCGAGCCTATACAGCTTGGAGTAAGACAACATGCATAAAGAGGATGATGTGGTCAAAATACTCATTTGCCTAATAATTCTGCACACAGTGTATATCTAATTTTTAAACTTTACCTATATTCAAGTCCTTTACTTTTATATGGCACCCAGTAATATTTAAATAATGCTAACTATTGTTTTAATGCATATTTTTTAACATCTATAAATACATGGGTAACCATTTCAGTCATCAATACAATAATCAATGTAACATTTCCTGTTCATTCTCCCTGGGTGAAGTGTGAGTAATATTTAAAATCCAAAAGATAGATTTGGATAGGAAAGAACTCTTTTGGAGTATATATATATACAGTATAAGTGTTAGTTTTTCATCCACACAATTTCATTTATATGCACTTGTGATTTATCTACTAAGAGAGACAGACTAAAGTTTATGAGGCCGATTTCTGAAAGTGCGAGTGTGGACATGATACGATCTACGATTCTTGTGAACTGCTTGTGCAATGCCGCCCCCTGCAGATTCACGACCAATCGGCTGCTAGCAGGGTGTGTCAGATTGATGTCCACAGTCTCAGAGCAGGCGGACAAGCTTCATAACTGCTGTTTCTGGCGAGCCTGATAATTCGGCCCCTATATGTTTGGATATATAAAGTGAGATATATCTACTTGTTGGTAGTGATAACTTGTAATGAGCTATCCAAGGTTTTTTTTTAAGTTTTAATTTGTTGTTTTTTAAATGGTGTATTTAATAATTATGTTGTGAAATGGTTAATGTACCCTATAAATAGGGCTTTACATCCAGCATTGATTCAGTCTATGGATAAGCACCACAAAATGCATCAGACTGTAACCCTCTGGTCTGCCTCCATGTCTGGTTGTAGATTTTATTTTTAAGAAGCTCAATAAAGTGTTGATTTTATTTACTCATTCACACTTTGCAGTGCCCGCTTGCTTGTCTGTTGAAAAAGCAAATTATTCCTTATGTCCCCTGCTTTTCAAACTGTCGACAACCTCACAGGTTGCAGATATCGGAGAATCCGGACTCATTCATTCAGTATAACTGACAAGCCTTACTCTTGCACAACTGATTGCACAAGAGCAGAGAGTGGGGGTGCACAAGCATATGCTCATTCAATCATAAAATCCATAAACTGCTGCTTTGGAGGCTTCAAAGGTGTACAAACAGGTTCCCTGCATGTGAACAAATCCACAAACACATTAAAAAATGGGTATTAAATCAATCAGTAGTAAAAGGTTGTAGCTAAATAAATTGCTCTAAATTCTAGAATAATAAGTAATATCAGTTTGTTTAAACTGGGACATTGAAGTAACCATTAATCTCTTATACAGCATACTTAAGTAGGTTTAGGAGCATGTTCATGTTTGAGCACGATATGGCAGCAACAATGTTACACATTACACATAGGCCCATATTTATCAAGCTCCGTACGGAGCTTAAAGGGCCGTGTTTCTGGCGAGTCTTCAGACTCGCCAGAAACACAAGTTATGAAGCAGCGGTGTAAAGACTGCTGCTCCATAACCCTGTCTGCCTGCTCTGAGCAGGCGGACAGAAATCGCCGAAAAATCAACCCGATCGAGTACGATCGGGTTGAATGACACCTCCCTGCTGGCGGCTGATTGGCCGCAAGTCAGCAGGGGGCGGCGTTGCACCAGCAGCTCTTGTGAGCTGCTGGTGCAATGTTAAATGCGCACTGTCGGATCAGGTCTGCACGACCTTTAATAAATAGAGGCCATAGTGTTCTAAGCCTACCTCAGTACGCTCCTTTGGAAAGTTTCAACAAAGGAAACCAAAAGAAAGAGGTATTTTGTATAATTTAAGTAAATTGGAAAGATGTTTTAAGAGAGTATGATCCATTTGAATAATCCATAATAGTCAAAACTGTGTTCATGGTTTTATTATAATTTTGCAGTTTTCTTCTTTAAGCAAAAGAAAATGCTTTAAAGGAACATAAAAGTACAAAAACAAAATGCACTAATATGCGCATTTTATTATAGCACTATCGCTTGCATACATTGCTCAACTTCAGCAGCATATGTAGTACTGGGAGCTAGCTGAATACATTTGGCCAGCCAATGGCCGGAAGAATAGTGTGTAGACACCAATCAGCAGCTAGCTCTCAGTACTGTATTGCTGCTCCTAAATCAGTCGAGGTATGCTTTTACACAAAGGATACCAAAAGAACAAAGTAAATTTGATATGAAAATTGAAGTCTCTTAAAATTGCATGCTCTATCTGAACTATAAAACTTTAATTTTGAGTTTCATGTGCCTTTAAGTAAAAGGGGGGATGTGAGATATGGGATTATGAGAAACTTTCCCTTTTACTTAAAACATAAGCAAGTCAGCATCCTGTAATAGGGATTTGATTTGGGTACTTATTAAATGCCCATATGTCTTCCTATCCCCTCCTATTACATGACTTTATTGAACATACTATATAGAAGGTATGGGGGCCGATTTGCTAATGTCTTACGACCGCTGCTTCTTGACTTCCGCATCAGGCGGACCTGAAGTGGAGTGGGACGGAAGTAGCATCCGCTGCTTCATAAATCGACCCCATGATGTTGAGTGCCTCAAAGCAATGATCTGAGTAGAGGCCAACACATTTCATTTAGGAATTCCAGTACTTTTTACCCATTTCTTGAATAATCCCCAATAAAAATATATTTCAAGGACACATTTCATTGCATGAGAGATTCTTGCCAGTTTAATATTAAGGTCATTTCTATTAAAAGCATTTGACTTAGTAATTAATCATTAGTCAGTAATTAATTTTCCCATTAAATATTTAATTATGTTTAGAAAAAAAGCATATCAAGCTCTGTCTGTAATTTAAGTTGTAGGTTTCCATTGCCCCCAGAAAGGCTGGAATGTGCCCTGGAGCCCCAACTTGAGAGCAAAGTGGTTGCTGCTACTGGTTCCATCTTAAAAGACTTTCCCAATTTGTGAACTGAAAAACCCATAGTGACTTTTATTTGGTTTTATTATTTTTTACATTAGAGCTAATTAAATATTTGTGAGCAACTATTTGGCCATATAGTTTTACAGAGAAGCATAAGAGACTGATTGACATTATATTCTGTGTATTTTTCTTCTTCTATGTTATGAATGATATTATGGAAATCACATGAGTGGTGTATACACTTTGTGCCACATCGAAAAGAATTGGAGGAAAACGTGTTTTTAAAAGTGTATTATTAATAGCTGTACATGTAGTTGTATCACATTTATTGATTTAGTATTTAGATTTGTGAGTTTTGCACATTTCCTTCAGTGGGCTAGATTATGAGTGGAGCGGTAGTTTGCTCTTTCGTTCGAGCGTTATAGCTGCTAGAAGTATTTTTTTGAGCTCAGAGATTCGCACTCACACACACTTAAAGTAAAATGTTTGCGCTCTTGCGTTCGCAAAGTCGCTGTAACAAATAGACAATGGGGTCAATTTATCAAGCTCCGCTGCTCCATAACCTGTCCACCTGCTCTGAGGTGGCGGACAGAAATCAACCCGATCGAATACGATCTGGTTGATTGACACCCCATGCTAGCGGCTGATTGGCCGCAAATCTGCAGTGGGTGGTATTGCACCAGCAATTCACAAGAACTGCTGGTGCAATGATAAATGCAGACAGCGTATGCTGTCGGCATTTATCGATGTGCAGCGGACATGATATGCTACATTGTATCATGTCCGATCGCACATTAGTAAATTGACCCCAATGAGTAGTCTTGAGCGCAAAACCTCATTCCCCCATAGACTTCAATGGAGCTGGAAAAAAAAATAGCACCCACAAGTCGCACAAACACAATTGCGGTTATTTAAAAGCGGAATATGCTCTATTTATTCTAAAGAGATATTTAAATATATATCTGATGGAGTTTTGCTCAAGCATATATTTATATCTCTATCTCTCTCTATCTATCTATCTATCTATCTATCTATCTATCTCTCTATATATATATATATATATATATATATATATATTCATGATTATATAAAGAAATATATATATATATATATATATATATATACACACAGATATATATAGAAATATCTATTTAAAAATACATAGTACATATTTTACTATGTGCAGAACATTAGAATGTATAATATTTGCAGTACATACACAGCATAACACATTATTAAATATGAATATTGCATAAATATGACTGTTTTCATCTACTTGACTGCAAAGGGTGTCAATGCACTTTTATATGTATTATACTGACAAAAACTGTACATCTGATTAGCACTCACATTCCTGAGATAGAATTTTTGTGGATATTGACTTAGATGAGACTCCTAGGTGGAGTTCAGAGCTAGAATATTAAAATTTAACTTTTATTCGAAATTATTAAAATATATTACAAACACACAAAGACAAAAACTTTTAAAATTATCATCTGCTGTTGAGATTGTTTTCTTTATTAGGTGAATTCTCAATAGGACTAAGCTTGTAACATATGAGTTATGAACTATAGTGATAAACTTATCTATAGTTTAATGTTTCATTACATAGCATGATCACTGGTTTATCTTGAGATCTGAGTAGATAGTTTACTTGTGGAGGTTCTTGGGTTGCTCAGATGTCAATCGTCTAATGTAATGTTAGAGTTAGAGCAAAGTGAGTAGGGCTGACCTGTTGCTCTCGCAGGTTTGTATCTTAGAAATAATATAGATGGTTTTGTATAGGGGTTTACCGGTCTATACCTTGGGTAATTCTCATAAAATAAACAAGGCTAGTTTTTTATCTTTATAAGGGTATCGCATCTAAGTTTGGACTCACGAGTAATACTTTATATTTTTCTTAGGAGATACAACTTTGTACTTGCAAATTATAAATAGTGCTAACTAATTTTCTAAGGTGGTTACCGGCCTATACCAGGTGAAAAATAACTAAAGTAGCACCATTACTGATTTTGCAGGTTACCTTTTAATACCAGTAAAATGTTACCGTTAAATACCGGTTACCTATTAATACCTGTGAAAAATAATTCTCTAAATGTTACTGCTTGTTGCCTTAATAACATGCATATAGATACTGAGGTTAAGGGGATGGCAGTGTGCCTCAATAGTATCAAATTGTAAAATAACCCCTACACCACCATTGATCTCAGACAGCAGACGAGCTAAAATTTACAAAACAACACCTTCCCCTATTAAATAGTGTTTGGAGCTTGTAACAATAAGTTCAAAATATTTAACAAATTAATCCAATCCTCTGCAATACCAGGCAATGCCTTCTTACTATAACAAATAAAGGAGCTAAAATCAGTCACTGTCTATTAACTGATAAATTGCAGTTACCTGGAAAAATAGGATTTGTAGGTCATATTAAGGTTGGTGATATCCTCTCAGATATAGTGCTCCACTTTAATGGGAATATAGGGTGAAGGGTAGCAATACTCACTTTGCTCTAACTCTAACATTACATTAGACGATTGACATCTGAGCAACCCAAGAACCTCCACAAGTAAACTATCTACTCAGATCTCAAGATAAACCAGTGATCATGCTATGTAATGAAACATTAAACTATAGATAAGTTTATCACTATAGTTCATAACTCATATGTTACAAGCTTAGTCCTATTGAGAATTCACCTAATAAAACAATCTCAACAGCAGATGATAATTTTAAAAGTTTTTGTCTTTGTGTGTTTGTAATATATTTTAATAATTTCGAATAAAAGTTAAATTTTAATATTCTAGCTCTGAACTCCACCTAGGAGTCTCATCTAAGTCAATATCCACAAAAATTCTATCTCAGGAATGTGAGTGCTAATCAGATGTACAGTTTTTGTCAGTATAATACTGATTTGTCCTAGTTTAAAATTAAAGTACATAGCACCCCACCTCTCTCTTTACTATATAACCCAGCGACAATATTTAGCTGGCTTATTCAGAGAAAATAAAATTCCTGTATCACTATAATAGTAGTGCCTTAGTACACCTCTTTTTCTCGCACTTTTATATGTGTCTGTATTTGAATACATATGTATATATGTGTTTATATGTGTATATACTGTATGTCTGTAAATACAGTACACACTAATATAAATATATATATATATATACACACACACACACATATATATATATGTATAGCAGGTATTGGCAGGTGCACTCTCACTAACACTTTAGTTCCAAATGCCAGGGTGCTAGAATATGGTGTAGAATATGGAAATCAGGAGACAGCACTCACTGGTCTTGACAATACTGGATTTATTCCCAGGGTCTGATGAAGGGGTGTATTCCCCGAAACGTCACTGAATAAATCCAGTATTGTCAAGACCAGTGAGTGCTGTCTCCTGATTTCCATATATATATATATATATATATATATATATATATATATATATATATATATATATATATATAAATATACATTTTTAGACATGTATATGTATGCATCTCTATGTTAAAGCCCTTTGCAGACTTTTTTTTTCTAACACCTGAGACCTCATATCTTTGAGCCCTTATATATTTTTTATGCTTTTTTTAAAAATACTTATATCAGACAGTGTTCTTATGAGTGTGAATGTACTGTCAAATGCATTTTTATGTGTTTTGTGCCATTTTTTTTTTTGAGTGTAACAGTTACCCAGAGCTCTGAGGTTACAATAATCATTGTAGCATAAATTGTGATTGCATTCACGCGTTTGCATTTACTTTTAACTTTTAATACGGAATTTAACTTGCATGCAAACAGCCTTTGAAAACCCGATATAGCTTGTACGCAAACGATAGCGCTCCACTCGTAATCTAGCCAAGTATATATATGTGTTTTTTTAATTTAATAAAAAGTCCAACCTGTTTTCTATCTGACCCCCTTATAAATGCATTTTTTCTTTACTAAAAAAACTGCCATTACAGCCAGTGTGAAGTCATATATCAAGCGCTCTTTTTTCGCAAAAAAAGCGTATTCCCATGGTTCTGCAAAAAAGCATGACAAACTGAGTATGCACAGTATGTCACAAAAGGAACTGTGTGCAACGTGTATGTAAACATCGAATTGGCAATGTTATTGTGAGTCACAGTTTAGATAGAAGTTATACAGAACTCCTGTGCTAACAAAATGCAGTTCCTAGTGTTTAGTTGAGGCTATGAAAAAAAATATTGCTCTATACGCCACTAATGTAATTGTAAGGCCTTAAACTAGAACGACTTAAGGTTTAAGACACCCTGTAAGTAGGGATGGGCGAATGTGTAAATTTCCGAATTTGAATGTTATAACGAATGTTATTAACGAAATTCAAATTACAAATCCGAATGTTGATACAAATGAATATTCTTAAAAATTCTATAAATGAATGCTATTTACAGTTTTCAAATTCAAATGTTTATAATTAGATCGAATGTCCACATTCAAAATTTCGAATTTAACATTCTATTTAATCTATCTAGTAAATTGATACATAATAGATACAAATACATAAACTCGTATGTTTCTATATTGATCGAAAATTGCATAATTCGAATATTGCATAATTCGAATATTACATTCAAATAAAGCATTATAGAAATAATATTACAAACATATAAATTCAAATTTTTCAAAATGAATATTTTCTAATGTAATCGTAAAATTCGAAACCGAACATTCGAAAATCAAATGTTAGAATGTTATGTAAACATTCAAAATTTGATTTGAACGAATTAATGTGTTAAAATTTGTTTCATTTTTCGAATGTTGCTAAACATTCACCCATCCCTACCTGTAAGGCAAGGCCTTACCTGAGTGGGCAACATTGTTGCAGTTTTAGGGGAGGGATAAAGTTCCTTACGTTTATATTTAAGTGGAATGTTAATTCTTCCTCTTTCCTGGTTGTCCTGTTCAGCTTTTCCTTGTCACTCCCTTTATTTTTGATCTCTCATTTGGAGGTGAAGTGGTATGTGGACCTGAGTTAACTGGCTTCTTTAGGATTGCTATAATTTTCTGTGGCTGGACCATGTTCTATTGTTCTAGCTCAGTAGTAATTTCACAGCTTCTTGTTTTTCTTCACCAGGTGGTCACATGTGGAATGGCTCGCTACAGGGTCTGAATGTTCTCCTTACATCATAGCAGACAGTGTCAGGACCTTGTTTGTGGCCAGAATCTGAACTGAAATGAGGTTCAAACTAAAGGAGGGGGGACAGGATATTTCAGGTTGGAGCCTGGTGTGCCCCTCTTTGTGGGCTGTCCTGACATGAGGCTTCAGAGGGTGTCTGGTCTACTGAATTTTTGAAGAGGGAAGCTTACCGTGTGCTCTGTGATTTATGTAATATTTTTGGGCCCTGACCTCTTGTGCCACCTCCCTAATATCTCTTTATAAGAGTTTAGAGTTACTCATGCTGTTATTTGTTAAAAAATGCAACCATATGTGTCTTATTTCTCTGCTATTTATTGTGTGTATTTTAGTTTATGGTAAGTTAATTGTTTGGCATGACTCTAATAGGTAGTTTTAAAAATGCAAAAGGGTGGACACAAAACATTATTAATTAAAAAAAGAACATCATTACATAAAATATTTATGCAATGCACTGATTTGTGATATTCATTCTGCACTATCACTTTAAAATGTCTGCATTGTTCTTCAATATAAAGCTATAATTGAAAATTGTTTTATGAACAGACAAACAAACAATGAAATAAATAAATAAATAACAGCTATAAATTAAATCCAAAAAAAAGAAATTTGTTTGCTCATATCCTAGTTAGACTCTCCATCCTCCTGGTATCTGATCATTCCTCTTTAAAGGTGGTTCAACTTATAGTTTCACTCATTCTTAGTGAGTGTCCATCACAGGAAGCGAGGCTTAGGGAAATTAACCAGGTAATCAATAACTAGGATATGAGTCAATGTATAGATATTTCTACATTTTGTATTTCATTTTTATTTATCTTAAAGGACCAGTAAATACAGTAGGATTGCATAATCAACAAATGCATGATAACAAGACAATGCAATTGCCCTAAGCCTGAACTTGAAGTGACTAGTAGATTTTTTTACTGACAAATTTCAAAGATATGTCTATTTCCACTCCCACTGCATCATGTGACAGCCATCAGCCAATCACAAATGCATATATGTATTTTCTGTGAATTCTTGCACATGCTCAGTAGGAGCTGGTGACTCAAAAAGTGTAAATATAAAAAGAATGTGCACATTTGGTTAATTAAGTAAATTGGAAAGTTGTTTAAAATTGCTGCTCTATCTGAATAATGAAAAACAAAATTTATGCTTACCTGATAAATTTATTTATTTCCGGATATGGTGAGTCCACGGCTTGAGTAATTACTGTTGGGAACCAATACCTAAGCTAGAGGACAGGAATAAATAGGGAGGGACAAGACAGTTAATCCTAAATAGAAGGCACCACCGCTTGAAGAACCTTTATCCCAAAAGAAGCCTCAGCCGAGGCAAAAGTATCAAATTTGGAAAATTTGGAAAAAGTATGCAGAGAAGACCATGTTGCAGCCTTGCAAATTTGTTCCACAGAAGATTTATTTTTGAAAGCCCAAGAAGAGGAAACAGCTCTTGTGGAATGAGCTATAATTCTCTCAGGAGGCTGCTGTCCAGCAGTCTCATAAGCCAAACGAATTATACTTCGTAACCAAAAAGAAAGAGTAGTAGCAGTAGCTTTCTGACCTTTACGTTTCCCAGATTAACAGACAAAGAGGGCAGAAAACTGGCGAAAATCCTTAGTGGCCTGTAAGTAGAATTTAAGAGCATGTACAACATCCAAATTGTGTAACAAACGTTCTTTGGAAGAAGAAGGATTAGGACACAGAGAGGGAACAACAATTTCCTGACTGATATTTCTATTAGAATCAACCTTTGGAAGGAAACCTAACTTTGTACAAAGAATCACCTTATCGGCATGAAAAATAAGATAAGGGGAATCACACTGCAGAGCTGAGAGTTCAGAGACACTTCAAGCAGAAGAGAGAGCAACAAGAAACAAAACCTTCCAAGATAACAACTTAATATCTATGGAATGCAACAGCTGAAACGGAGCCAGCTGTAAAACTTTAAGAACAAGGTTAAGGATCCAAGGAGGAGCAACAGACTTAAAGACAGGCCTGATTTTGACCAAGGCCTGACAAAAAGATTGCACATCTGGCACATCTGCCAAACGTTTATGTAGTAAAACTGATAAGGCAGAAATCTGACCCTTCAGGGTACTGACTGACAATCCATTCTCCAGGCCTTCTTGAAGAAAAGATCAAATTTTAGGAATTCTAATTCTACTCCAAGAGTAGCCCTTGGATTCACACCAATAAAGATATTGACACCATATCTTATGGTAAATCTTTCTAGTAACTGGCTTGCAAGCCTGAATAATGGTCTCAATGACCAACTCTGAAAAACCATGCTTAGACAGAATTAAGCTTTCAATCTCCAAGCAGTCAGCTTCAGAGAAACAAGATTTGGATGAAGGAAGGGACCCTGAATCAGGAGGTCCTTCCTCAGAGGTAGTCTCCAAGGTGGGAGAGATGACATCTCCACTAGGTCTCCAAACCAGATCCAGTGAGGCCACGCAGGAGCTATTAGAATCACTGACGCCCTCTCCTGTTTGATACGCACAATGACTCATGGAAGGAGAGCAAACGGAGGAAACAGGTATGTCAACCTGAAAACCCAAGGAACTGCCAGAGCATCTATCAGAACGGCCTGCAGATCTCTTGACCTTGAACCGTACCTTGGAAGATTGGCGTTCTGACAGGACGCCATCAGATCTAACTCCAGCACCCCCCATTTGAGGACTAAGCTGGAGAACACCTCCGGATGGAGTTCCCACTACCCGGGATGAAACGTTTGCCTGCTCAGAAAATTTGCTTCCCAGTTGTCTACTCCTGGAATGCAGATAGACAGCAATTGTGGGTCTCTGCCCACTGAAGAATCTGAGTAACCTCCTTCATGGCTAAGGAACTCCGAGGTTCCTCCCTGGTGATTGATGTAAGTCACAGAGGTTATGTTGTCTGACTGGAACCTGATAAACTGGGCTGCCGACAACTGAGGCCAAGCCAAAAGAGCATTGAAAATTGCCCTCAACTCCAAGATGTTGATGGAAAAAGCAGACTTCTCTCAAGTCCAAAGGCCCTGAGCTTTTAACGAGTTCCAGACTGCTCCCAGCCCAGCAGGCTGGGGTCCGTGGTCACGATCACCCAGGAAGGTCTCTGAAAGCATGTGCCATGAGACAGATGTTCCTGAGAAATCCACCACGGGAGAGAATCCCTTGATGACTGATCTAACTCTGTTTTCTAAAATAGATCTGCATGGTCACCATTTCATTGTCTAAGCATGCACAACTGGAGAGCACTCAAATTGAATCGAGCAAAAGGAATGCTGTCCATGGAAGCCACCATCAGACCGATTACCTCCATAAATTGAGCCACTGAAGGATGAGCAGTAGCCTGAACAGAGAGGCAAGAGAAAATGATTTTGTTTTTCCTGACTTCTGTCAGAAAAATCTTCATCAATAAAGAATCTATTATGGTCCCTCTTGTAGCAGGGGAAAGGGAGCTTTTTTCCAGATTCACATTCCATCCGTGGGAACGAAGAAAAGACAACACTATCTCTGTGTGAAATTTTGCTTGTTGAAAAGATGGCGCCTGAACTTATATGTCATCCAGGTAAGGTGCCACAGCAATTCCACGAGAATGGATCACTGCCAAAAGAGCCCCCAGAACCTTTGAAAAAATCCTGGGAGCCGTGGCTAGACCAAATGGAAGGGCTACAAACTGGAAATGTCTGTACAGAAACGCAAATCTCAGGAATCTGTGATGGTCCCTGTGAATAGGAACATGAAGATATGCATCCTTTAAGTGTATAGTTGTCATGAACTGACCCTCTTGTACTAAAGGAAGAATGGAGCGTATAGTCTCCATCTTGGAGGATAGAACTTTGAGAAACTTGTTTAGACACTTCAAGTCTAGAATGGGATGGAAAGTTTCCAATTTTTTAGGAACCACAAATAGGTTGGAGTAGAACCCGAGACCCTGTTTCTACACTGGAACTGGAACTATCACTCCCATGGAGGAAAGATGTTGTATACATTTTAAGAACGCCTCTCTCTTTATCTGGTCTGCAGATAATCTTGAGAGAAGGAATCTGCCTCTGGGAGGAAAAGTCTTTGATTCCAATATGTAACCCTGGGATACTATGTCCACAGTCCAGGGATCTGGGACATCTCATATCCAGGCTTGAGAGAACTTGGAAACTCTGCCCCTCATCTAATCCGATTACGGATCGGGGGCAAACCCTTCATGCTGATTTGGAATCAGCTGTGGGTTTATTGGATTGTTTCACCTTGTTCCAAGACTGATTGGGTTTCTAAGAAGTCTTGGATTGTTCCTGCTTAGAAGAAGAAGGGGAAGGCTTTCCTTTGAAAGTATGAAAGGAACGTAAATTACTCTGATGTCCTTTAGGCCTATTCTTCTTATCTTGAGGTAGAAAAGACCCTTTTCCACCCGTAATATCAGAGATAATTTCTGCCAAACCGGGTCCAAACAAGATTTTGCCCTTGTAAGGAATCGCCAGAAGCTTGACTTTAGAGGAAACGTCCGCAGACCAGGATTTCAACCATAATGCCCTGTGGGCTAGGACAGTGAAACTAGAAGTTTTAGCTCCTAGTCTAAAAACTTGTAAAATGGCAACTGCAATAAAGGAATTGGTCAACTTAAGAGCTTTAATCCTATCCTGAATTTCATTAAAGGAATTCTCTACATGAAGAGAATCAGACAAGGTGTCGAACCAATAAGTTGCCGCAATAGTCACGGTGGCAATACACACTGCAGGTTGCCAATGGAGATCTTGATGAACATAAATCGTTTTCAAATAAGCCTCCAGCTTCTTGACCATCGGATCCTTAAAAGAGCAGCTATCCTCAATAGGAAATGGCCCCTTCAACTTTGGGTACAGTATACCAAGGGTCTTTAATGGAGTCCTCGACAGGAAACATTTTCTTAAAAATGGGAAACGGGGAAAAAGACACCCTTGGTTTCTCCCATACCTGTGAGATAATCTCCCTAGCACGGTCCAGCACAGGAAAAACCTCCTAAGTGGAAGGTTCATCAAAGAAACTATTAAGTTTACTAGATTACTTAGAAGTGAGAATGACAGGGGTATCAGAGTAATCTAAAGTAGCTAAAACCTCCTTTAACAATACACAAAGGTGTTCAAGCTTAAATCTGAAGGATACCACCTCAGTCTCCGAAGAAAGAATTATACTGTCAGAATCTGAGATTTCACTCTCAGAAAGTCCCGATGTATATTTTTCATCAGCCCTATGAGAAAGGGCAACTTGAGAAGCAGAACTGAGGACAGGCACCTTACTTTCTGAATTTCTAGATTTCCTCTTGTGTTTTCCCTGTAATCTGGGAATGGCAGCTAATGCCGCAGATACCGCTGAAGATACCTGGACAGCAATTTCTACTTTTAAATAAACTCCACTATAGCAGTTATAGATGAAGTTATAGAGGAACTGCAGGGCACTGCAGTTTGGATTGTGGAATATGACATTGGGACTTGGCTTACCCCTATTTCCGTGCGCCTAAAGTTTGTTTGTTTGTATTATGGACCCTGCATGAAACAATAAAGGTCTTTTAAACTATTTTTTGGAGGCTGGAAATCTTTTGGATTGTGTACAACACTGCATGTGACGCCATTGAGGCATGGGACGTAGCAGGAGAAAGCTGAGGTATTAGTTTAACAGCATCATCCTGAGAGACATTAGGCTCAAAAATGTTACCTTTATTTTGCAAGGTTTTCTTGACACATGAAGAACAAAATTGCATAGGAGCTGAAATTTGTGCATCTAAACATAATAAGCATTAATTCATGAGAGCAGGCTCTTGCTCCATATCAGACATGTTGTGAAACAGTAAATGAACTTGTACAGATAAGTTTAAAAGATTTTAACATTCAATTAAAATAGGCAAAGGAATAAATACACTTTAAATGTTATCCCAAATTAGGATCGAGCCCCAGCTAAAATTATGTGTGAAAAGTTAAGAAAAAACATTTAATAAGCCTCAAATAAACTTCTAAAATACCCATCAGGCAACCCCACACCTCAATTACAGGTAGATTACGAGTTATGCGCGCTATAGAGAATTTAACGTACACAAACAAAAGTTGCATCATTTCACCCTCTATAGCAGCCATTACAAGTTTTGAAAGTCGGCTTGTACGTGCGATATGGTTGCGTTGAGCTCCATACCACACAAAATACAAACGCTGATTTTACGTGCTCATGCACGCTTTCCCCATAGACATCAATGGGGAGAGCAGGTTAGAAAAAAAAACTAACAACTGCGATCGCAGAATGAAAAGCTCCGTTTATGGGGAAAAAAAAGTAACGTTTAACACCCCTAATCTGCTGCCCCCGACATCGCCGACACCTACATAATGTGGTTAACCCCTAATCTGCCGCTCCCAATATCGCCGCCACCAAAATAAATCTATTAACCCCTAATCCGCCGCTCCCGATATCGACACCACTATACTAAAGTTATTAACCCCTATTCCCCGCACCCAAACATCGCCCACACTATAATAAATCTATTAACCCCTATTCCGCCTCTCCCCCACATCGCCACCACTAAACAAAGCTATTAACCCCTAAACCACCAGCCCCCCGCATCGCAACAACCTAAATTAAAATATTAACCCCTAAACCTAACTGTAACCCTAACCCTAAACCTAACCCTAACACCCCCCTAACTTTAACATAATTAAAATAAATTAAAATTAAAGTTACAATTATTAACTAAATAATACCTATTTAAAACTAAATACTTACCTGTAAAATAAAACCTTAGCTAACTACAATATAACTAATAGTTAAATTGTAGCTAGCTTAGGTTTTATTTTTATTTCACAGGTAAGTTTGTATTTATTTTAACTAGGTAGACTAGTTAGTAAATGGTTATTAACTATTTACTAACTACCTAGTTAAAATAAATACAAACTTACCTGTGAAATAAAACCTAAGCTGCCTTACACTAAAACCTACCATTACAAAAAATAAAGAACAATCGGCTAGATTAAGAGTTTTGTGTTATGAGTGAAAAAGCCTTATAACGCTGCTTTTTCACTACCGCTGCTATTACGAGTCTTGCAGGTATAGCTGTACCGCACACCTTTTTGGCCGTTACACAACGTAACTACCGCACCTTTCAAAAAGTCCTTTTCCAATGGGACTTCCATAGCGCCGGTATTACAAGTTTTGCCTGGGAGGCCAAAAAGTGAGCGGTACACCTTATACTGACAAGATTCGTTCCGCCATCTAAAGTCAGTAGTTATGGGTTTTAAGTTACAAATCTGTAGCATAAAACTAACTAACTAACTAACTAACTAACTAACTAACTAACTAAAGTGTTACAAAGTACACTAACACCCATAAACTACCTATTAACCCCTAAACCCTCCCGCATCGCAAACACTATAATAAATGTATTAACCCCTAATCTGCCGCTCCGGACATCACCGCCACTATAATAAACATATTAACCCCTAAACCTCTGCACTTTTGCATCGCAAACACTAGTTAAATATTATTAACCCCTAATCTGCCATCCCCAATGTCACCGCCGCCACTATACTAAAGTTATTAACCCCTAAACCTAACCCTAAGTCTAACCTAACGCCCCTAACTTTAATATAATTAAAATAAATCTAAATAAAAATTACTATAATTAGCTAAATAATTCCTATTTAAAACTAAATACTTACCTGTAAAATAAACCCTAAGCTAGCTACAATATAACTAATAGTTACATTGTAGCTATCTTAGGTTTTATTTTTATTTCACAGACAAGTTTGTATTTATTTTAACTAGGTAGACTGGTTAGTAAATAGTTATTAACTATTTACTAACTATCTAGTTAAAATAAATACAAATTTACCTGTAAAATAAAACCTAACCTGTCTTACACTAACACCTAACATTACACTACGATTAAATCAATTTAATTAATTAAATACAATTAACTAAATTACAAAAAAAAATAAACACTAAATTACACAAAATAAAAAAGAAATTATCAAATATTTAAACTAATTACACCTAATCTAATTGTCCTATCAAAATAAAAATTTAGCTCTTTTTGCTTGCCCAAACCCCTAATCTAAAAATAAAACCCACCCAATAAACCATTAAAAAAACACTAACCCCCGAAGATCTACATACAGTTTTTGAAGACCGGACATCCATCCTCAACAAAGCCGGGAGAAGTCTTCATCCAAGCGGGCAGAAGTCCTCAGTGAAGCCGGGAAAAGTCGTCATCCAAGCCGCAAGAAGTGGTCCTCCAGATGGGCAGGAGTCTTCATCCACACGGCATCTTCTATCTTCATCCATCCGACATGGAGCGGCTCCAACTTCAAGACATCGGGCACAGAGCATCCTCTTCTTTCGACGTCTACTGAAGAATAAAGGTTCCTTTAAGGGACATCATCCAAGATGGTGTCCCTTGAATTCCAAATGGCTGATAGGATTTTTTCAACTTTAATTCCAATTGGTTGATAGAATTCTATCAGCCATTTGGAATTCAAGGGACACCATCTTGGATGATGTCCCTTAAAGGAACCTTTATTCCTATTCCTATTGGCTTTTCCAATCACCCAATAGAAGGCAAGCTCAATCCTATTGGCTGATTGCATCAGCCAATAGAATTCTATCAGCCAATCGGAATTCAAGGGATGCCATCTTGGATGACGTCCCTTAAAGGAACATTCATTCTTCAGTAGCCGTCGAAAGAAGAGGATGCTCTGTGCCAGATGTATTGAAGATGGAGCTGTTCCGCGTCGGAAGGATGATGATAGAAGATGCCGTCTGGATGAAGACTTCTGCCCGTCTGGAGGACGACTTGCTGCCGCTTGGATGAAGACTTCTCCCGGCTTCGTTGTGAACTTCTGTCCGCTTGGATGAAGACTTCTCCCGGCTTCATTGAGGATGGATGTCCGGTCTTCAAAAACTGTAAGTGGATCTTTGGGGGTTAGTGTTAGGTTTTTTTAAGGGTTTATTGGGGGGGGGGGGCATTTTTAGATTAGGGGTTTGGGCAAGAAAAAAGAGCTAAATGCCCTTCCAAATGCCCTTTTCAGGGCAATGGGGAGCTTAGGTTTATTTAGATAGGGTTTTATTTGGGGGATTTGGTTGTGTGGGTGGTGGGTTTTACTGTTGGGAGGATGTTTGTATTTTTTTTACAGGTAAAAGAGCTGATTTCTATGGGGCAATGCCCCGCAAAAGGCCCTTTTAAGGGCTATTGGCAGTTTAGTTTAAGCTAGGGTTTTTTTATTTTGGGGGGGGGGGGCTTTTTTTATTTTGTTAGGGCTATTAGATTAGGTGTAATTAGTTTAAATATTTGATAATTTATTTTTTATTTTGTGTAGTTTAGTATTTTTTTTTTGTAATTTAGTTCATTGTATTTAATTAATGTCATTTATTTAATTTTAGTGTAATGTTAGGTGTTCGTGTGAAGCAGGTTAGGTTTTATTTTACAGGTAAATTTGTATTTATTTTAACTAGGTAGCTAGTAAATAGTTAATAACTATTTACTAACTAGTCTACCTAGTTAAAATAAATACAAACTTAGCTGTGAAATAAAAATAAAACCTAAGATAGCTACAATATAACTATTAGTTATATTGTAGCTAGATTAGGCTTTGTTTTACAGGCAAGTATTTAGTTTTAAATAGGAATTATTTAGGTATTAATTGTAATTTTTATTTAGATTTATTTTAATTATATTAAAGTTAGTGGGTGTTAGGGTTAGGGTTACGTTAGGGTTAGACTTAGGGTTAGGGGATAATAACTTTAGTATAGTGGCAGCGACGTTGGGGGTGGCAGATTAGGGGTTACTAAGTGTAAATAGGTAGCGACAACATTGGGGGCGGCAGATTAGGGGTTAATAAGTGTAGGTAGGTGGGTGCGATGTGGGCGGCAGATTAGGGGTTAATAAGTGTAATGTAGGTGTCAGCGATGTCAGGGGTGGCAGATTAGTGGTGTTTAGACTCAGGGTTTATGTTAGGGTGTTAGGTGTAAACATAAATTTTCTTTCCCCATAGGAATCAATGGGGCTGCGTTATGGAGCTTTACGCTCCTTTATTGCAGGTGTTAGGCTTTTTTTTAGCCGGCTCTCCCCATTGATGTCTATGGGGAAATCGTGCACGAGCACGTAAAGCCAGCTCAAAACAGCGCTGGTATTTGGGTGCGGTGTCAAGATCAACGCTGCCATATTGCCTGCTAGCGCCGGGTTTTTGCAAACCTGTAATAGCAGCGCTATAGGGAGATGAGCGGTGGAAATAACTTGCAAATTAGCAGCGAGCCACTCATAATGCAAATCTCGTAATTTGGCCAAATTAAATTACAAAAAGATAAAAAAAAACTACCATTACAAAAAATAACAAACAAAATGATCCAAAATAATAAAAAAATATTCCTATTCTAATACCTTTTTTAAAAAAATAAAAAACCCACCCCAAAATAAAAATCCCTAATCTAGAATAAACTACCAAGGGCCCTTAAAAGGGCCTTTTTGTGAGCCCTAAAAAAAAACCCACCCCCCAAACACACAAAAAAAAAAATAAAGTAAAACCTAATCTACCCATTGCCCTGAAGTATTAGCATTGCCCTTAAAAGGGCATTGAGCTCAACAAACAAAATAACAAATGAATTATCCAAAATAATTAAAATTATTCCAATTCTAATACCCATTTTGAAAAAAACACCCCAAAATAAAAGAAACCTAATCTAGAATAAACTACCAATAACCCTTAAAAGGGCCTTTTGTAGGGCATTGGCCTTAAGATATCATCTCTTTTTCTGAAAAAAAAAATACAAAGACCCACTAACATTACAAACCCGACCCCTCTCAACCCACAAAATAAAAAAAACTATCTAAAAAACCTAATCTACCCATTGCCCTGAAAAGGGCATTTGTATGGGCATTGCCCTGAAAAGGGTATTCAGATCTTTTGCTGCCCTTAAAAGGGCATTCAGCTCTTTTAAGAGTGCCCACCCTAATCTAAAAAAAAACCACCCCAAAAAAAACCTTAAAAAAACCAAACACTAACCCCTCTTTAGGTACTTACAGTTGTTTATGTCCCGCTTGAACGATCTTCATCTCGGCAGCTCCATCTTCATCCATCGCGGGACCGGCATCATCTTCATTCCTGCGGAGGCTGAGCGGCAATGTGTGGAAGCAGAGGTCCAGGCGGAGGTCCAGGCGGAGGTCCAGGTGGAGGTCTAAGGTGAAGATCCTCTTCATGTTATCGCCCGCCGCACACTGAGGATTGAAATGCAAGGTACCCCTTTTATACTGGGAGTACCATTGCATTCCTATTGGATACAAATTTGAATCAGCCAATAGGAATTAGGGCTGCTAAAATCCTATTGGCTGTTCAAATCAGCCAATAGGATTTAAGCAGCTCTCATTCTATTGGCTGTTTCGCATCATCCAATAGAATGAGAGCTGCTTAAATCCTATTGGCTGATTTGAACAGCATCAACTGATTTGAACTCATCGACCGCTCCACCTCCGCAGGGATGAGATGCCGGTCCTGCGATGGATGAAAATGGAGCAGCCTGTATGAAGACATCTTGCCGCCTGGATGTCCGGACTTCAGGAACTGTAAATGGATCTTCGGGGGTTAGTGTTAGGATTTTTTAAACTTTTTTGGGCAGTTTTTTTTTTTAGTTTAGGGTTTGGGCTTTTCTTAAAAGAGCTAAATGCCCTTTTAAGGGCAATGTCCATACAAATGCCCTTTTTAGGGCAATAGGTAGCTTAGGTTTTTGTTAGAGTTAGGTTTTTTATTTTGGGGGGGGTGGTTGGGTGTTGGGTTTTACTGTTGGGGGTGTTTAACTTAGGGCAATGCCCTACAAAAGGCCCTTTTAAGGGCTATTGGTAGTTTATTTTAGGCTAAGGTTTTTTTATTTTGGGTGGGCTTTTTTATTGTAAAGGGCTTTTAGATTAGGTTTAATTCTTTTTTATTTTTGATAATTTCGTTTGTTATATTTCGTAATTTAGTGTTTGTTATTTTTTGCAATTTAGTATTTTTTATTTTTTGTAATTAGATATTTTGTAATTTTTATTGTAGTGTTAGAATTTTGTTAATATGTATTTTAGTTTTCTTTAATTGGTAGTTAGTTTAATTTTAGTTTAATATTTATATTAGTTTAATTGTTAGTTTAAACTTAGTTTTTTTAATTTGACAGGTAAGTTTTAATTTAATTTAAGATAGGGAAATTGTAATTTTAATATAAAGTTAGGGGGGCGTTAAGGGGTTACTAGTTTAAATTAGTTTATTGCGATGTGGGGGCTTTCGGTTTAGGGGTTATTAGGTTTATTATAGTGGCGGCGGTGCAGGGGAGCAGCGAAATAGGGGTTAATATCTTTAGTATAGTGTGGGCGATGTTGGGGTGCGGGGGAATAGGGGTTAATAACTATATTATAGTGGCTGCAATGTCGGGGAGCGGCGGAATAGTGGTTAATACATTTTATTAGTGGCGGCCATGTCGGGAGCGGGAGATTAGGGGTTAATAAGTTTAATATAGTGATTGCGATGCGGGAGGTCCTCAGTTTAGGGGTTAATAGGTAGTTTATGGGTGTTAGTGTACTTTGTAACACTTTAGTTATGAGTTTTATGTAACAGTTTTGTTGCGTAAAACTCATAACTACTGCTCTCAGATTGCGAAACGGATCTTGTCGGTATAGGGTGTAACGCAAGCTTTTTAGCATCACCACAAAACTTGTAATGGCTGCGCTATGGAAGTCCCATGCAAAAACGTAATTTTTACGAGTGCGGGACTGACATTGCGTTACAGGCTTAAAGGCTTGTGGTACAGCTATACCGACAAGACTTGTAATGGCTGTGGTGCTGTTTTAACGCTGAAATTACCATTTTTTCAGCGTTAAAACCCAAATGCAAAACTTGTAATCTAGGTGTTACTGAGGTGCCTTACAGATACCAATTAAGACCGTATCACCCAGAAATGGAGAAAAACAACTATTCCCTCAGAAACATTATGAAGTAAAGCCGGTCATGTGACCGCAACTGCTGAGCTCAAATTACTGCTGCGACACAGAGAGGCACTAAAAATATTTTCCTGATACACTGAGTATAAGAAATAACCGTTTTTTCAAACCTGACAGTTTAAAATGTTGCATTGTTTTATTTTAAAGAAATGGGGAAATGAATTAGCTGCTGAAGTAGAAAATTCAGCCTTACTTTCAGTTTAAACTTGAATTGTTTTATCAATTAAATATGTGTCAGAAAATAAAGCCTAATAAACATTTTACCCTTTCTTTTTAAAAGAGTTTAAGGGGTTCATTTATCATTGTGCGGACGGACATGATCCGCTACACTGAACCATGTCTGCCACACATCGATAAATGCCGACAGCATACGCTGTCGGCATTTATCATTGCACCAGCAGTTCTTGTGAACTGCTGGTGCAATACCGCCCCCTGCAGATTCGCGGCCAATTGGCTGCTAGCAGGGGGTGTCAATCAACCCGATAGGGCTGATTTCTGTCCGCCGCCTCAGAGCAAGTGGACAGGTTATGGAGCAGCGGTCTTTAGACCACTGCTTCATAACTTGTGTTTCTGACGAGCCTGAAGGCTCGCAGGAAACACGGGGCATCAAGCTCTGTTCGGAGCTTGATAAATAGACCCCTAAATCTTAGTCTCACACATGCTACAGTGCCTGCTTCATGCCCCAGTGTAACCCATACAACAGGATTATCTATGTCCCAATAAAAAAGCAGTGTCTTTTAATTTGTTAGGGGAAGGTCTCCCCAACTGGAAGAAAAAGCACTTACCTGCTCCGCTGCCCGGCATGTAGACAGTTACAAGGTATGAGAGGACACAGTTCCTCACAGACACCTTTGAAAAAGAAAGAACAGAGTAATAAACTCTGGCTTTCTAAACTAGGGCAGCCAGCAATTGTTATGAAAACGCAGTAAGTACCTCTTAACTTTAAAGCAACCACAACCTGACTGCAAGGAATGATGTGGAATACGGCTATACCCAAAACTTGCTTATAGATAAAATCAAAATTTTTCTTCAGACACCTAAACTTCACCTCCTCCATACACCGAAGGCAAAGAGAATGACTGGGGTTGTGGGTAAGGGAGTGATACTTAGCAGTTTGGCTGTGGTGCTCTTTGCCTCCTCCTGCTATCCAGGAGTGATATTCACAACAGTAATTACTCAAGCCGTGGACTCACTATATATTAGGAAAGAAAGTTTAATTTTGACTTGAGTGTCCCTTTAACTCAGCTGGTTATTACTTAGGTGAGATGAGAAGCAATTCTCATAGTGGGAATATGCTGCAAAATATAGGCATATTTATTGAGACATTACAGAAGATAATATTTTTCTTCCAGATTTTGCAGATACTAATTTTTGGACATTTAACTTGTAGTGAGAAAAAAGGTTTTCCATAATGCTGCTTGACAGTACTCATATAGTGATGCATATGCCTCCATTGTCCAATAGAATCAACTGTTCTTTTAGAATAAGCCCTAATGTAACTCCTGATATGATTTAGCAATAGTTTGGATTATTATTTAGGTAAAATACAGGAGAAAGACCATAACAGTGTCTCTGCAGAATAACAAACAGATTAGTAATGTTCCTCAAGTCTTTTGCTCTGCTGACATCTATTCTATAAAAGGTTTACCATTCATGGTCATCTGTCCGTACATAAGTTACATTTATTTATTTGAAGCCATGAAGGTTTGGTAAAAAGTCTGTTACTGTGTACAATACTACTTTATCCATTTAAAGCACAAATATAGTTGTACAGTGTTTGAAGGTCAAAGAGACTCTTTTTGCAGAAGTAAGTTTAAAAGAAGTGAAAAATCCTATGTTTTTTTTTAATTGATTTCTTTGAATTGCATAGCCAGTGCTTGAAAAACCTGCATAGTAAAAATGGAAATGTTTTTACTGGCTGTGTAATAGTCTGAAGAGCAGCATTTTCTTCTTGTATGCAGTAAAGTTTAAATTGCTGGACATGTAATATCTAGCTTTTGTAGACATGACTATTCACAAACTAGGCTATTACCTTCAGTTTTTGTAGACTGGGATGAACAATGAGTACATGCTGTAGAAACCCTGGTAGATACTCTAATTATCCAATGAGTTTCCAATGCCAGTTGCTGAATGGTGGGCACCACAGCATTTTTAGCCAGATTGGAGGGCTGGCAATTAATTGTGCTTGTTCCTTCTTGATCCTGCACAGGAACTGAGGAACAAGAAACATTGTGGGGAAAAACAGATCAGTTTTAAGCCCCCCTTATGAGAAAAAAGAAAATTTATGCTTACCTGATAAATTTATTTCTTTTTTGGATACGATGAGTCCACGGATTTCATCCTTACTTGTGGGATATCGCCTCCTGGCCAGCAGGAGGAGGCAAAGAGCACCACAGCAGAGCTGTATAAATAGCTCCTCCCTTCCCTTCCACTACAGTCATTCGACCGAAGTTAGGAAGAGAAAGGAAAAGCCAAGGTGCAGAGGTGACTGAAGTTTAACAAAAATAAAGACCTGTCTCTAAAAACAGGGCAGGCCGTGGACTCATCGTATCCAAAAAGAAATAAATTTATCAGGTAAGCATAAATTTTCTTTTCTTTTTTAAGATACGATGAGTCCACGGATTTCATCCTTACTTGTGGGATACAATACCAAAGCTATAGTACACGGATGAAAAGGGAGGGACAAGACAGGGAACCTAAACTGAAGGCACCACTGCTTGAAGAACCTTCCTCCTAAACCCAGCCTTAGCTGAGGCAAAAGTATCAAATTTGTAAAATGTGGAAAATGTGTGAAGAGACGACCAAGTTGCAGCTTTGTAAATCTGTTCAACAGAAGCATCATTTTTGAATGCCCATAAGGAAGCCACAGCCCTAGTGGAATGAGCCGTAATTCATTCAGGAGGCTGCTGTCCAGTAGTCTCATATGCCAAACGGATGATACTCTTCAGCCAAAAAGAGAGGTAGCCGTAGCTTTCTGACCCCTACGTTTCCCTGAAAAAACGATAAACAAAGAAGACGATTGTCGAAAATCCT
Source organism: Bombina bombina (assembly GCF_027579735.1). Taxonomy (NCBI): domain Eukaryota; kingdom Metazoa; phylum Chordata; class Amphibia; order Anura; family Bombinatoridae; genus Bombina; species Bombina bombina. The sequence continues at coordinate 1,198,798,039 of NC_069501.1, read as the reverse complement.
TAGTTGCTTGTAAGTAAAACTTTAAAGCACGGACTACGTCCAAATTATGTAACAGACGTCCTTCTTAGAAGAAGGATTAGGACACAAGGAAGGAACAACAATCTCCTGATTAATCTTCTTTGAAACAACTTTAGGAAGAAAACCAGGATTAGTACGTAACACCACCTTATCCGAATGAAAAATAAGATAAGGAGAATCAAACTGTAATACTGAAAGCTTGGCTACTCTTTGAGCAGCAGAAATAGCAACCAGAAATAAGACTTTCCAAGATAATAACTTAATATCAATAGAATGCATAGGTTCAAACGGAACCCCTTGAAGAACTCTAAGAACTAAATTTAAACTCCAAGGAGGAGTAATTGGTCTATATACAGGCCTGATTCTAGTGAGACTCCGCCCACTGTATTATTTTGGCTACTTCTGTCATCACTAAGTAACTCCTTGTTCCTCCCTGATGATTGATGTAAGCTACCGTCGTTATGTTGTCCGACTGAAATCTGATGAATTGGGCCGAAGCCAACTGAAGCCAACTGAAGCCAAGCCCGAAGAGCATTGAATATTGCTCTCAACTCCAGGATATTGATGGGAAGTAGAGACTCCATCGGAGTCCATACAACCTGAGCCCTTAGGGAATTCCAAACTTCTCCAGACTGGCATCCGTTGTCACTATCACCCATGAGGGTCTGCGGAAGCATGTTACCTGAGACAGATGATCGAGTGACAACCACCATAGAAGAGAATCCCTTGTCTCTTGATTTAGAAATATTAGAGGAGACAGATCTGTGTAATCTCCATTCCACTGCCTGAGCATGCTCAATTGCAGAGGTCTGAGATGAAACCGTGCAAACGGTACAATGTCCATTGCCGCCACCATCAATCCGATTACCTCCATGCACTGAGCCACTGACGGACGAGGATTGGACTGAATGGCTCGACATGTACTCAGAATTTTTAACTTTCTGACCTCCATCAGAAAAATCTTCATTGAAATAGAGTCAATTACAGTTCCCAGAAAGGACACCCTTGTCTGAGGAACTAACAAACTCTTTTCCAGGTTTACCCTCCGCCCATGGGTTCTTAGGAAGGAAAGCACAATGTTGGTATGGGACCTTGCCAGTTGAAATGTTAACGCCTGGATCAGAATATCGTCCAAATAAGGCGCCACTGCAATGCCCCGCGGCCTTAGAACCACCAGTAAAGACCCTAGAACTTTTCTGAAGATTCTGGGTGCTGTGGCTAGACCAAAAGGAAGACACACAAACTGAAAGTGTTTGTCCAGAAATGCAAATCTTAGGAACTTGTAATGATCTCTGTGGATGGGAACATGAAGGTATGCATCCTTTAGATCCACTGTCACATAAATTTATCCTCCTGGACCAATGGAAGAATGGTACGAATGGTTTCCATCTTGAAAGATGGAACTCTGAGAAACTTGTTTAGACTCTTGAGATCTAAGATAGGTCTGAAAGTTCCCTCTTTTTTGGGAACTACAAACAGATTTGAGTAAAACCCCTGTCCCTGCTCCTGAATTGGAATGGGACAGATTACTCCCATGGAGGAGAGGTCTCTTATACATCGTAAGAAGGCCTCTCTTTTTATCTGGTCTACAGATAACCGTAAAAGAAGGAACCTTCCTCTGGGGAAAAAAGTTTTGAATTCCAGTTTGTATCCCTATATCTATTGCCCAGGGATCCTGAACATTTCTCATCCAAGCCTGAATGAAGAAAGACAGTCTGCCCCCTACTAGATCCGGGCCCGGATTGGGGGCCAAACCTTCATGCTGAATTGGGAGCAGCAGCAGGTTTCTTGGATTGTTTACCCTTGTTCCAAGACTGGTTGGGTCTCCAGGTAGACTTAGATTGAGGATAGTTCCCTTCCTGCTTAGAGAAAGAGGAAGAGGGAGTTCCTTTGAAATTCCGAAAGGAATGAAAATTACTCTGTCGACCCCTCTGTTTGGATCTCTTATCTTGAGGGAGGAGATGACCCATGCCCCCCGTGATGTTAGAAATAATTTCCTTCAAGTCAGGTCCGAACAAGGTCTTCCCCTTGCAAGGAATAGCCAAAATTTTAGACTTAGAAGATACATCTGCAGACCAAGATTTCAACCATAAGGCTCTGCGTGCTAAGATGGAAAACCCTGAACTCTTAGCCGCCAATTTGGTAATCTGCAAGGAAGCATCAGTAATAAATGAATTAGCTAATTTAAGAGCTTTAATCCTATCCTGTATCTCTTCCAAAGAAGTCTCAGTCTTAAGAGATTCTTCCAGAGCATCAAACCAATAAGCAGCTGCACTTCTAACTGTAACAATGCAAGCTGCCGGCTGCAATAACCCTTGATGAACATAGATCTTCTTAAGGAGACCCTCTAATTTCTTATCCATAGGGTCCTTAAAAGCACAACTATCCTCGATAGGAATGGTAGTTTGTTTAGCCAAGGTGGAAATAGCTCCTTCCACCTTAGGGACCGTCTGCCAAGACTCCCTAATAACGTTAGCTATAGGATACATTTTCTTGAAAACGGGAGAAGGAGAAAAGGGAATACCTGGTCTCTCCCATTCCTTAGCAATAATCTCTGAAGTTCTTTTAGGAACTGGAAAAACATCAGAATAAGCAGGAACTTCTAGGTATCTGTCCAGCTTACTCAATTTTTCTGGAGGAACCACAATTGAATCGCAGTCACCAAAACCTCCCTCAGTAACAGACGGAGGTGTTCAAGCTTAAACCTGAAAGAAACTACTTCTGAATCTGTTACGGGCAAGACACTACCTGAGTCAGAAAGTTCCCCCTAAGATAGAACCTCTATACCCTCCAATTCAGAGCTCTTTGAGGGTATACCTGAGATCGCCAACAGAGCATCAGAAGCTGTATTAACCCCATGGGCCTCCTTTCTTTTGCGTTTGCCTTGAAATACGGGAAAAGCAGACAACGCTTCAGAACATAACAGACGCAATGTCCTTTAAAGTAATTGTAGAAGAGGCTGCAGAGGTATTTGGCTCCGCTTGAGCCGGCGTTAAGGGCTGTGACACTTGGGGAGAAAGATGCGGCATACTCTGTATCTCATCAGTAGAACCCTGAGAAACATCCGCTGTAGACAGGTCTTCCATGTTAAGAATAAAGCAAACAAAATTGAGTTGTGTCTTCTTCAAGTAATAGAATAAATTTGTTTCAAAATAAGGAATAAAACAGCCTAAAATTAGTGCTTTTTACCAATCCCTTAACACAAGAACTGTGTACTGTGCGTTTTGAAATGTTAAAACATTAACAATTTTACTGAACATAGCAAAAAAACTAACTGTTTATCAAATGAAAGTCACCTCCGCCTCAACAACTCTGCTGAGGCGCCTACCTTGCCCCCACAGAACACTGATCACTCTGTCCAAGTATTTAGAACCTCCAGGTTTAATCGTTAAAACCATGCAGTCGTAGCCAGCACTCTCTGATCTAGCTACATTTAACTTGCGGCACATCCGAAGAACCCGGAAGTTCCGATGCAGCTACCACGTGGGAACAACTAATGCATGTCTAAAGCGCACGAAACTAAGCTCGCCTACGTGAGCGTGAAAACAACATATCCGAATCCGACTAAATAATGTAATAAAAATAAAGCCGGTCATACTAAAAAACAGTTGCATATGCTATCATCAGCCCATATAACCTGTTCAGCCCATAAGCACATAGTACACAAGTAATCCATACATGCCCTATACCGGAACGTCCCGGAATGAATGTCCCCAGCGTCCTGCCCATATCCCTACTATGTCAAACAGAGAAGGGAGAAAAACAAATAACCATTTCATGACAAAAAGACAAAGTTAACAGCAAAGGGAGAAAAACTTTAAACTAATAAAGTAAAAATATCCCCATATAACAGGTAAGAAAGCGTCCAGCCCATTCTGAGTTAATACATCTCCCAAAAGGCTGCACATACCTTAAAGCTGAGTGACAGCATGATCTCTCACAGGAACAAGACTCTTACACACTGTTAGTCATCCTGTGAAAACATGTAAGGCCTTAGTTAACATTTGCTAAGACCATCATCAGAAGGGCAGCAATCAATATGGGAGGCCCAGTGAAAGTTTAGTCCCACCAGTTCCCAATGCTTTAAAGCCACCTGTAGCTCTACTCTAGAGGCTGACAAGGAATATGGCTACACCCCAGTGACAGTTGAAATTATTGCATCCAACTGAGAACCAAATAATTTATTACCTTGGAAAGAAGGAGATAGCAATCTGGACTTAGAAGTCATATCAGCATTCAAAGATTTGAGCCATAAAGCTCTTCTAGCTAAAATAGCTAAAGACATAGATTTAACAACAATTTTGATGATATCAAAAATGGCATCACAAATGAAATTATTAGCATGTTGAATCAACTTAACAATGCTGGATAAATCATGATCCGATACTTGTTGTGCTAAAGTATCCAACCAATAAGTTGAAGCAGCTGCAACATCAGCCAAAGAAATTGCAGGCCTAAGAAGATGACCTGAATATAAATAAGCTTTCCTTAGATAAGATTCAAGTTTCCTATCTAAAGGATCTTTAAAATAAGTACTGTCGGAAGATGGATGCTTGTGCTAGGAGCTCCGCGCAATCCAAAGTTTAAAGTAGTCATTCCCGCAGCAACCAGAGCAAGAAATTGCCACCCATAGGAGCAATAATTAACCAAGGAGCTGGGAGAACAAAATCTAATGGAAAGCGTGTAAAACTTTGTGGATAAAGTTCCCCCAGTTCCACAGCCGTTGGGGCCTAGATGGTAGTGATGGAGTCTGCACGGGAGCCATCGCAACAAAGGCTATAGTGAACTACCGACAGCTAACACCTAGCAAGCTTAGCAGAGAGATAACCCTGCTGTAGGGAGCAGTGAATGCTCAAGGAGGCATACAATGTTAGAACAGGATGTAACCCGGTAAGGTGGAAAAACACATGCGTCACAGCACGGTTACAGAGACAGAGACGGGTATACATTAGCACAAATACCGTATGCTAAGTTCATGCAGCAGTCTCATAGACACAACATTAATGCCACAAAAGGTCCCCTAATTTAAACAGCATGGGTTCCACCTTTCAATCTCCCCTTAAAGCAGAGGACTCACAAAGACTTAATTTTCCCCTATTGGGCGCAACTATTTACTTCCAAGCCTCGCGTGCTTAGTAAGGGAAGGATCTGGAGTCTCCCAGACCCATTCACTCAGAGATCTAACTCACTTAGCCTCATGTTGGTGTTCTACAACACTCTGACAACTCCTGCTCCAGCTTGAACATAGATCGGGTGGAGCAGTTCTCACACGCATAACTATGCCTGAACAAATGGAGCCCTTCTATGTGGTTGCCCAAAGAGCCTTGAAAGAGCTTGAGCTTAAAATGGACTATGGATTCAATTACCTTAAACTCACCCACAGTAACTGCGAGAATATTGAATGTATCCACATGGCCACCGTTACCTCTAATGCACCACCAGAAGCTCCAACACCGGAATCTATTAAACCCACCATACAGACCCCCAGAGTTCCGGTGGAAAGGGGTAATGTGAATATTGGAAATGACACAGTACTGAGACCTCTGGATCCTCCACTTGCCGATTGTACAATGAGCCTACCACAGATTCCTCTGCCTGTTAGGGAGAGAATTCCGTTCATCACGACGAGAAAACATAATTTATGTAAGAACTTACCTGATAAATTCATTTCTTTCATATTAGCAAGAGTCCACGTATGGGATATACATTCCTACCAGGAGGGCCAAAGTTTCCCAAACCTTAAAATGCCTATTAATACACCCCTCACCACACCCACAATTCAGTTTAATGAATAGCCAAGAAGTGGGGTGATAAGAAAGGAGCAAAAGCATAAAAAATAAGGAATTGGAATAATTGTGCTTTATACAAAAAAATCATAACCACCACAAAAAGGGTGGGCCTCATGGACTCTTGCTAATATGAAAGAAATGAATTTATCAGGTAAGTTCTTACATAAATTATGTTTTATTTCATGTAATTAGCAAGAGTCCATGAGCTAGTGACCTATGGGATAGCAGATACCCAAGATGTGGAATTTCCACGCAAGAGTCACTAGAGAGGGAGGGATAAAATAAAGACAGCCAATTCCGCTGAAAAATTAATCCACTACCCAAATCAAAAGTTTCAATTTTTATAATGAAAAAAACTGAAATTATAGGCAGAAGAATCAAACTGAAACAGCTGCCTGAAGTACTATTCTACCAAAAACTGCTTCTGAGGAAGAAAAAACATCAAAATGGTAGAATTTAGTAAAAGTATGCAAAGAAGACCAAGTCGTTGCTTTGCAAATCTGATCAACAGAAGCTTCATTCTTAAAAGCCCAGGAAGTAGAAACTGACCTAGTAGAATGAGCCGTAATCCTCTGAGGCGGGGATTAACCCGACTCCAAATAAGCAAGATGAATCAAAAAGCTTTAACCAAGATGCCAAAGAAATGGCAGAAGCCTTCTGACCTTTCCTAAAACCAGAAAAGATAACAAATAGACTAGAAGTCTTTCTGAAATCTGAGTAGCTTCAACATAATTTCAAAACTCTTACCACATCCAAAGAATGTAAGAATCTCTTCAAAGAATTCTTAGTATTAGGACACAAGGAAGGGACAATAATTCCTCTACTAATGTTGTTAAAATTCACAACTTTAGGTAAAAATTGAAAAGAAGACAGCAAAACCACCTTATCCTGATGAAAAATCAGAAAAAAGAAGACTCACAAGAAAGAGCAGATAATTCAAAAACTGTTCTAGCTGAAGAGATGTCGAAAAGGAACAATACTTTCCATGAAAGTAATTTAAATGTCCAAAGAAAGCATATGCTCAAACGGAAGAGCCTGTAAAGCCCTCAGAACCAAATTAAGACTCCAAGGAGGAGAAATTGGCTTAAATGACAGACTTGAAATGAACCAAAGCCTGAACAAAACAATGAATAACAGAAAGATTAGCAATTTTTTTCTGTGAAAACAGCACAGAAAAAGCAGAGATTTATCCTTGCAAGGAACTTGCAGACAAAAACCCTTATCTAAACCAACCTGCAGAAACTATAAAATCCTAGGAATTCTAAAAGAATACCAAGAGAATTTATGAGAAGAGCATCAAGAGATGTAAATCTTTCAAACTCGATAATAAATCTTAATAGACACAGATTTACAAGCCTGCAACATAGTATTAATCACTGAGTCCGAGAAACTTCTTAGACTAAGTACTAAGCGTTAAATCTCCATACCATCAAATTAATAATTTGAGTTCCTGATGGAAAAAATAAATGTTAAGATATAAGGTCTGGCCTTAATGGAAGTGACCAAGATTGGCAACTGGACATCCGAACAAGAACCATATACCAAAACCTGTGCAGCCATGCTGGAGCCACCAGCAACACAAAAGATTGGTCCCTGATGATTTTGAAAATCACTCTAAAAAGAAGAACCAGAGGCGAAAAAATATAGGCAGATTGATAACTCCAAGGAAGTGTCAATGCATACACTGCTTCCGCCAAAGGATCCACGGACCTGAATAGGCCCCTGGGAAGTTCCTTGTTTAGATGAGATGCCATCAAATCTATTTCTGGAAGCCCTCACATCTGAACAATTTGAAAAAAACACATCTGGGTAAAGAGACCATTCTCCCGGATGTAAAGCTTGATTGACAGAGATAATCCGCTTCCCAATTGTCTATACCTGGGAAATGGACCGCAGAAAATTAGACAGGAGCTGGATTTAGCCCAAGCAAGTATCCGAGATACTTAGCAGCAAAAAAGAACAAGTAGAGGCGCCGGGTGATTTCACAAAACAAAACGTCCTTTATTCAGGTTTTAAAAAGACAACAGGAGACACTTTGGAAAAAGCTTTAAACCTCTGGGGCAAAGATGGAGTGGTGGTACCCCACGTACCCTGATTCTGAAGCGTTTCGGCAAATGCCGTAATCGTAGCTGAAGGGTGTAAGCTTAATTATTTATTTAAAGAAACAGATCACCTGTGATAGGTTAAAAAACTTATGCTACGTGGGTGACACCCACCTCCACCTGTGTGTTAAGCAATTGCCCTAATTTAGGATGTAAAACCATACTATCCACTTCATACAAATCTTTCTTAAACATATATATAAACGAAATTAAATAGTGATATTAGTACTGACATTTACAGAACATTCCTTATCATATATATGTAAGTAAGAAAAGAAAAAGAAAAATAGAAAAATATATATACTACTGGAGGAACCAGAGAATTATTATCAACTTATACATATATACATGTATCTGCATTGCTCAAATATCATTTCACTTGGATACATTATTAGGATACGCTGTCATGTAAGACTGCCTGAGCTAATCATATGCTGAGAAACAGGACAAGGGTGGGTTTTGTATCTACCAGATGCCCCTGTGTGTATTTACATACCTATGTACAGAGTTACTTAGGGGGAGGGAGAAACACATCCATATATATGTATATATATATATATATCATCGTGCAGTGTCTTTTTGGAGAAATACACAGGTTAACACTAGAAATTGATCAAGTCATATTCAGAATTAAGCCCATTGGGCACTCTGGTGTGCAACCTGTGTATCCAAAACACCTCCCTCTTATGGAGCAAATTATCCCTATCACCTCCCCTATTATTTGTATTCACCACTTCAATAATCGTCCATGACAATGTCCCTGGATCTTTGTTATGTTTTATCTTGAAGTGGTTCACTAGGGGGGTAGTTAGTTTGCCTAACTTAATGTCATTTATATGTTCCCTTATCCTGGTTCTGACTTGTCGAGACGTTTGACCAGTATATTGGATGTCACATGAGTCACAATTAAGGAGATAGACTGCATATGTGGATCTACAATTGAAAAGCGCCCTGTGTGCAAATGTCTCTCCCGAGTATGCACTTCTAAATATATTGCCCAATTTTGCATGTCCACATGCTATGCAGCTACTATAACTACATTTGTAGACTCCTTTGTATCTTAACCAAGAGGATGTATTGGTTTCATCCTGTTTCAGTTGTGTGGGGGCTACATAGTTGCCTATGGTTTTGCCTCTTCTAAAGGCAAACCTCACCTTTTGTGTGGCAATATGTGCAAGTTCATCATCAGCCTTAAGCAATGTCATATGTTTACGTATAATATTACACACCTGGTAATATTGCCTGCTAAACTGAGTCACAAAGGTTAACTGTTCAGATTTAGCATCACATACTGATTGCTTCTCACTAAGTAGGGTAGCCCTTTCTATGGCCCTTACTTCCTCCCGGGCCCTGAGAATATCCTGTCTGGGGTACCCCCTCTCTTGAAATTTTGTAACAAGTTCGGTTTCGTGCTTGAGGTGTTCACTGTCCCGGGTACAGTTCCTTTTTACCCTGGTGAACTGACCCTTCAAGACTGACTTAAAAACCTGTTTGGGGTGGCTACTGTGAGCATGTAATAGAGTATTTCTAGTTATAGGTTTTCTATATAGCTCAACCTTTACATGTTCTGATCTCTCACCATGAAGGGTAACATCCAAGAAATTAATCCTAGAAGACCCAAATTCATGGGTAAACTGTAGACTAGCATTATTAACATTCAAATACCCTACGAATTCCTGTGCTTCCTCCAAACTCCCATCCCAAATAAAGAGCAAATCGTCTATATATCGACGGTAATAGACAATTTTGCCCCTTTGCCTGTTCTTATCCCCATAGATGTGGCACAGCTCCCACCAACCCATATAAAGGTTGGCGTAAGAGGGAGCAAATTTTGCTCCCATGGCTGTGCCACACCTCTGGAGATAAAAAACACGTTCAAACACAAAAAAGTTGTGTGTAAGCAGGAATTCGGTAACCCTGACAACAAATCTGATGAAATCATCGCTATATTCAGTAGATCTTCTTAGAAAGAAGGCTATGGCTTCCAGACCAGATCTATGTGGAATGGATGAATATAATGACTTAACATCCACTGATAACCAGCCATAGCCCTCCTTCCAAGATATCATTTCTATCTCTGTAAGAAGCTGTTTAGTATCACTCAGGTGACTAAGGAGTTCCCCCACTAGGGGTTGTAGAAGGGAGTCTAACCACCTGGATAAAGGTTCCAACATTGAGCCAATCCCACTGATGATGGGCCTGCCCTCAACATTCTCCAAGGTCTTGTGTACCTTTGGGAGAAGGTTGAAGGTAGGAATTTTGGGGTTTCTGGCATATAAAAAGTCACAAGTGTCATCATCAAAAAATCCCCCTTCCATCCCATCATCAATTAGGTGTGAGAGTTCCTTTTGAAACCTAGAGGTGGGGTCAAAATCTAATATGATATATTGTTTAGGATCATTTAGTTGTCGGAGAGCTTCTTTAATAAAAAACTCCCTGTCCATTAGAACAACAGACCCTCCCTTATCTGCTGCCCTCACCACCAGATTTTTATTTCCACTTAAATCCTTAAGCGCTATTCTTTCTTTGGTGTTAAGGTTACCTTTCGTTCCAAGTCCAGAGGTGTATGCCAATTTGTTTAAGTCATCCTCCACCCTCCTCTGGAATTTTTCCAGGATGGGTCCCCTTGACTGAATGGGGTAAAATTTGGATACACCTCTGAATCTGGGGCCAATGGTATTGGTATGGGCGGGATCTGTGTCTACACAATAATTCTCCCTCTGTAATGACTCCAAATCCACCACATCGCAACATTCTTCAAAAGTTAAGTTTACCCTTATTTCCTTGGCTGAATCACCTACAAAGACATTTTCAACCAAGTCATTTTTGAAATGCTTTTTTAATGTTAATGTTCTGATAAGTTTATTCACATCAACTAATGTGGTGAATAGATCAAAGTCATCAGTCGGTACAAAATTGAGTCCCAAACCCAGGACTTTCTCCTCAACCTTGCTCAATGTATAACTAGAAAGATTAATAACTGGTGTCAGTTGTACTTCCTGCCCTGATATCTCCTCCTGGTTGAGGACCTTGTTTTTAAATGTTCTCCACCTTTCCCCCCCCCCCTTCTTGTCCTACGGGGGGCCTGGAAAAAACCTGTTCAATTTCACCCCTCTCCCGTTCCACAGAAGTGGCAGTACTGGGTGTGGGGGCATCATTAGCTCTATCCAGATCCTGATATCTGGACTGTCTACCCCTACCTCTCCCTCTGCCACCTGTGTTAGGCTGTACCGGGGTGGGAATTATATCTCTAGTTTTGTTTGTAATGACTAAAGGTGCTTGTATGTTTTCATCACCTGAGGAGGCACCAGTATTATAATCCTCTTGAGATTCTACCTCACTATCAGAGAAAGTAACCTTTTTGGGTGTAGATTGACCCTTCTTACCCCCTTGTCCCTGAGATTTGTGTTTGTTATCTTTCTTGAATCTATATGTAAGTGACCTTTGTTTTTTATTCCAAATATAGACTCTATTATTGTCATAGTCACTTTGGTCCCTGAGATATTTCTCATGTTTAATACCCATGATATTACTTTTAGCCTCATTCAAAGAGCTTCTCAAAATGCTATCATATTGTGCGTATTTGATACATGTGCTGCGTATGCTTAATTCTGACTGCAGTAACTCAATATCAACAGTTATACTTTGTAATAGCTTTTTCTTATAATCTATAAGCATATTAATAAGGCGTATCGAACAGTCTGTTAATATAGCATTCCATGCAGCAATAAATTCCATATCCTCTACAGGAAAAGTAGGGAACTTGGTAATGCGTATCCCCCTGGGTATAATCCCCAGGCTAAGATATTTTTGTAGAGTCCAAATGTCCCATTTAAGACGACACTCTTTTATCAAGAGAAATTCAGCCTCCTCAAAAAGCTTACTGAGTGGAAGATGGGCCCGATCTGTGACAAACAAAGTCTCAAGTTCAAGTTCATCTAACCCTCTGTCCTCCAGTTTAGAGAGTGAATAAAAATGTGTGGATACATCCAAGCTTTGATTAGCCTCCATAGTAATTATATATATAAAGCAGCCGTAATATGTGGCAACCACAGTATAGAAACAGTGCAAGCGTATAAGTCACTGGGATATTCAGTGTAGTAAATATAACCACAAGAAAATTTGCAGCACCTGTAAGCGTGTTACCGCGGTTGCTTTCTTTCACATGAATGCACCCCAATATACAGCACCTGCTCCAAAACACATTAACCCCTCAAAATGTTCCGTGTTCATGTATGAGCTGCAAACAGTGTGCTGATGTAGCGCTGATCCTGGGGACCCACCTTAAATTTTCATTGCTCTAGATCCCCTCTCTCCGAAATCCGTGCATCCACAGTAGTCTGGAGGTCGAGCAGCAGCGTGGATCCCTACAGCGTCTCAGCGTGTACGCAGTCAGTCCGGAACTGCGTGTCGTCACAGCAAGGGGCGGAAGGATCCGCAGGTAAGGAGAGTCCACGGCCGGAGTAGACCGATGTTCCAACGTAGTGCTATATCTTACAGGGGTGGTGCATCGCTGCTCAGGAAATGTGAATGCCCGTGCCTTGAGACATATCCAGAAGGTAGCAGCAAAAAAGAACAAGTAGAGGCACCGGGTGATTTCACAAAACAAAACGTCCTTTATTCAGGTTTTAAAAAGACAACAGGAGACACTTTGGAAAAAGCTTTAAACCTCTGGGGCAAAGATGGAGTGGTGGTACCCCACGTACCCTGATGCTGACGCATTTCGGCAAATGCATACATGTATCTGCATTGCTCAAATATAATTTCACTTGGATACATTATTAGGATACGCTGTCATGTAAGATTGCCTGAGCTAATCATATGCTGAGAAACAGGACAAGGGTGGGTTTTGTATCTACCAGATGCCCCTGTGTGTATTTACATACCTATGTACAGAGTTACTTAGGGGGAGGGAGAAACACATCCATATATATGTATATATATATATCATCGTGCAGTGTCTTTTTGGAGAAATACACAGGTTAACACCAGAAATTGATCAAGTCATATTCAGAATTAAGCCCATTGGGCACCCTGGTGTGCAACCTGTGTATCCAAAACACCTCCCTCTTAAGGAGCAAATTATCCCTATCACCTCCCCTATTATTTGTATTCACCACTTCAATAATCGTCCATGACAATGTCCCTGGATCTTTGTTATGTTTTATCTTGAAGTGGTTCACTAGGGGGGTAGTTAGTTTGCCTAACTTAATGTCATTTATATGTTCCCTTATCCTGGTTCTGACTTGTCGAGACATTTGACCAGTATATTGGATGTCACATGAGTCACAATTAAGGAGATAGACTGCATATGTGGACCTTTATATGGGTTGGACCTTTATATGGGTTGGTGGGAGCTGTGCCACATCTATGGGGATAAGAACAGGCAAAGGGGCAAAATTGTCTATTACCGTCGATATATAGACGATTTGCTCTTTATTTGGGATGGGAGTTTGGAGGAAGCACAGGAATTCGTAGGGTATTTGAATGTTAATAATGCTAGTCTACAGTTTACCCATGAATTTGGGTCTTCTAGGATTAATTTCTTGGATGTTACCCTTCATGGTGAGAGATCAGAACATGTAAAGGTTGAGCTATATAGAAAACCTATAACTAGAAATACTCTATTACATGCTCACAGTAGCCACCCCAAACAGGTTTTTAAGTCAGTCTTGAAGGGTCAGTTCACCAGGGTAAAAAGGAACTGTACCCGGGACAGTGAACACCTCAAGCACGAAACCGAACTTGTTACAAAATTTCAAGAGAGGGGGTACCCCAGACAGGATATTCTCAGGGCCCGGGAGGAAGTAAGGGCCATAGAAAGGGCTACCCTACTTAGTGAGAAGCAATCAGTATGTGATGCTAAATCTGAACAGTTAACCTTTGTGACTCAGTTTAGCAGGCAATATTACCAGGTGTGTAATATTATACGTAAACATATGACATTGCTTAAGGCTGATGATGAACTTGCACATATTGCCACACAAAAGGTGAGGTTTGCCTTTAGAAGAGGCAAAACCATAGGCAACTATGTAGCCCCCACACAACTGAAACAGGATGAAACCAATACATCCTCTTGGTTAAGATACAAAGGAGTCTACAAATGTAGTTATAGTAGCTGCATAGCATGTGGACATGCAAAATTGGGCAATATATTTAGAAGTGCATACTCGGGAGAGACATTTGCACACAGGGCGCTTTTCAATTGTAGATCCACATATGCAGTCTATCTCCTTAATTGTGACTCATGTGACATCCAATATACTGGTCAAACGTCTCGACAAGTCAGAGCCAGGATAAGGGAACATATAAATGACATTAAGTTAGGCAAACTAACTACCCCCCTAGTGAACCACTTCAAGATAAAACATAACAAAGATCCAGGGACATTGTCATGGACGATTATTGAAGTGGTGAATACAAATAATAGGGGAGGTGATAGGGATAATTTGCTCCTTAAGAGGGAGGTGTTTTGGATACACAGGTTGCACACCAGGGTGCCCAATGGGCTTAATTCTGAATATGACTTGATCAATTTCTGGTGTTAACCTGTGTATTTCTCCAAAAAGACACTGCACGATGATATATATATATATACATATATATGGATGTGTTTCTCCCTCCCCCTAAGTAACTCTGTACATAGGTATGTAAATACACACAGGGGCATCTGGTAGATACAAAACCCACCCTTGTCCTGTTTCTCAGCATATGATTAGCTCAGGCAGTCTTACATGACAGCGTATCCTAATAATGTATCCAAGTGAAATGATATTTGAGCAATGCAGATACATGTATATATGTATAAGTTGATAATAATTCTCTGGTTCCTCCAGTAGTATATATATTTTTCTATTTTTATTTTTATTTTCTTACTTACATATATATGATAAGGAATGTTCTGTAAATGTCAGTACTAATATCACTATTTAATTTCGTTTATATATATATGTTTAAGAAAGATTTGTATGAAGTGGATAGTATGGTTTTACATCCTAAATTAGGGCAATTGCTTAACACACAGGTGGAGGTGGGTGTCACCCACGTAGCATAAGTTTTGTAACCTATCACAGGTGATCTGTTTCTTTAAATAAATAATTAAGCTTACACCCTTCAGCTACGATTACGGCATTTGCCGAAACGCGTCAGCATCAGGGTACGTGGGGTACCACCACTCCATCTTTGCCCCAGAGGTTTAAAGCTTTTTCCAAAGTGTCTCCTGTTGTCTTTTTAAAACCTGAATAAAGGACGTTTTGTTTTGTGAAATCACCCGGTGCCTCTACTTGTTCTTTTTTGCTGCTACCTTCTGGATATGTCTCAAGGCACGGGCATTCACATTTCCTGAGCAGCGATGCACCACCCCTGAAAGATATAGCACTACGTTGGAACATCGGTCTACTCCGGCCGTGGACTCTCCTTACCTGCGGATCCTTCCGCCCCTTGCTGTGACGACACGCAGTTCCGGACTGACTGCGTACACGCTGAGACGCTGTAGGGATCCACGCTGCTGCTCGACCTCCAGACTACTGTGGATGCACAGATTTCGGAGAGAGGGGATCTAGAGCAATGAAAATTTAAGGTGGGTCCCCAGGATCAGCGCTACATCAGCACACTGTTTGCAGCTCATACATGAACACGGAACATTTTGAGGGGTTAATGTGTTTTGGAGCAGGTGCTGTATATTGGGGTGCATTCATGTGAAAGAAAGCAACCGCTGTAACACGCTTACAGGTGCTGCAAATTTTCTTGTGGTTATATCCGAGATACTTCTTTCACAGCCTAAGGACTGAGAGTCCCACCCTGATAATTGACATACGCCACAGTTGTGACATTGTCTGTCTTAAAAACAATAACGTCTCTTTCTACAAAAAGAAGCTAAAACTGAAGAACTCTGAAAAATGCACGGAGTTCCAAAATATCGATTGGTAATCTTGCCTCCTGAGATTTCCAAACCCCTTGTGCTGACAGAGATCCCCAGACAGCCTCCCAACCTAAAAGACCATCTGTAGTGATCATGGTCCAGGTTGAATGAACCGAAGAGACCCGTAGAACTATATGATGGTGATCTAACCACCAAACCAAAGATAGTTGAACATTGGGATTCAAAGATATAAAAAATGATATCCTAGAATCCCTGCACCATTAATTCAGTATACAAAAATGGAAAGGTTTCTTATGAAAATGAGCAAAAGGAATCAAATCCAATGCTGCAGCCATAGTACCTAAAACTTCCATACAAATAGCAACTGAAGAAAATAATAGAGACTGAAGATTCCGACAAACGGAACCGAATAAAATTGTCACTTGTCTGCTAGAGACAAAGACATTGACACAATCTATCTGGAAACCTAAAAAAAGGTGACCCTTGTCTGAAGAATCAAGGAGCTTCTGATAAAAAGATCCTCTAACCATGTCTTGAAGAAACAACAAAAGTTGAATCATATGAGATTCCGCAGAACGAAAAGACTGAGCCAGTACCACAAGACCGTCCGAATAAGGAAACACTGAGAACCTTGAAAAGATTCTTAGAGCTGTCGCTAGACCAGAAGGAAAAGCAACAAATTGGTAATGCTTGTCAAAAAAAGAGAATTTCAGAAAATGAAAATAATCTGAATGAAAACAGAAAATGAAGATATGCATCTATTGTATCTATTGTAAACAAATAATGCCATTACTGACCAAAAAGGCAGAATAGACCATATAAACACTATTCTAAAAGATGGTATACTTATATGATAATTCAAAAAGATTTTCTATCTTTGGGCTAATGAATAGTTTTGAATAAAACCCCCAAACCCTGTTCCTAAAAAGGAACTGGTATAAATACCCCAGAAAACTCCAGGTCTGAGCAGCACCTTGAGCCCCAACGGGTGACCA
Source organism: Bombina bombina (assembly GCF_027579735.1). Lineage (NCBI taxonomy): Eukaryota > Metazoa > Chordata > Amphibia > Anura > Bombinatoridae > Bombina > Bombina bombina. Next base: position 1,198,781,253 of record NC_069501.1, on the reverse strand, counting down.
GCCGCACTTCACAAGTACCCAATACATATAGGACTGAAAACACACTTCAGGAAAGTGTGAGCCTTACTGGAATAGCTGGAAAATGTTAGAGAAAAAAATACTTCTCACAGACGGTTTTACTCTGAATCATATTCTGTATCCAAATCTAAGAAGTTTGGACCGAACTGAACCAAACAAATTTTTTTATTTATTTAAAAAAAAAAAAAAAGTCTTAACCTGCCCCTTACAAGCTAAGCTGGAATAAGAACTGCACCTACATGCAAATTTGGGGAGCTGACTTAGATTTTTTAAATGGCTTAAGTTGAATGAAGAAAACTTCCAATTATAAACATGTTACTTGGGGAAGAATTTAGAATTCCGTTCCTTAGTAAGAAAAAAAGCTTAAAATTTAGGTTTAGAACTCAATCTTGAAGCCCAGCGTAACAGTTGAAGAATTGAATCCAATTGTGAACCAAATAATTGATTACCTTGGAAAAAAAAAGAAATATGAAATTTAGAAAACAAATTAGCATTCCAAGATTGAAATCACAAAGTTCTTCTAGCTAAAATAGCTAAAGACATAGATTAAACCTCATTTGCGAAAATATCAAAAAAATGACGACACAAATGAAATTATTAGCATGTTGATCAACTTAACAATGCTAAACAAATCATAATCCGATACTTGTTGCACTAAAGTATCCAACCAGAAAGTTGAAGCAGTTGCAACATCAGCCAAATAAATTACAGGTCTAAGAAAAGTACCTGAAAATAAATAATTTTCCTTAAATAAGATACAAGTTTCCCAAGGAAAAAAATAAATACTATTTGCTATAGGAATAGTAGTATGTTTAGCAAGAGTAGAGATAGTCCCATTAACTTGGGGGATCTTCCTCAAAACTTAAAACTAACTGCCGGCAAAGGATACAATTTAAAAACCTTAAAGAAGGAATAAAAGAAATTCCCGGCCTATTCCATTCCCTAGTATCAGGAACTGGAAAAAAACTTCTGAATAAACCACAGAAGGTTAATAAGCAGAATTTAAATGTTAGCTAGTCTTAAAATCAAAAGAACTAGTTACTTCAATATCCAAAATAATCAACACCTTTTCAACAAAAAACGTACTCAATTTAAAAATAAAAAAGTAGATTTGTTAGTGTCAATATCTGATGAAGAATATTCTGAATGAGAAAAAACACCATCAGAGAAAGATAATTCAGTATGTTGTTGGTCATTTGAAACGTCATCAACTAAATGAGATGTTTAAAAACGACCTAAAATTTTTTATTAGAAGGCGGGATAGCAGACAAAGCCTTTATACTAGAATCAGAAAAATATTCTTATAAATTCCTAAGTATATCTTGTACATAAGATGTAAAAAGAATAGCAATAGATAATGCATAAATACTAATGGACTCTGCATGTAAAAGTTTATCATCAAAACTTATTACAAACCATAGCTAAATATAAACATTCATAACATTAAAATAAATTAACTTAGCTTTGGTAGGACTGATATCAGTCATCAGGAATCCCTCAGTATTTTCTGATACAGGAACAGCTTTTGAAATATCTTGCAATATGTAATAGAAAAAAACAACATATAAAGCAAAATTATCAAATTCCTTAAATGACAGTTTCAGGAATGGGAAAAAATGCAAAACAAACAAGCCTCTAGCAACCAGAAGCAACAAAAAAGTGAGACTGAAATAATGTGAAAAAAACTGGCGCCAAGTATGACGCCCACATTTTTTTGGCGCCAAGTATGACGCCCACATTTTTTGGCGCCAAGTATGACGCCCATATTTTTTGGCGCCAAAAATGATGCCCACATTTTTTGGCGCAAAAAAACGTCTGTAACACACATGCATCAAAAAATGACGCAACCATGTGCAAACTTCCGGCGTCAACTATGGCGCCGGAAATGACGAAATTTTGCGCCAAAAAAGTTCGCGCCAAGAATGACGCAATAAATTGAAGCATTTTCTGCCCCTGTGAGCCTAACAGCCCACAAGGAAAAAAGTCAATTTGAAAATGTTTGAAGGTAAGAAAAAAATATTTATTCATATGCATTTTCCCAAAAATAATGAAACTGACAGTCTGAAAGAAGGAATACTGATTATCCTGAATCATGGCAAATATAAGTTTAAAACATATATTTAGAACTTTACATATAAAGTGCCCAACCATAGCTTAGAGTGTCATAAATAAAATAAGACTTACTTACCCTAAGACACTCATCTACATATAGTAGATAGCCAAACCAGTACTGAAACGAGAATCAGTAGAGGTAATGGTATATAAGAGTATATTGTCGATCTGAAAAGGGAGGTAGGAGAAGAAATCTCTACGACCGATAACAGAGAACCTATGAAATAGATCCCCTAGAGGAAGACCATTGTATTCAAATAGGCAATACTCTCTTCACATCCCTCTGACATTCACTGCACTCTGAGAGGAAAACCGGGCTTCAGCCTGCTGCAAAGCGCATATCAACGTAGAATCTAGCACAAACTTACTTCACCACCTCCATGGAAGGCAAAGTTTGTAAAATTGAATTGTGGGTGTGGTGAGGGGTGTATTTATAGGCATTTTAAGGTTTGGGAAACTTTGCTCCTCCTGGTAGGAATGTATATCCCATACATCACTAGGTCATGGACTCTTGCTAATTACATGAAAGAAATAAAGAGCATCGAACCCTACTCACTCATCCAGAAGCCTCTCAGGGACGCAAAGACCTCGCATTGGAGGAAGTGCATATAAGCTGCATGAAGTCACTACTACTAATGCTCTCAGATGGAACATGGTCTCCCTTGCTTGCGTGCCCTGCAACTTGCTGGTCCTTGTGTATGCTCATAAATGATCTTTCTGGCAAGCATGAGAACAGAACTGGTATTGGCTAACACTCTGTACTGGGGTGTGGGATAATTCTTTATCAGCATCACTGCTGTTTCATCTGCCTGACTCTCATGCCTAGGAGTTAGGACATGTGGATACAAAGGGCATCAAAGAGAATAGTTCCCATTCAATATCCCCATAATTGAAGTTTGTAAATTAATAGGGTTACTTCACACAAGAGTTTATACTGTTCTATTGTTATTCTCAGCAAAATTAGTGTTATCTCTCTGAGCATTGTTAGTACTGTGTAGATATACATATATGACGCTTACAAGCTGACACCGTATGCTGTATTTACCAGTAATTTTAAAATTGAAACTTACTGATGGGACGATATCTCCAGGGACTTATGTTTATGCGCAAGCCTGAATCTGTTCTAAAAATGTATGACACTTAGGTCTTAAGTCTGCACTTTATACAATGCTTTATTTAACCCGGAGACTAGTATGTTTATCAGTTTGGTAGGTTGCTAAACACAAACGCAAGAAAAAGGGTACTAAGATTTTATGTCTTTAAGTCTATATATGTGAGAGGCTATACATTTTCGGAGATACTTGATGGTGAATCTGAAATTAACTGGAGGGCCCTAGACATGAGCGCATATTTAATCGTGCCTATTCAGACATAGTTGACTAGACTGAATGTTTACCCAGGAAACTAGTACCTACTATACTCTTAATGTCACCATATGCCTCCCTCATTACAGCACTGATGATATCCTATTTATATTATATACAAGCTTTGCAAGCCATTTAACAATACCCCTATATAATGGTTTATAATGTTAACTCTTTTGCCTTTCAAGTTTGTGAATGTTTGCTTTATGTTTTTGAGCGCTGTATTCCCTCATCCCCTTATGTATATCTTATTTAGCCCTATGCTATATCTCCAAACTGATACACTGAGAATTTTATAACAGAGCACCCCCTTATGTCATACCCGCCTAATCTGTATGAGCCATAATCATCCTGATTTATAAATGTCATTGGTCAGGGATGTACACAGGACATACTTGTCAGTTTTAAATACTTGAGCACTTAGAATAACAGTACTGGCCAATATTTAGGATTAAAGTATGCCTATCCTCTGTTTCTATTAAAGGATCAAGTCAAGATCATTAGTAATTTTCCATAAATAGATCTCATTGAAGAACCAGTCCTGGGAAGATTAGTTTTCATTGGTTCCCTAGTTTAACTATCGCCCTGCTTGCATCTATAGCCTACACAGTTCTATCTCTAAGCTCACTCTACAGCCCTACCATGGTCAGCTCTGCTCTCCCTCCCTCCCTCGCCCCCCCCCCCTTCTTCCCCATAACTCGAGTGGCTCTTGCCCACTGCATGTCAGGGAATAGGTTCATACTGTTTCTTTAATTGTTGATCTACCAATGACATTCTAGCAACTCCCTTAAAACACCTGCTCATCAAGCACTCATTGCTTAGTATTTTGTTATTTCAGCTTGGAGTAACACTGAGCCCAATTGCATTCTCAGATTGTCTGTTTAATATCTGCTTTGCCACTTCTAACCTACAGAACATTGTGTGTGTGCTTATTGAGAATCCTTTACTAATCCTGCTCTGCAGTAACCTTCCTGGATCTCTCGCTACATCAAGTAATACCCTCTCACTGATAAAGTGTACCTGCTTCTATCATTTGGGATTCCGTTCAGTTCCGGATCTACCATTGCCTTCAGCTCACTCTGTGTTTTCACAAGGTACCATTTACTTAGTTATTTGTACATGGTACTGTACCTTACTGTATTTTTGTAAAGGCTGGATATTATATCTCACGGCTTCACCACCGCTCCGATGACATCACACGCTTAGCAAACATTAGCGTGCACAGCCTTCAGAGAGTCTCCTCCTTCTTCTGTGTAATCATACACCGGAACTCCTTGTTACAAGCGCTTTGGGATTTTCTGACTCCGGATAAGGTAAACTGTTTGCCTTTCTGCTTGTACAATCTTGCTGTCGTTTTTTATTAAGGTTGCATCCTTTAAAATCCAGCACTAACAGTCTCTTGATTACCTAGCAGCATATATAATTTTCATCCTACAAAATGTTTGTTTTAGGGGAAGCTTTGCTTTATAACCTGTAGCATCTTATGTGTGACGTTCCACTCTATCCACTAAGTCCTATGTTCTTAAATATATATACATTCTGCTGACATATATTTTCTTAAGTGGCAAATATATGTGCTTCCTACAATCTTATATTATTGTACACTAATCTGTATGATTGCACTAAAATTGTTGTGTACTCAAAAGAAATAGTGTTACAAATTCACTTTTGCATTTTATATGTGCTAGCAACCTAAACACAGTAAGAAAATATTACTGCATATAATTTTGTGAGACAATTCTTTACACTGCATCACCTTTCCTTCCCCACTTTCTGGGACCCGCCTGTGGTCATTATAAAAGCCAACTCTCCACATCTTACCAGGTTTAACAGGAATCTAGAATTTATTTACTCTACAAGTGTGGAGACCATGCTTCAATTATTAAAATATAAAATGAAGTTTTATTTCAGTTAGCCCAAAGCCTTATTGGACATCTAATTAGACATCACATGTGCTCCCATTTATTACGGTTGGCCTTTTAGTATTGCTAGTGCTATGATTATCTTTGAATCCCAACATTAATATATCAATGTGATCCTCAGATATACAGTCATTCTCCTTGCTGAATGATTAACTTATATGTAACAATATTGTGAGTTATATCTTGATGTCAATATTATTAATGGGCAAATTTTGTATTTTGTATTTTATTTTTCTGCGAAACTTCAATAAAATCTGTTTAAAAAAAAAAAAAAAAAATTTAAATAAAAAAATAAGTACTGTCTTCCATAGGAATAGTAGTACGTTTAGCAAGAGTAGAGATAGCCCCATCAACTTTGGGGATCTTTTCCCAAAACTCCAATCTAACTGCTGGCAAAGGATACAATTTTTTAAACCTTGAAGAAGGAATAAAAGAAGTACCAGGCCTATTCCATTCTTTAGAAATCATATCAGAAATAGCATCAGGAACTGGAAAAACCTCTGGAATAGCCGCAGGAGGTTTATAAACAGAATTTAAACGTTTACTAGTTTTAATATCAAGAGGACTAGTTTCCTCCATATCTAATGTAATCAACACTTCTTTTAACAAAGAGCAAAAATACTCCATTTTAAATAAATAAGAGGTTTTGTCAGTGTCAATATCTGAGGCAGAATCTTCTGAATGAGATAGATCCTCATCAGAGAAGGATAATTCAGTATGTTGTCGGTCATTTGAAATTTCATCATATTTATGAGAAGTTTCAAAAGACATTTTACGTTTATTAGAAGGCAGAATGGCAGACACTGGGGCAAATGTATCAAGCTCCGTATGGAGCTTGATGCCCCGTGTTTCCGGCGAGCCTGCAGGCTCGCCAGAAACAGCAATTATGAAGCAGCGGTCACAAAGACCGCTGCTCCATAACCTGTCCACCTGCTCTGATGAGGCGGACAGACAGCGCCACAATACAACCCGATCAAGTACGATCGGGTTGATTGACACCCCCTGCTGGCGGCCTATTGGCCTTGAGTCTGCAGGGGGCGGCGTTGCACAAGCAGCTCTTGTGAGCTGCTGGTGCAATGCTGAATACGGCGAGCGTATTGCTTGCCGTATTCAGCGAAGTCTGGCGGACCTGATCCGCACTGTCGGATCAGGTCCGCCAGACTTTGATAACTAGAGGCCAAAGCCTTCTGAATAGAATCAGAAATAAATTCTCTTAAATTTACAGGTATATCTTGTGCATTAGATGTTGAGGGAACAGCAACAGGTAATGAACTACTACTGATGGATGCATTCTCTGCATGTAAAAGTTTATCATGACAATTATTACAAACCACAGCTGGAGGTATAACCTCCACAAGTTTACAACAAATGCACTTACCTTTGGTAGAACTGTTATCAGGCAGCAGGGTTCCAACAGTGAATTCTGAGACAGGATCAGATTGAGACATCTTGCAAATGTAAGAGAAAAAAACCACATATAAAGCAAAATGATCAATTTCCTTATATGGCAGTTTCAGGAAAGGGAAAAAATGCAAACCGCATAGCCCTCTGACATAGAAAAAGGCAAGAGGCAAATAGAAATGGGGTCTTAAATAATAAAAATATTAGGCGCCAAGTATGACGCACAACAAACAGAAAAATATTTTTTTGGGCGCCAAAAATGTCCGAAAACAACACTCGCGTCATAGATAACGCAACCTTGTGAAGGACTTGGCGTCAACTAAGATGCCCGAAATGACGAATTTGCATCAACGAACGTAACTACGCACCAAAAAAGAATCTCGTGCCAAGAATGACGCAATAAACTTTGGCATTTTGCGCCCCTTGCAAGCTTAATTTTGCCCGCAAATTTAAAAGACAGTCAATTTGAAAAAGAGACTATACCCCAGGTAAGAAATACATTTTTCATAAAAATGCATTTCCCAGATATGAAACTGATAGTCTGCAAAAGGAAATATACTGAAAACCTGAATCATGGCAAATATAAGTACAAAACATATATTTAGAACTTTATATAAATACAAAAAGTGCCAAACCATAGCTGAGAGTGTCTTAAGTAATGAAAATATACTTACCAAAAGACACCCATCCACAGATAGCCAAACCAGTACTGAAATGGTTATCAGTAGAGGTAATGGAATATGAGAGTATATCGTCGATCTGAAAAGGGAGGTAGGAGTTGAATCTCTACGACCGATATCAGACAACCTCCCCTGTGAGGAAAACCATTGCATTCAATAGGTGATACTCCCTTCAAATCCCTCTGACATTCACTGTACTCTGAGAGGAATCGGGCTTCAAAATGCTGAGAAGTGCATATCAACGTAGAAATCTTAGCACAAACTTACTTCACCACCTCAATAGGAGGCAAAGTTTGTAAAAACTGAATTGTGGGTGTGGTGAGGGGTGTATTTATAGGCATTTTGAGGTTTGGGAAACTTTGCCCCTACTGGTAGGATTGTATATCCCATACGTCACTAGCTCATGGACTCTTGCCAATTACATAAAGGAAAGGTGAGTTGTTTCTTAAAAAGGACTCGTTCTACCTGTTTTTTAACTAAATTGTTCAATTTATATAAATTATTAAAGGGACGTGGAACCCAACTTTTTTTTTCATTATTCAGATAGAACAGGCAGTTTTAAAAACTTTTCAATTTATTTCTATTTTTTAATTGTCTTTGTTTACTTGTTAAAAAAAGAATACCTATGTAGCCTTGGGAGCTAGCTGCTGATTGGGAGTTGTACATATATCCTTCTTGTCACTGATTCATCCAATGTGTTTAGCTAGCTCCCAGTGCATCACTGCTCCTTACACATAAGGTACCATGAGAATGAAGCAAATTTGACAATAGAAATAAATAGGAAAGTTGTTTAAAATCATATGATCTATCTGAAACATGAACAAATAAAATGGAATTTCATGTCCATTACCTTAACCTTGGAACTGCTTCCTTAAGTGTCAGTGATAGGTCAGGCCTCACTTCATTAAAATCAACTAAATTAATGGCATTTAACTTTAGAATCGTCATTCATATAGCTCCATTTGAGCCTTTGGGGGACAGGTTCACTCATGCAAGTCTGCAGTGATCTTTAGATCTCAGCTTCCAAACCGATCTGCCACCTTTAAGGAATCGCCCAAAATGATTGACAACCTCTGCTAAATTTCCTTTAAAATATCAATAGCGATTTTGAAAGTCGGTTTATAGATGTTATATTCAGAGGTAACTAATTTGTGTTTTTTAATTGATTTTCTATATTTTTCATATAGGAAATGCTGTGTTAAAATCTAGAAAAACTATGCAATGCATTTGAATTAAAAATTTATATCTGAAGCGTATTTTTTTATTAAATGTACTGAACATAATCCACTGAAAAAAATAAGCATAAACCATATCACTAAGAAAAAAAGGAAAATTTGCCTACATATTTCATCTTTGTTTTAGTCATGTTGAGTGAGTCAAATGTAATTTATACCTACAACATCATTTTTTCTTAAATATGTTATGAAAGAATACTTTTTCTTTATCTTAGGAGAGAAATGTAAGAGTTTTAATGTAAATGTCAGTGAAGTCACTGATTCTGAACTTCAGCTTTGAAGAGAAAAAAAAAAATTTAAACTCAAAAAATGTTAACATTTTATGCAGTTCATGCAAGTCTTGTGATCACAGAGAGAGCAGTCTTATCAAAAGAGAAGCAAAATCATGTGTCATTTAACAACAGTACCCTTGTGATAGATAGTTTACGTCACAACTCAAGCCATAACATCCCCTTTACTATAGAGCGAAGGGGGTAAGTCGCACAGCGGTGGCAGAAAATAGAAGTATTTATATATATATATATATATATATATATATATATATATATATATATATATATAAGCCTATCCATAGAGCGTAATGTACTACTCACACCAACTTTAACCCCAAAATACTGCCTAGGGCAGTTATTTTACTAAAAAAATGTAATTGTTGGTTAATTATGGTTAATTAACCAGTAATGATTTTCAATACTCTCTAAGACCCCGATGATCACAAGGGGCCAAGACATTCAAAAGGAATCTGATATCGAGAAATATATTCCAAAGGTCTGACAGTATTGTTTAAAGGCAGCATCGCAGAGAAGCATTTTTTACCATACATTTCTGTGGGTAGAGATGCTCCTTTGATACTGTTGACATATTCAAATCAGCATTGCCATCTACATTAACGAAGGTGTAATTTAAATGATCTCTTTACACAGTACTGTATGACAATACAATTTACATGTATCAGCAGAAACTTAATCTCTGTTGGCACAATACAATAGGGAATTAAGCATATCTATAATACAACCTATAAGAGCTGGGGGATTGTGGGTATATGAAATATGTTCAGTCTATGAGTACGGCTTCAAGGAGCTGAAACGCGTTAGACTGGGAGCCTTTGTCTAACTTTGCACTTTCATGGCTTGCATGCCGTTGCTTTTAAAGATGTTCCAATAAATTACTAACTTTTAACCGGGACCACGATTGGATGTCTTTCTTTTCTTTACATTTATATGAAATATGTATATACATTGTTTAATGTATATGTATTGTATAGTATAATGTTAGGATATCTATGTAAACTGTAAGCGTGATTGTACTAATCTTCTATTGTATCCTTAGGCGCGTATTTTTATCTTATTATACATTACTTTGAGAATGGGCTGAGATTGCTATGTTGTGTTTGTAATATTCATATTTCACAATATTTTGATAGGGATTGTGTTTTACTTATAATATTGCGATCACACTGTAGCAAACGTGTTCTATATTTATATATATATATATCTATATATATATCAATATAGATATATACTAATATTAATCTTTTAACGCCGTTACAGCGTTCTATTCCATCCTAATAGCACTGGTCTTTAGTGCCGTTAGGAAAGAATAGAATGTCCTAACGGTATTCTCTCCGTTGCCTCCTCCGTGTTGGATCCGGTTGGGGGAAGTTCCTAGCACCTCAGGCACTCCCCCAGGATCCAATTAGATCAAACAAGCAAAAACACAACCAGTAGGACGTTCTAACTGGTGTTGTTAAGAGGTGCCAATACAAGGATATATATAAATGAATAATGTGTATGTGGAGTGATCAACAAATCATATAGCGAGAGATATATAGCTATAATATAAAAAATACTAGACCTAGATAAAATATATAGTGTGCTGAGGGGTGATAATTCTTACTACTAAAAATATATATATATCATATGGAATAAAGTCAAAATACCACGAGAAAAGATTCCTTCCCTCATATAGTGAATAAATGTATCTTCAATAGTGATGTCGCAAACCTAAAAATTTGGGTTTGCGAACAGCGGACGCAAACTTCCCCGAAAGTTCGCGAACCGGACGAACTGCAATTGACTTCAATGGGCAGGCAAATTTTAAAACCCACAGGGACTCTTTCTTGCCACAATAGTGATGGAAAAGTTGTTTCAAGGGGACTAACACCTGGACTGTGGCATACCGGAGGGGGATCCATGGCAAAACTCCCATGGAAAATTACATAGTTGATGCAGAGTCTAGTTTTAAGCCATAAAGGGCATAAATCACCTAACATTCCTAAATTGTTTGGAATAACGTGCTTTAAAACATCAGGTATGATGTTGTATCGATCAGGTAGTGTAAGGGTTACGCCCGCTTCACAGTGACAGACCAAACTCCCCGTTTAAAGGGACAGTCTACACCAGAATTTTTATTGTTTTAAAAGATAGATAATCCCTTTATTACCCATTTCCCAGTTTTGCCTAACTAACACATTTATAATAATATACTTTTAACCTCTGTGATTATCTTGTATCTAAGCCTCTGCAAACTGCCCCTTTTTTCAGTTCTTTTCACAGACTTGCAGTCTAGCCAATCAGTGCCTGCTCCCAGATAACTTCTCGTGCATGAGCACAGTGTTATCTATATGAAATACGTGAACTAACACCCTCTAGTGGTGAAAAACTGTTAAAATGCAATCTGAAAGAGGTGGGCTTCAAGGTCTAAGAAATTAGCATATGAACCTCCTAGGTTAAGCTTTCAACTAAGAATACCAAGAGAACACAGCAAAATTGGTGATAAAAGTAAATTTGAAAATTGTTTAAAATTACATGCTCTATCTGAATCATGAAAGTTTATGTTGGCACAACCGCAAACTCCCATATTTGCACAAGGTTGGATACCAAGCTAGCCATGTCCCGTTCCTTGTCCTAACTGATGTCATTGAAGGTCTCTTCCTCCACCCAGCCACGTACAACACCAAGGGTCCCCGAAAGGTGACAACAAGCCCCCTGGGACGCCTGCTGTGTTTGGTCTTCCACCTCCTCAAAGCCACCTTCCTCCTCTGACTCCTCTTCTTCAGACTCCTCTCTCTGCGTTGCCTCTCTCTGCGTTATTATAAGGTGTGTTAAGTAGTACTATTCCTATCAGTTTAATCCCTGTTCCGTCCCCTATCAGGGGACGTGTATATGGCATGGATTTTAGGAACCGGGAGATGGAAAAAGATGCTTGTTCGGTCCTCCTACTTCAAATTTGGGGCACTGCGCGTGCAATCTAATGTGCCATTAGATAGGAGTGGTGTGTTAAGTAGTACTATTCCTATCAGTTTAATCCCTGTTATGTGCCTTTTTTATTGGTTTGGTTTTTGAAGCCACAGTGCTGCACCAGAGGCCAGAAAAATTAGGCATGTACACATGCCTGAAAAATTAGGTATTGTTGCAGCCGCTGCTGTAGCAGCGGCCAGAAAAATTGATGTTTGTTTCCCAGGCAGAAAGTGCCCTAAAACATTGCGGCTTGAACCCTAGTGGGTGGCGGATAAGTCACGCAAGTCATCCGGCATTCGAAGATAAAATCCAGCAGCGTGTGGACCATTTTTAGCCCAAGGCAGCTCATCTCATCAGGCTTTTTTTACTCGAATGTATCGCCCAATGTCAGTCCCTTCGGGATCCATCCCTCATTCATCTTAATAAAGGTGAGGTAATCTAGACTTTTTTGACCTAGGCGACTTCTCTTCTCAGTGACAATACCTCCTGCTGCACTGAAGGTCCTTTCTGACAGGACACTTGAAGCGGGGCAGGCCAGAAGTTCTATCGCAAATTGGGATAGCTCAGTCCACAGGTCAAGCCTGCACACCCAATAGTCAAGGGGTTCATTGCTACTCTGAGTGTCAAGATCTGCAGTTAAGGCGAGGTAGTCTGCTACCTGCCGGTCGAGTCGTTCTCTGAGGGTGGACCCCGAAGGGCTGTGGCGATACATAGGAGTTAAAAAGCTCTGCATGTCCTCCATCAACAACACGTCTTTAAAGCGTCCTGTCCTTGCCGGCGTGGTCGTGGGAGTCGTAGGATTACTTTCACCTCTTCCCCTGTTAGATTCCCGTTGTGCTGTGACATCACCCTTATACGCTGTGTAAAGCATACTTTCCGACTTGCGGTAATTTGGTAACATTTTAGGCACTTTATGCTTATACCGGGGGTCTAGTAGCTTGGACACCCAGTACAGGTCGTTCTTCTTCAGCTTTTTTATACGAGGGTCACTCAACAGGCATGACAGCATGAAAGACCCCATTTGCACAAGGTTGGATGCCGAGCTACTCATGTCCCGTTCCTCGTCCTCAGTGATCTCACTGAAGGTATCTTCTCCCCCCCAGCCACGTACAACACCACGGGTACCAGATAGGTGACAACAAGCACCCTGGGATGCCTGTTGTGGTTGGTATTTCTCCTCCTCCTCAAAGCCATATTCCTCCTCTGACTCCTCTTCCTCACAATCCTCTTCCAGCATTGCCGCTGGTCCAGCAAGCAATGCTGATGAGGCTGTTTCTGGTGGTGATGGTGACCACAACTCTTCCTCTTCACGCTCATCTACGGCCTGATCCAGCACTCTTCGCAGGGCACACTCCAGGAAGAAAACAAATGGTATGATGTCGCTGATGGTGCCTTCGGTGCGACTGACTAGGTTTGTCACCTCCTCAAAAGGACGCATGAGCCTACAGGCATTGCGCATGAGCGCCCAGTAACGTGGCAAAAAAATTCCCAGCTCCGCAGAGGCTGTCCTAGCACCCCGGTCATACAAATGCTCGTTAACGGCTTTTTCTTGTTGGAGCAGGCGGTCGAACATTAGGAGTGTGGAATTCCAACGTGTCGGGCTGTCACAAATCAAGCGCCTCACTAGCATGTTGTTTCACCGCTGGATATCAGAAAAGGACGTCCTGTAAGCCTGGGTACTTACGCACAAAGCGTTGTACGATCAGATTACACACATGTGCCATGCACGGCACATGTGTCAACTTGCCCAATTTCAATGCCGCCACCAAATTACTTCCGTTGTCAGAAACCACTTTGCTGATCTCCAGTTGGTGCGGAGTCAGCCACTGATCCACCTGTGTGTTCAGGGTGGACAGGAGTGCTGGTCCGGTGTGACTCTCTGCTTTCAGGCAAGTCAACCCGAAGACGGCGTGACACTGCCATATCCGGGATGTGGAATAGTACCTGCAGAGCTGGGGGGGTGCCGTTGATGTGGAGCAAGACGCAGCAGCAGAAGAGGACTCAGCTGAGGAGGTTATGGAAGAGGATGGAGTAGGAGGAGTAGAGGAGGTGGCAGCAGGCCTGCCTGCAAGTTGTGGCAGTGTCACCAACTCCTCTGCAGAGCCACGCATTCCATGCTTGGCAGCCGTCAGCAGGTTTACCCAATGTGCAGTGTAGGTGATATATCTTCCCTGACCATGCTTTGAAGACCAGCTATCAGTGGTCATATGGACCCTTGCCCCAACACTGTGTGCCAGACATGCCATTACTTCCTTTCGCACAATCGAGTACACGTTGGGGATTGCCTTTTGTGCAAAGAAATTTCGGCCGGCTACCTTCCACTGCGGTGTCCCAATAGCTACAAATTTTTTGAAAGCCTCAGACTCCACCAGCTTGTATGGTAAAAGCTGGCGGGCTAAGAGTTCAGACAAGCCAGCTGTCAGACGCCGGGCAAGGGGGTGACTTTGTTGCATTGGCTTCTTACGCTCAAACATGTCCTTGACAGACACCTGACTGTGGGCAGATGAGCAGGAACTGCTCCGGAAGAGAGACGACGTGGCGGATGGTTGAGAAGGGGCAAGGAGGACAGCAGTGGTTGACGTGGCTGAAGATGCTGGACCAGGTGGAGGATGGCAGCTTTGAGTTTGTGTGCTGCTTCTACTCATGTGTTGATCCCATAGGCGTTTGTGATGTGAGATCATGTGCCTTCGCAAAGCAGTTGTACCTAGGTGGATGTTGGACTTCCCATGACTCAGTTTCTTTTGGCACAGGTTGCAAATGGCATCGCTGTTGTCAAAGGCAGACACACAAAAAAAATGCCACACTGCTGAGCTCTGCAATGACGGCATTCTGGTGGTGGCAACAGCATGCCTTGATTGGCGTGCTGTCTGGCTGACCCGGGTGCCGATGCATGCTGTCTGACTGTGCCACTAGCTCCTTGCGACGACCTCCCCCTGCTTCCAACTCGTCTCCTCCTCCTCCTCCTCTCTGTCTCCCCATCTGAACTTTCCCCCTGTTCTTCTTCTCTTCTAGCGGGCACCCACGTGACATCCACGGACGCATCGTCATCATCAACCGCTTCACTTGTATCTGACAAATCAACAAAGGAAGCAGCAGCGGGTACAACATCATCATCACACCGTACGTCCATGTCTGTAATGCTGCCTGACTGAGACATATCACTGTTATCTACATCCTCTGTCAATGATGGTTGCGCATCACTCATTTCTTCCAACTGATGTGTAAAAAACTCCTCTGACAGATCAAGTGAAGCGGATGTGGTGCTAGTGTTGGTGGTGGCAGCAGGCGGGCTAGTGGTAACTTGAGAGGTGCCCGAAGATAAGCTGGAGGAGGATGGTGCGTCAAGGTTCGGAGCGGAAGCTATAGAAGATTGGGTCTACTGTATTATAAAGTCAACTATGTCCTCCTCAGAACTTTTCAAGTTCATGGGACATGGACTCTGAACACTGGGCATTATTCTAGTGCCAAAGAGAATCACAGCACCACGACCACGACGGCACCTGCGGGGTAGCCTGCCTTTGCCTGTCATTTTTTTTTTTAATGTACACTTACACTACTATTAAACAAGATATGAGTGGTGGCACTGGGCAAGTGGGCACAGTATACGCTGTGAGCCTGACACAAAAAAGCAGACTGATGTTTCACAGTCCAAAAAGTTTTTTGTTTTTAAATTTACACTACTGTTACACCAGATATGAGTGGTGGCACTGGGCAAGTGGGCACAGTATATGCTGTGAGCCTGGCACACACGCTGGCAGACAGACAGGCAACTGCAAAAAGATTACACTAGAAGACTGATGTTTCACAGTCCAAAAAGTTTTATTTTTTTAAATTTACACTACTGTTACACCAGATATGAGTGGTGGCACTGGGCAAGTGGGCCTGTGACACACGCTGGCAGGCAGGCAACTGCAATTAGATTACACTAGCAGACTGATGTTTCAAAGTCAAAATTTTTTTTTTTTTTTTTAATTTACACTACTGTTACACCAGATATGAGTGGTGGCACTGGGCAAGTGGGTCTGGCACAGACGCTGGCAGGCAGGCAACTGCAATTAGATGACACTAGCAGACTAATGTTTCACAGTCAAAAAAGTTTTTTTTTAAAAATTTACACTACTGTTACACCAGATATGAGTGGTGGCACTGGGCAAGTGGGCCTGGCACACACGCTGGCAGGCAGGCTACTGCAATTAGATTACACTAGCAGACTGATGTTTCAAAGTCAAAAAAGTTTTTTTTTTTTAAATTTACACTACTGTTACACCAGATATGAGTGGGGGCACTGGGCAAGTGGGCACAGTATATGCTGTGAGCCTGGCACACACACTGGCAGGCAGGCAACTGCAATTAGATTACACAAGCAGACTGATGTTTCACAGTCAAAAAAGTTTTTTTTCTAATTTACACTACTGTTACACCAGATATGAGTGGGGGCACTGGACAAGTGGGTACAGTATACGCTGTGAGCCTGGCACACACGCTGGCAGGCAGACAGGCAACTGCAAAAAGATTACACTAGAAGACTGATGTTTCACAGTCCAAAAAGTTTTATTTTTTTAAATTTACACTACTGTTACACCAGATATGAGTGGTGGCACTGGGCAAGTGGGCCTGTTACACACACTGGCAGGCAGGCAACTGCAATTAGATTACACTAGCAGACTGATGTTTCAAAGTCAAAAAAGTTTTTTTTTTTTAATTTACACTACTGTTACACCAGATATGAGTGGTGGCACTGGGCAAGTGGGCCTGGCACACACGCTGGCAGGAAGGCAACTGCAATTAGATTACACAAGCAGACTGATGTTTCACAGTCAAAAAAGTTTTTTTTTCTTTAAATTTACACTACTGTTACACCAGATATCAGTGGGGGCACTGGGCAAGTGGGCCTGGCACACACGCTGGCAGGCAGGCAACTGCAATTAGATTACACTAGCAGACTGATGTTTCAAAGTCAAAAAAGTTTTTTTTTTTAAATTTACATTACTGTTACACCAGATATGAGTGGTGGCACTGGGCAAGTGGGCCTGGCACACACGCTGGCAGGAAGGCAACTGCAATTAGATTACACAAGCAGACTGATGTTTCAAAGTCAAAAAAGTTTTTTTTTTTTAATTTACACTACTGTTACACCAGATATGAGTGGTGGCACTGGGCAAGTGGGCCTGGCACACACGCTGGCAGGCAGGCAACTGCAATTAGATTACACTAGCAGACTGATGTTTCAAAGTCAAAAAAGTTTTTTTTTTTTAATTTACACTACTGTTACACCAGATATGAGTGGTGGCACTGGGCAAGTGGGCCTGGCACACACGCTGGCAGGAAGGCAACTGCAATTAGATTACACAAGCAGACTGATGTTTCAAAGTCAAAAAAGTTTTTTTTTTTTAATTTACACTACTGTTACACCAGATATGAGTGGTGGCACTGGGCAAGTGGGCCTGGCACACACGCTGGCAGGCAGGCAACTGCAATTAGATTACACTAGCAGACTGATGTTTCAAAGTCAAAAAAGTTTTTTTTTTTTAATTTACACTACTGTTACACCAGATATGAGTGGTGGCACTGGGCAAGTGGGCCTGGCACACACGCTGGCAGGAAGGCAACTGCAATTAGATTACACAAGCAGACTGATGTTTCACAGTCAAAAAATTATTATTTTTTTAAATTTACACTACTGTTACACCAGATATGAGTGGTGTGGCACTGGGCAAGTGGGTCTGGCACAGACGCTGGCAGGCAGGCAACTGCAATTAGATGACACTAGCAGACTAATGTTTCACAGTCAAAAATTTTTTTTTTTTTAAATTTACACTACTGTTACACCAGATATGAGTGGTGTGGCACTGGGCAAGTGGGTCTGGCACACACACTGGCTGGCAGGCAACTGCAATTAGATTACACTAGCAGACTGATGTTTCACAGTCAAAAAAGATTTTTTTTTAAATTTACACTACTGTTACACCAGATATGAGTGGTGTGGCACTGGGCAAGTGGGTCTGGCACACACGCTGGCAGGCAGGCAACTGCAATTAGATTACACTAGCAGACTGATGTTTCACAGTTAAAAAAAATTTTTTTTTAATTTACACTACTGTTACACCAGATATGAGTGGTGTGGCACTGGGCAAGTGGGCCTGGCACACACGCTGGCAGGCAACTGCAATTAGATTACACTAGCAGACTGATATTTCACAGTCAAAAAGTTGTTTTTTTTAATTTACACTACTGTTACACCAGATATGAGTGGTGGCACTGGGCAAGTGGCTTGGCAGGCAGGCAACTGCAATTAGATTACACAGGGAAAAAAAATGATGTTCTAGCCCTAAAAAAAGCTTTTTGGGGTGCTGTGCTTACAGCAGAGATCAGATGAGTCCTTCAGGACTGTAGTGGACACTGAATACACTAGCCTAGCTATCAATTTCCCTATTAAATCACCAGCAGCTACACTGTCCCTCCTCTCACTAACAATGCAGCTTCCGAATGAATCTAAAATGGCCGCTGTTCAGGAGCTGGGAGGGTCTGGAAGGGAGGGAGGGTCTGCTGCTGATTGGCTGGAATGTGTCTGCAGACTGTGAGATACAGGGTCAAAGTTTACTCAAGGATGACGAAAAGGGGGCGGATCGAACATCGCATATGTTCGCCCGCAGCGGGAACTATTCGCCAGCGAACTATTTGCGACATCACTAATCCTCAAGTGAGATAAAAAATTAATAAGTAGTATAAAATGAACCAATCATATTTTAAAGTAAAAATCCAGTGAATAAGAAGTGATAATAGTCCATATAAATAATAAAGTAAAATATATTGTAAATAGCAGCGTGTCCAGTATCAGAAATGTTCCAAAAGTCAGGCAGCTCCTCTGCAGTGTTATGCCACTGTAACACACATACGATATCCTAAGAAAAAAAATAGAGGGCACCACATAGTGCAGATCAAACGATAGGGATCCAACAGAATATATATAGATAGCCAAATTGCTACTCACGTGGTGTAATGCACAGTCGTGCAGTATAAGCAGACCGGAACCAAAAGTCGTCTGGCAGACACTCAGGCAGTGTACAGGGAAATCCCAAAGGAGAAGATGGAGGTCCTTAAGTGTTCACGATGCAACTTGTCCCACCAGGGGGAGTCCAGAAGAATGCAGTCTTCAAGTGGTCACAATTCACCTTGACCCACCAGGCGGAATCCAGGGGTGGATGGATAGGAGAATGAGGTCCTTAGGTAGTCAGGACACACTTGATCCCACCAGGGGGAGTCCAAGAATAAAGATGTTACTTAGAAAATGACCGGATCTCCAAGAAGTAACAGTGTAGCAGCAGTAGAATTAATAAAAAGTTTTATTTAAAAACAATTTAAAAAGCAACGCGTTTCTCCGTGTCACAGCACGGTTTCATCAGGCTGTATACATACATACATACAGCCTGATGAAACCGTGCTGTGACACGGATAAACGCGTTTATTTTTAAATTGTTTTTAAATAAAACTTTTTATTAATTCTACTGCTGCTACACTGTTACTTCTTGGAGATCCGGTCATTTTCTAAGTAACATCTTTATTCTTGGACTCCCCCTGGTGGGATCAAGTGTGTCCTGACTACCTAAGGACCTCATTCTCCTATCCATCCACCCCTGGATTCCCCCTGGTGGGTCAAGGTGCATTGTGACCACTTGAAGACTGCATTCTCCTGGACTCCCCCTGGTGGGACAAGGTGCGTTATGAACGCTTAAGGACCTCCATCTTCTCCTTTGGGATTTCCCTGTACACTGCCTGAGTGTCTGCCGGACGACTTTTGGTTCCGGTCTGCTTATACTGCACGACTGTACATTACACCACGTGAGTAGCAATTTGGCTATCTATATATATTCTGTTGGATCCCTATTGTTTGATCTACACTAAGTGGTGCCCTCTATTTTTTGTTTCTTAGGATCCAATTAGCATGCAGGAAGTGTAACGATCGTCCCCTGCAACACTGTAACAACCAATGAGTGGGATCATTGGCTGTTACAAGTGTTTCTGCTTCCTCTCTTCCCTCACTGCTATCTGAGGGAGAGAGGAAGGCAGATTAGCTTGTTTGTCTGTGTGTGAAAAGAGAAAAAAAATAACAATAAAAAAATAAATATATATTTTTATTATTATATTTGCTGCTGATTACAGAGCTGCTACTGTTATCAGCCTAATATCACTGTGATCAGCCTTTTAGGGCTTTGATCAGTGGTGATCAAAAACATTGGGGTTTATTATTATTTGTGGGGTTACCAATATAAATATATATATATATATATATATATATATATATATATATATATATATATATATATAATATTTTTTTGCTGCTGATCCCACACTGAGCTGCTACTGTGATCAGCCTAATATCACTGTGATCATCAGCTTGTTAGGGCTTTGATCAGTGACCAAAAGTTTATTTCTATTAACCCCTTTGCTGCTGTTCCCAATCACATTCCTTCCCAGTGCTTTCCTATTTTTTTTTTTTTTAGTTTATAAAAAAAAAACAAAAAAAAAATCTGAGGGAATAGGGTGGGTGGGAATAGGTGGGTAGTAATTGGGAGGTGGTAATTGGGGTGGTTTAGTGGGATTTTGGGGGAGGTGAAGTGGGAATTGGTGGTGGGGAAGTGGGAATTGGTAGAAAAAAATCCCCTATGGCACACTATTCAGCAAAAGAGGCTTATTTCAGGGAGTGAAATCCTCTCTGCTCTGTCTGACAGCGCAACCCTTACAGCATCAGATAAAGAGCCCCTGAGCGATGCATCTAATGCTGGTGCTCCCTGCCCTCCATGACCAAAACTGGCTACCCCCAAATTTAACAGCCCCAGAAATGCCCGAATTTACAGAGACTTCTGGCATCACAACTGATCTTTCCCTGATTCTGACAGATGCCATGTTTGAGCATATAGTTGCTCAAATTTATATATGCCAGCCAGTATCTGTCAGAGAATCCACAATCTCAGTATGTCAGAAAAAATATCTGGCACCCCACTGACATATCTGAGATTAAAAAGTTTTGGGCCCTGACTTTAGTAATGGTGATTGTGAAGAAACCCAGCATACGTTCATACTGGAGCCAGAACCCCATCCTGGCTACCCCTTTTTTTCCAGGGATTATGAAGAGGGATAAATATGAACAGTTGCTGCGGTTTCTCCATTTTAATGATAATGCCCAGTGCCCCCCCAGAAATGACCCCCTGCATGAGAGGTTATTTAAAATAAGGCCCCTGATAAACCACCTGTCCCAAAAATGTTAAGAAGTTTCCATCCCTGATCATGACATTTGTATAGATGAGTCCCTCATGGAATTTAAGGCGGAGATTGCTTTTCAAGCAATATATACCATCCAAGAGGTCCCGCTATGGTGTGAAATTTTATAAACTGTGAATGCAGTGCTGGGTATACTTGGGCATTTCGCATCTACCAGGGTAAAGATAGCCACTTAGATCCACTTGGCTGCCCAGATTCAGTTGGCACAAGTGGGAAAATTGTGTGGGATCTCCTGTAACCCCTGCTAAACAAAGGGTACCATTTGTGGCTCGATACATTTTACACCATTACAGAGCTATTAAAATTTTTATTTTATTTTGAAACCGTGGCCTGTGGCCCAACGCAGAAAAAAAATTGCACAGGTTTCCCCCAGAAGAACATTTCTTAATTTCTCACACTTAATTTTTTTTTTATATAAAATTATAATTTAGAAATAAATATTTGATTCTAAAAGAAAGCCCCATTTGTCCTCTAAAAAACAATATATAATTAGTGTGGGTGCACTTAATGTGAAACAGTTAAATTATTGTTGAACAGACATATAGCTTAAAATCTAGGTTTTGTTTACGTTCAGAAATTGGACAATTGCCTATGTCATAAAAAGGGTTAATATAGAACACGTTTGCTACAGTGCGCAATATTATAAGTTAAATACTATTGTGCAATTGCAATATTTTGAAATATGAATATTATAAATGCAACGTCATAATCATAATATTGTGAAATATGAATTTTGAGATCGCTATTGTGTTACTATACAGAAAATATATTAGATTTTCACGAACGCACATTTATTTAGTGTATTTACACTTTAAAAACAACCTCCCCCCCCCCACGCTGCCTACATCACAGCTCAGTTGCGATGTCAGCTGACTTTTGCTGAAGTTGCTATCCCTATTAAATTCTATGGCAGACACATCACCACTCGTCAGTACAACAAGGTTCAGCCCACATATTTAGAAAATATGAGGTTTTGAATATTGGGAACTAAGTATGGAGCATACTAAGGCATTGTCAGGGAAATAGGTAATTTTAAGATCAAACCCTGAACTAACTGACAAAAGCATTTGTTTAATTTGAGTTAAAGGGACAGTAAAGTCAGAATTAAACCTAAATGGATTGGCTAAAGCAGTGATTTGCAACCATTTTTTGCCGTGGCACACTTTTTTACATTAAAAAATCCTGCGGCACACCATAATCCCAAAATTTTACAAAATGACACATTGTAGCCTAATACAGGATATATATATACAGTATGTGTATATATATATATATATATATATATATATATACACACACACATACTGTATATACACACATACACACTGTACTGTGCTGTCATGCCATGCCTACTACAAACTATACATGGCATATTGACATTCATTCACAAACAATCATAATGATTGTCTGTGAATGAATGTCAATGTCATGGTTGTAAATGATGCCTGATGAGCCTGTCACATACATCCCAATATTTCAAATTTGAAAGAGGGACACCCCTGCACTGTTGTCAGTCTGCCGTGGCACACCTGAGGATCTCTCACGGCACACTGGTTGAAAAACACTGGGCTAGAGCATGAAAAGTTAAACAGCTTTCCAATTTACTTCTATTAACAATTTGCTTCATTCTCTTGGTATCCATTGCTAAAGAGTAATCCTTGGTTAACTCAGGAGTCTGCACGTGTCTTAAGCCATCTGGCAGCAGTGCAAATGTTATACATATTATAGCAATGTTATACACAGTTACACACACTACTGCCATAGACTGCTATAGACACATGCTCACTCCTAAGCTCCTATCAGCCTACCTAAGTTTAGTCTTTAACAAACATTACCAAAACATCAAAGCAAATTTGGTAATAGAAGTAAATTGCAAAGTTGTTTAAAATTACATGGTCTATCTAAATAATGAAATATTAATTTTGATTAATTTACTGTCCCTTTAAGGAATTTATATATCATACTTGCAATTTGTTTTGGCTAGTACTGAGAGCTTGGAGAGTGGGAAAGATGTCAGCCTATGTACTAATAGCAGCAAACAGGGCGGAGTCTGGATGGGTTGGTCTAACTAAGGGTGTTACATGGTAGGTTGGCGCTTATAGGGTGTGGCATGGGTGTGGTCTGGTACCCCTAATGCAGTGTGGTGTTCTTCAGTTTCACTTTCTTTTTAAAATGCTCCAGACTGCCTAAACCAGCTATTTGAGCTGCAGCATTTTGACAATCTAGGTTATTTGCTTTTGTTGCCTCTGTAGGGAGTGCAGGAGTTGTTCAAGGTCCCTTTAAGATGGGAATGCCGGAACCATTTTGTGGATATTATTAATCACCTTTTGTATGAATTGCTGTTAATGACAAACATATGCTAAAGACCAAAAATCTATTTTGCAGATATATACAAGAACAGATATTGAGAAAGCCAAATAAAAATACTGAGAGAGAAAGACAAGACATGTTGAGATGTAAAGACAGAAAGCACCCCGAAACAAATACAAAGAATCCCCAATAAAAAACAAAATGTATGCTTACCTTATAAATGTATTTCTTTCTGGATATAGTGAGTTCACGGCTTGAGTAATTACTGTTGGGAATATCACTCCTGGCCAGCAGGAGGAGGCAAAGAGCATCACAGTTAAACTGCTAAGTATCACTCCCTTACCCACAACCCCCAGTCATTCGACTGAAGGGAGATGGAGAAAAAGGAGTAACACAAGGTTTAGAGGTGCCTGAGGTTATAGTCAAAAGAACAACTGTCTTAAAATAAAGGGTGGGGCTGTGGATTCACCATATCTGGAAATAAATTTATCAGGTAAGCATATCATTTTTTTTCTTTCCTAAGATATGGTGAGTCCATGGCTTAAGTAATAACTGTTGGGAACCAATACCCAAGCTAGAGGACATGGATAAATAGGGAGGGACAAGGCAGACAGTCCTAAACAGAAGGCACCACCGCTTGAAGAACCTTTCTCCTAAAGAAGCCTCAGCCGTGGCAAAAATATAAATTTGGAAAAGTATGCAGAGAAGACCAAGTTGCAGCCTTGCAAATTTGTTCCACAGAAGCTTCATTTTTAAAAGCCCAAGAAGAGGAAACAGCTCTTGTGAAATGAGCCATAATTCTCTCAGGAGGCTGCTGTCCAAAAGAATTATACCTTGTAACCAAAAAGAAAGAGTAGTAGCAGTAGCTTTCTGACCTTTACGTTTCTCAGAGAAACAGACAAAAAGGGCAGAGGACTGGCAAAAATCCTTAGTCGCCTGTAAGTAGAATTTAAGAGCACGTACAACATCCAAATTGTGTAACAAAACATTGATTGAAAGAAGAAGGATTAGGACACAGAGAGGGAACAACAACTTCCTGATTGATATTTCTATTAGAGACAACCTTAGGAAGGAAACCTAACATAGTACGAAGAACCGCCTTATCGGCATGAAACATAAGATAAGGGGAATCACATTGCAGAGCTGAGAGTTCCGAGACTCTTATAGCAGAAGAGATAGCAACAAGAAACAATACCTTCCAAGATAACAACTTAATGTCTATGGAATGCAACAGCTCAAACGGAGCCAGCTGTAAAACTTTAAGAACAAGGTTAAGGCTCCAAGAAGGAGCAACAGGCTTAAAAACAGGGCTGATTTTGACCAAGGCCTGACAAAAAGATTGCACATCCGCCAAACGTTTATGTAGTAAAACTGATAAAGCAGAAATCTAACCCTTCAGGGTACTGACTGACAATCCCTTCTCCAGGCCTTCCTGATAAAAAAATAAAATTCAAGGAATTCTAATTATCCTCCAAGAGTAGCCCTTCTACCTACCATATCTTATGGTAAATCTTTCTAGTAACAAGCTTGCAAGCCTAAATCATGGTCTCAATGACTGACTTAGAAAAACCACGCTTAGACAGAATTAAGCGTTCAATCTCCAAGCAGTCAGCTTCAGAGAAACTAGATTTGGATGAAGGAAGGGACCCTGAATCAGGAGGTCCTTCCTCAGAGGTAGTCTCCAAGGTGGGAGAGATGACATCTCCACTAGGTCTGCAAACCAGATCCAGCAAGGCCATGCAGGGGCAATTAGAATCACTGACGCCCTCTCCTGTTTGATACGAGCAATGACTCATGGAAGGAGAGCAAATGGAGGAAACAGCTATGCCAACCTGAAAACCCAAGGAACCGCCAGAGCATCTATCAGAACAGCCTGCGGATCTCTTGACCTTGAACCGTACCTTGGAAGCTTGGCGTTCTGACGGGATAACATAAGATCTTACTCTGGCACCCCCATATGACGGCTAAGCTGGAAAACACCTCCGGATGGAGTTCCCACTCTCCAGGATGAAAAGTCTGTCTGCTCAGAAAATCCGCTTCCCAGTTGTCTACTCCTGGAATGTGGATGGCAGATAGACAGCAATTGTGGGTCTCTGCCCACTGAAGAATCCAAGTAACTTCCTTCATGGCTAAGGAACTCCAAGTTCCTCCCTGGTGATTGATGTAAGCCACAGATGTTATGTTGTCTGACTGGAACCTGATAAACTGGCCTGAGGACAACTGAGGCCAAGCCAATAGAGCATTATAAATTGCCCTAAACTCCAAGATATTGATGGGAAGAGCAGACTTTTAACGAGTTCCAGACTGCTCCCCAGCCCAGCAGGCTGATGTCCGTGGGCACAATCACCCAGGAAGGTCTCCGAAAGCATGTGCCCCTGAGACAGATGTTCCTGCGAAATCCACCATGGGAGAGAGTCCCTTAACGACTGATCTAACTCTATTCTCTGAGATAGATCCACATGGTCGCCATTTCAATGTCTGAGCATGCACATCTGGAGAGCTCTCAAATGGAATTGAGCAAAAGAAATGAGGTCCATCAGACCGATTACCTCCATACATTGAGCCACTGAAGGATGAGCAGTAGCCTGAAGAGAGAGGCAAGAGGAACATTTTTTTTTTCCTGACCTCTGTCAGAAAACTCTTCATCAATAGAGAATCTTTTATGGTCCCTAAGAACACTACTCTTGTAGCAGGGGAAAGGGAGCTTTTTTCCTGATTCACATTCCATCCGTGGGAACGAAGAAAAGACAACAATATCTCTGTGTGAGATTTTGCTTGTTGAAAAGACGGCACCTGAACCAATATGCCATCCAGGTAGGGTGCCACAGCAATTCCACAAGAACAGATCACTGCCAAAAGAGCCCCCAGAACCTTTAAAAATTATGGGAGCTGTGGCTAGACCAAATGGAAGAGCCACAAACTGCAAATGTTTGTCCAGAAAGGCAAATCTCAGGAATCTGTGATGGTCCCTGTGAAAAGGAACATGAAGATATGCATCCTTTAGGTCTATGGCTGTCATAAACTGACCCTCTTGTACTCAAGGAAGAATTGAGCCTATAGTCTCCATCTTGAAGGATGGAACTTTGAGAAACTTGTTTAGACACTTCAAGTCTAGAATGGGACGGAAAGTTCCCTCTTTCTTGAGAACCACAAATAGGTTGGAGTAGATCCCGAGACCCTGGTCCTGCACTGGAACTGAAACTATCACTCCCAGGGAGGAAACATGTTGTATACATTCCAAGAACACCTCTCTCTTTATCTGGTGTGCAGATAATCTTGAGAGATGGAATATGCCTCTGGGAGGAAAAGTCTTGAATTCCAATTTGTAACTCTGGGATACTATGTACACAGTCCAGGGATATCTCATATCCAGGCTTGAGAGAACTGAGAAAATCTGCCCCCACTAGACCCGATCCCAGATCGGGGGTAAACCCTTCATGCTGATTTGGTATCAGCTGTGGGTTTCTTTGATTGTTTCCCCTTGCTCCAAGGATGATTGGGTTTCCAAGAAGACTTGGATTGTTTCTGCTTGGAAGAAGAAGGGGAAGGGATTCCTCTCAAGTTACGAAAGGAACAAAAATTACTCTGACATTCTTTAGGCCTATTCTTCTTATCTTGAGGTAAAAAGACCCTTTTTCACCCGTAATATCAGAGATAATTTCTGCCAAACCGGGTCCAAACAAGGTTTTGCCCTTGTAAGGAATCGCCAGAAGCTTGGATTTAGAGAAAACGTCCGCAAACCAGGATTTCCATCATAATGCCCTGCGAGCTAGGACAGCAAAACAAGATGTTTTAGCTCCTAGTCTAACAACCTGTAAAATGGCATCTGCAATAAAGGAATTGACCAACTTAAGAGCTTTAATCCTATCTTGAATTTCATCCAAGGAAGTCTCTACTTGAAGAGAATCAAACAAGGTGTCGAACCAATGAGACAGGGAAAATGACACCCCTGGTTTCTCCCATTCCTGTGAGATAATCTAAAAAAAAAAATTAGAGTATTTTTATTTTTGTTTATTTGTTTGACCTATGTGAGGGGTTTTTTCAAGAGAGGGGTTAAATTGATTATTGATTTTTATTGATTGCTACCAACACAATTTTTAGCACACCGGAGTATTGCACAATTTCACTCTATAACATACCTTGACACTGCTGTCTCTCCAGAATTGAACTGTGTATATTGTCATATTGTTATAGTACATTTTATATTTTAGAATTCGTTTTTTATTACTATTGTAATAGCGTGGATCCATGCCTATTTTTTAAAACATTGTATTTTATTATCGTACTTTACACATTGTATCGATTTTAATACCCTGTACTCTATGTTGTAATAAATTCTCATATACCTTAGCCTCCAGTTTGGCGCCTAGGAATATCTTCTCCACGTATTAGAATGAAGTAAGCAAGCCAGTATATGTGGCACCTCTATAGCGCCTTCATATTTGGCTCTATAGGGATATAAATGTTAGGATGTTGGGCGGGGGGGTCGTGTCCAGGGAATTATTGGTGTGGTATTATTATTATCATGAGGCTCGCTATCAAGAAGGTCACTCTTGGGCTCATCATCAGACAGACGGATAGTAAGATAAAGTAGAATAGAATAGGAGGGCAGACAATTAATTAGTGAACTCGCCGTATAAAAACGTAATTCACTGAAAGCTTGGGAATTTGTACCCTGTCACCCTGGTACAGGCCCTATACCTAGGATGACAGGTAGTGTAGAGATCCCTCACCTTAGGCTAAGGCTATAGATATCCTCAATGGTAGGTTAAATACAAATATAAAAGCTCTCCCTGATGTAAGGGTCACTCCATGGCCCCAATATTCATATATGGTGTAAGGAGAGCAAGCAAGCTTTAGTAAATATAATAATGTTAAAGTTGCTAGAGTCACTTTTGGACCCAGATAGTATATTGCTTGGGTAGCATGTAAGTACTTAACAATAGTGTGAGATTGTAGTGTACATTACTGTAATATGATTAGAGGCATTAATCTGCAGGCGTAAACCAAAGTGCAATACAAATTTGTGAATCCTGACGGAGGATCTATAACCATACTTATTTATATGTGGAGCAAGGAGACTATAGAACTAGGTGCTCATACATAGCATGTAGCGAGTAGCTGGAAGCTATGTGAGTTAAAAGTCACAGTGGAAGGTAGGCAGCAATAATGGCTACAACATTCTAAAATTGAGTTAGACAAAAGGATCTGAATTGATATATTGGTGGGCAACATATATTTGCGATCTGCCACTTGTACATGTGCTCTATGGTTATGCAAGGAATGTGGGGTGGAATAATATGCCACTAGCTCTAACTCTTATAATTTGTATAACTTGATATAAACAGACCTTGTTAGAGTCTCATGAATCATAGTTTGATCTGTCAATAGGACATATAGGAACATAGAAGCCTGCCTTATGAATATTCAAAGTATGACAGGTTGGATATGTGTGATCAATGTTTAATTAACGATCAAGCCTCTGCTAGCAAACACACGTGTACCTATTTTATGCTTACTATCTGTGCACTTTCTAGGCAGGTATAGGTATTTTTGGGGATATATACATGTTAAAAACTACAGTTACTAACAAAAACAAATGGGCTCATGTTCTCAGGTCACTGAGGGGTATTTCAGCTTAGCAATTGTTAAAGACTAAAACACTTTCACCTGAGCTTGGCAACTAAGTACCCTGTTGTGTAAAAATCTCTGATCACATATTGATTATCCCACACCTCTTCTCTGCATAATAAAAAGTCCAGGCCAATAATTCAGGAGAGACTAATAGGTAAATAACCACCATAAGCTGTACACGCTCAGCTAACTAAGGCCATAAAGGAACAAGGGGTCCATACTGATAAAAGTCCCATATCGTGTGGTTAGTTTCTCCCCACCATTTCCTATGCAACGTTGAAAATCTCTTCTCCCCCGCTGTGCTGCTCGTGTCTGGTCTTCATCACTCTGTGGATTGATTGCTACACTGTCTCTTACCGGTAGGCCGGCCGCACCATCTCAGATGTCAATCATAGAGGACTTTGCCCGAGAGCCATTCTGCTGCGTAGCAGTATCTAATCCCTCAGTTACACAGATAGCTCCAGTTCCTTCTGTGGAAGAGGTAAATTTCTGAACACCATTTGTCATTCTGGTCCCCAGCAACCATCTCCAGTTATTATCCGATCCATAGGTCAAGGAATATTCATCTGTTTGAGGTTCCCCATACTGTATTGCAGCCTCTGCACGTTCCACCATCTTAAGTGTCCAAGTTTCTTCTTGAGTCCTAGCTATGTTTATAAGTTCCTTAAAGTTACTATCCATCTTTAGGTCCAGTTCTCTAAGGAGTGCCTGGATTAGTGATTGATGATCCTCCTCCATGCTTATAAGCTTGACACAGCAGTGTTATTATGACTGCTATACCCCGGTTATCAGGGGGGTTAGGATACTGGATGAAGGCTGCCGCCAATGTCTTCAACTGTCCAGAAAACGACTCCACATAAATTCACTTATACAATATAAGCACTGACCAGTGTGGTAGGAACTGCTGAAGCTTATAGATTATATGAAGGCTCACAATGCTATGATTAATCAGCGAACTATCCAAGTAAATTAAGAAGCTTCTATTTTTAGCATGGCCACCTCCTGGACACGCCCCGGAAAAATAACTTTTTAATCAGAAACGTTATGAAGTAAAGCCAGTCATGTGACCGCAACTGCCGAGCTCAAATTACTGCTGCAACACAGAGAGGCACTACTTCCTGGTAGACTGAGTACCAAAAATATCAGTTTTTTCAAACCGGACAGTTTAAAATGTTGCATCTTTTTTTTTTTTTTTTTTTAAATGTTGCATCATTTTATTTTAAAGCAAATGGGAAATAAGTTAGCTGCTGAAATAGAAAATTCAGCCTTACTTTCAGTTTAAACTTGTATTGAATTATCAAGTAAATATGCGTCAGAAAATAAAGTCTAATAAAAACATTTTACCCTTTCTTTTTTTAAAAAAAAGAGTTTAAATGCTAGTCTCACACATGCTACAGTGCCCCAGTGTAAACCATACAACAGGATTATCTATGTCCCAATAAAAATACAGTGTCTTAATTTGTTAAGTGCATGGTCTCCCCACCTGGAAGAAAAAGCACTTACCTGCTCTGCTCTCCGGCATGTAAACATCACAGACACCTTTGAAAAAGAAAGAACAAAGTAGCCAACTCTGGCTTTCTAAACTAGGGCAGCAATTGTTAGGACAATACAGTAAGTACCTCTTTACAAGTTCTTAACTGCTTTAAAGCCACCACTACCCGACTGCAAGGAATGACGTGGAATACGGCTATACCCCAAAACTTGCTTGTAGATAAAATCAAATTTTTTTCTTCAGGCACCTAAACTCCACCTCCTCCATGCAATGAAGGCAAAGAGAATGACTGGGGGTTGTGGGTAAGGGAGTGATGCTTAGCAGTTTTCCTGTGGTGCTCTTTGTCTCCTCCTGCTGGCCAGGAGTGATATTCCCAACAGTAATTACTCAAGCCGTGGATTCACCATATCTTAGGAAAGAAATAGCTGCAGGGAAGACAGTGTTGCAAAACATGGTGATATAAACGAGTATTTTTTGAATACATAAATCTGCTAACAAATAAAGTTGCATTGACGTTGTCCCCTGTTGGATAATACAGTACAAACATTATGCCGTTTGGTAATACTACAGAACTGAACTGCAACCTAGGTCTAAGACTGGGCAACCCTTGTATTTGACAGGCAGAAATCTCAAAACCTAAGAGACAAGAAAGGATACAGAACACAATTTTAAAGATATTGCACTGTCTGTAAAATACATTTCAATGTTTTTTTTAAAGTGACTCCGTGATGTCAGAAGAACTCCTTAATTATATAATTGGCCTAAGATGCAGCATTATCTGTTCAGACCTGCCTGTTTTAATTAATATTTCAGTGTGCACTTCAGCTGGTGTCACAAAAAGGCAGTCTCTTACTATTTCCTTTACTTGAATATATTATTTTTATATTATTATTAACAAATGCAGGACTGGCCAACTGGTGGCCTCTAGGTATATTTTTGTGGTTCCTTGAAAAAAGCAGAACTAGGGCTTTATGCTTTGTGACCTAAGATGACCAGGCAAACAAGATGGCTGCAATTAAGTGCAATACCCATCAAAGGATAGATTGTGATCAACCCGATACTTGATATACATTTTATACTCTGCAGCTGGTATAACAAGTCATTGAAAATACAATAAGGGAAAAACAATTTTTTAGTAAACTGCCCCTTTAAAGCTTCTAAAAGTTTGCTTAGCAGACCCTGTTAAAAAGTTGGCCATCATATATCTAATGAATAATAAAACAAGAGTAAATTTGTCTTTATAAAATAAATAAAAAGATATTATATAGACATGTTGCTGCTCATAAATTAACACCTCAAGCACTTAGCAAGTACAGACAACACATTAGGATCTGACTACCAATATAAATGTTGTGTTAATTCAGGAAGAATAATTACACAGTTTCATAACTGACCTTCATTACATAGTGGGATCCGATCTCTGGTTAATGAAGAAAAGTTGCCCCAATTGCCCTCAAAAAAGAGGACAGTAGAGTATCATTAAATCAACATATGAGCATCTTTATTTTTTAATAACAAAATACGCACAAAGCAGTTATAAGGGGTTAATGTGAAAATGCCTTTACATGGAGGTGAATGGGGTCCGCGTTTTGACTATAAATATACAGTATATGCTTATAAACATATATATTTATGTGTTAATATATGCATATACACATACATCTATATGTATAAATTCATATACATATATATTTATTTATTTCTGCCCAACACTGCAAGATTTGCCTGCTGTGCAAGGTGGTTTGCAATGTCTATCGGCATCAGAACGAGGCTCTGATTGAAGCCTATGGAAGCACACTCTTGTAAACGCTTGGCTTCCGGGCAATACATGCACTGGTATTACTGAGTGAAGCACAAATATTGTACTCGCGTAAACGCAATATTCCGCTCCACTCATAATCTAGACCTTAATGTTTTAAAAGGGCTTGTGACTATAATAGAAATAAACCAAGATAGTAGTTTATCATCAGAAAATAATGAACAACAACTAAACAAGAAAATAAGGTGTAATCATATTTAAAAAGTTCCATAATATTTTGGACTTAAAAAGATATAATACTCATATTTTTTCTATCATGTTTAAATATATTTAAAGTGCTATTTTTGCAGTAAAATGTTGAATAAAAGTTGTTTAAACTTGAAGTTAAAACTAACAGGAAATGCATCACTGTGTAGAACTGAATCCCAGGATTCTGCTACTCACTCACTGAAGGACAACTTACTCACAAAAAAGTTGGTTTATTCAACATAGGAAATTTATAATAATAAAAAAAAACAAAAAAAACCATGTAATAAATTTTGAAACATTCTCTTTTACATAGGATAATTTTTTGAGTACCATGTCCCTTTAAAGAAACATTCTAATTCAAAAAATACATTTTCTAAATTGTTAGACAACTATTGGGTTTGATCACAATCTATCATTTGATAGGTATTGGAAAATGAATGGCTTCCGATGAGCTATTTTCAATGTCAATTAGATCACAATCAACCGATTTCATTCATTTTCTGTACTTTTTTCATTATCATTTTGGTGAAAAATGTTTCTATATTTAACAAGTACCAGTCCTGTTTTTTTAGCAAAATTATACAACTAAAAGAACCAGATAACACTTTTCAACTTAATTACAAGTACCCAAAAACTTTTCTAATGTGACAGACACAGAAACTCCCTGCTTAATCAGTTATATATATATAAAAAAAAAAATAGCCAGTTCTATAATCTGACGAACAAACATGCACACTATACTAATAATGACACTATTAAATCATTTAGTGAGACATGCACACATGCCTGTATGGTTTGGGAACACAACAGTTTAAGGGCTAACATGATCATCACTTATTCACATCACTACATGCTATTAGATGAATCAATCAATACAGAGGACATTCAACCTGTGGTGCAATCACTTGACATGTGCAGCTGCCAAAATTTTGTTTCGTACAAATCTTTCGTAAAATACATTTTCAAAAATTAGTTTCTCAATATATTAGTTTGCTGCACTGTTCAGTATATGTTTAGTTTAACGAACTGAATACTGAATATTCAGGGAACATTTACTATATAAATGTTCCTTTGCTACATGTGAAAAACTTTTGTGGGCCTTATTGGTAAAGCGGATACATGTATTTGTTGGGTTATTGATTTGGCTAAGTTTTATTAGTGTAAAAGTGTTAATTACTATTTTTTTTAACTTAATTGACTGAGAACATGTAGAATTTATATCTGATGACATTGCTTCCTTATGTTATCCAATATGGTGATGGTATTGTATTTTGCCTATGTTCAAAACCAATCATACATTCAGCAATGTGTTAATTACTCAAAAAGTGTTGTCTGTGGTTCATAAAATCATTTTAGCTGTAGAATTTGATTAGTGAAAAATTGCCCCATTACTATATCAAGTAAACAGAATTTGGGCACATGATTCGGACATAAAATACAGCGTAAAAAAAAAATACTTATCAAATTTACTTCTATCTTATGTTGTGGTCAATGCCATTCTTTCCAATATTCATGTTACAAAAACAGGATCAGTTTAATTTTTTATTTTATCAAAACAATCACAATCTTTTTGAGTTCAACGCAGCAAAAGCATTTTCCATTTCCCTCTATTGCACTGATAATGAACAATAATGTCAATCTCTGAAAACTGATTGAATAAACAAAAAAATTATTTTATTTGTGCAACAAAAATCAAAATCCAACATGGTGGATTTGCACATTTTTACATGACATCATATGCTTATCAATTTCACATACAAACACAAACTTGTCCAACTTGCAACATTATGAGAGTCGGAGTGTATGTGGTTCTTGTATAGCTCGTCTTGATATTGGGGTTGCTTGAGTTCCTTGTGGGTGGAATTTATGTCACCCAGGACATTTGGCAATTCTGTCCATAGATAGAAACCCTCTTGATGCTATGCCAGGCCTCAGATGTTAAGGGAAAGAAATAAACCACTGACAGCGAGTGCAGTGACAGTCAGGAAAAGTGACAGCACCTTTGAAAAGGTGGACTGCACTTTTGTACTGACAATGCCCTCCATCCTAAGAAAAATGCCAAAGGCCAAAGAATGTATGCAACTTAACATGGATACTAACCTAGTTACTGCCCTATTAGCCTTAGACAATGATTCCAAGTCATCCTTGATCAGGTGAAATAGATCAAGGAGACTTGTTACTGTTAAGCAATACCTCTCAATTATTTATGCATGAAGTAAAACCCTCTGATCCCTCTGGGTCTACCTCTGGTGTCTGGGGGCTCCCATTCTCTCCTGCACTCCAGGTTGCCCAGCCACTCTTATTAACTGGTCTTGCCTTCCATGGTCTTCAACCTGCCCAGCTGTCCTCATCCGATGCACTCTTCCCTGGTCAACTGCTCTCCCCAACCAACCAGAACACTCATTCTCATTCTGCTGGTCCAGCATTTTATTCATTTCTATCATTTTTCTTTCTCTGCATATCCACTACTTACAAGTCCCCTGTCCCTTATCACTGAGTGTTTCCTTTTATTGTGGGTTAACGGGGTAAATGGAGTCCATGGGGCCGATTTAACAAATGTCTGTCTGACATGATCCGCTCATCTGCTCATGTCCGACAGACATCGCTGAATGCCGACAGTGATTTAACATTGTACAAGCAGTTCTGGTGAAGTGCTTGTGCAATGCCACCCCTGCAGATTTGCTAGCAGGGGTGTCAATCAACCCGATCGTATCTGATCGGGTTGATTGCTGTCCACCGCTCAGAGCAGGCGGACGAGTTAAGGAGCAGCAGTCTTAAGACCGCTGCTTCTTAATTCCTGTTTCCGGTGAGCCTGAAGGGGAACTCGGGCCATTCAGCCCTTGTTAAATCAGCCCCCAGGTGTGTTGCATAGAGTGGTTCTCTTTTTGTTTTTGTTCTTTTTTTAAAAATGTTTTATGTAAATCTTGTAGATTTTGATCAACTCCGTGGTTATCTAAGGTCAGAAATACAAAAAAAATAACATGCTCAGGCAAATATGTCATTTTTGAATTTGACTGTCTCTTTTACCTCCAACATATAAATAATAAAGTTATAGCAAGGAAGTACCAAAATATTTGATGACTGTCGGCATTATTTATACAGAAAACACAGGATTATTTTACCACAGACCATTTTGAATATATGGCTGTTTACTGTAAACTTATTAAAGGGACAGACTACTCCAGAATTGTTATTGTTTAAAAAGATAGATAATCCCTTTATTACTCATTCCCCAGTTCTGTATAATCAACACTGTTATATTAATATACTTTTTACCTCTGTGATTAACTTGTATCTAAGTTTCTGCAGATTGCCCCCTTATCTCAGTTCTTTTGACAGACTTGCATTTTAGCCAATCAATACTGACTCCTAGCTAACTCCACGGGCGTGAGCACAATGTTATCTAAATGGCACATGTGAATAAATGCCCTCTAGCTGTGAAAATCTGTTAAAATGCATTCAGATAATTAGCATATGAGCCTACCTAGGTTTAGCTTTGAACTAAGAATACCAAGAGAACAAAGCAAATTTGACAATAAAAGTTAATTGGATAGTTGTTTAAAATGACATGCCCTATCTGAATCATGAAAGTTAAATTCTGACTAGACTGTCCCTTTAATTTTGTCATACAAGGACACATATTACTATTTAAGTCCATGATCTAAAAATCTGTGGTGAATATAGCAAAATCTGCTTTTATCCAGCTTGAGTTTCTGTAGCAAAAAAATAAAATATACTGAGACCCTTTCAATATGTTCAATTTGCACTTTTTGCTATAACATAAGAGTAATCATCACCATAGATTTTTGGCCTAATATCTTGATATTATGGGTATGTGAACTGTCATTGTTTCTCAAAATACCTAATATTGCAATAGTCAAGCTGAGTAAAAGGAAAAGATGACATTACAGATACCTAGATTAAAAATGAACCATAAGTAATATTTCAAATGCTAAAAACATGTTCATAAGTATTTAGTAGTGAATGTTACTTTGTTAAATGGGCATTAAATACATAGGGACAGATAACAAGTGGCACACTACTTTTCCCCCCATTTGCACACTAGCTGCATTCAAGTCAAAATTTTAGCACTGCTGGATTTGCACATATATATATATATATACAGTATATATAAATAAGTGTGTGTATACATGTGTATATACTGTATGTCTTTATATGTATATGTGCCCAAATAAACACATTAATACACATGTATACACACAATACACACAAACATATATATATATATTAAAAAGTGTATATATGAGTATAATAGTTTATTTTAATATGTTTTTGATGTGTTTTGTGAACAATTTTTTTAATCCTTACAGTTTACTTCAGGTTTTAAATGAAGCTAAATATTCTAGTGCAATTCCTGCTTTTGATTGAACGCAAAGTATATCTTTTAACTTATAATATGCACGACTATTTAGCGCAGTCGCAATATCTATTGAAAGTATAGGTTGCGCTAGAGCGTTGTTGGCCAAGCTCATCCTGCTCTGGTAAATAAGAATTGCCATGGACATGTAATATCAAGCTACGGACTAATGTTAGCACTGTCCAGTAACATTGCTTATCGTATCCTGCACTTTCATTAACGCACCACTTGTAATCTGGCCCCTTGAGTGCAGACTTGAGACATAACACTGCTATTTTCTATGCACTCATTGGTTACACTAGTGACTTATTTGTAGCTGCCTCAGAAGAGAAGGGAACCCTAATTTCAGGGGCGTATTATAGCCTAGGTCAACAATGCCTGTGCCTAGGGCAGCAGATTTGGGAGGGGCAGCACATCTGTCCTACCTTCTCTCTAGCGATCATGTCCGCCAGACATCGATAAATGCCGACAGCATATGCTGTCGGCATTCATCATTGCACAAGCAGTTCTGGTGAAATGCTTGTTCAATGCCGCTCCCTGCAGATTCGTGGTCGCTAGCAGTGGGTGTCAATCAACCCGATTATATTCGATCGGGCCGATTGATGTCCGCCACCTCAGAGGCAGACCGCTGCTTCTTAACTCCTGTTTCTGGCGAGTCTGAAGGCTCGCGCGGAAACATGGGTATATGGCCCCATTCAGGCCATGATAAATCGGCCCCTTAGTGTTTAATATGCCTTTATGGGCTAGATTACAAGTGGAGCGATATTTTAATGTGCGCTCGTAAAGGGGCAAATATGCACGTTTACGGGCGCACATAAAAATAACCAGCCATTACAACAGAATGATTAATGCTCCCGTCAGCTAACGGGAGCACTTTGCACTTAGTGCAGTTAACCAGAGGTCAGACCTCTGGTTAATTAAAAAAATGTGCCACAATTGCCCCCAAGATAAAGTGGACAGTTCCTTTTATTAAAAAAAAAAAATAGCATCTTTAGTTTTTTTAAATAAAAACTGCACAAAGCAGTTATAAGAGGTTAAAGTGAGGAGATCTGGGGTTAAAAAAAAAAAATGGCACTGAAAAGTGCCTTTACATTGAAGTCTATGGGGACTGTTTTTTTTACTTTATGTATATACAGTATGTATATGCTTATATATATTCATATACATATATTTTTTTAATTTGCTGCCAGACGTTGCACGACTTACGTCATGCACTGCACTAGGTTCTTAGCCATATCTCATGGCATGAAAACGAAGCTCCCATCGGAGCCTATTGAAGCTCGCTCTCGTGAGCGCAAGGCTTCCAGGCAATGTGAACACGAGGTCGCGTTTGCATTGCCCTTAACTTGTAATACCAGTGCACATTTGCGTGCGTGGTTATTACTCAGTGGATCACAAATATCACGCTCATTAATACGCAATTTTGCGCTACACTCATATTCTAGGCCTAAATCTTTAACATTTATTTTGGTTCATATTCCATTCTGCTATATAATGTTAATAATTAAACAAGCAAACATTGCAGAGTAGAAACTAATAATATCATCCCAATTGCGAATATCAGCGAAAAATAAACAGTTATCTCAGTTTAGTCGCCCATTTGGGAATTCTCTTGTTTTATTGTGTAAGTGTTTGTGCAATAAAATTACTAAAATCGGTAATACAGAAATTAACTGTTAATAAACATCCAAGTATCCTTCGTACATAATGTCCCACAAATTTCAAAGGATGTTAAAGAGACAGAAATAAAAGAAATCCATGTATACATGATTACACTTTAATGCATCTGTATACTCTATGGAC
The DNA here is from genome assembly GCF_027579735.1 of Bombina bombina. Lineage (NCBI taxonomy): Eukaryota > Metazoa > Chordata > Amphibia > Anura > Bombinatoridae > Bombina > Bombina bombina. The sequence continues at coordinate 1,198,742,378 of NC_069501.1, read as the reverse complement.
TAGTTTACAAGTGGAGCGTAATTTATTAATTTTGCATCGAGTTTCTAAACTTTTAATTCAGGCGGGTAAGGATGTGTATTACAAATTGAAAGTAAAATGTTTGCGCGAGAGAAACTCGATGCAAGCAAACTTCAGGAATTCGGATACCAGAACTTCAATAGAGCGCGTTATTAAAAGAAAACTAACACTTATCGTTCATGCGCTAACCTGACACATTCCAATGTTTTTCACATAGAAGATAATTTAATTTTAATTTTTAAATATATCTGATTATTTCTTTTGTCAAATATATCTCTGTATCTATCTATGGTGCCTATCTATAAAGCTCTGAATGGAGCTTGACGCCCAGTGTTTCTGGCGAGCCTGCAGGCTCGCCAGAAACAACAGTTATGAAGCAGCGGTCTAAAGACTCTGCTCTGATGAGGCGGACAGGAATCGCCACAATTCAACCTGATCGAGTACAATCGGGTTGATTGACACCCCCCTGCTGGTGGCCAATTGGCCGCGAGTCTGCAGGGGGCGGCCATTGCGCCAGCAGCTCACAAGAGCTGCTGGTGCAATGCTGAATACGGAGAGCGTATTGCTCTCCGCATTCAGCGATGTCTGTCGGACCTGATCCGCACTGTCGGATCAGGTCCGACAGACATATGATTGATAAATAGGCCTCTATATCTATCTATATCTCTCTGTATCTATCTATATATCTCTGTATCTCTGTCGAGATAGAAATAAAATAAAAATTAAAATGAAAAGAACATTTTATTCTATGAGAAGAACATTGGAATGTGAAATATTTACCATTAAATACACAGTAAAACACAATACAAATATTAAAAATTAATAAAAAAATATTTCATATTTTAAGGTATATGAGTGGAAGGGGCTCAAAGCAGTAAATAAATAAATATAAATATATATATATATATATCTCCACACACACACATGTATATATATATATATATATATATATATATTCAAACAAACATATATATAATTGTAATTTAAAAAGGACAGTAAAGTAAAAATTAAACTTTCCTGATTCAAACAGAGCATGATGCTAAGCAACTTTCCAATTTACTTTTATGATCAAATCTGATTTGTTTTCTTGTTACCATTTTTTGAAAAGCATAGAAAGGTGAGCACAAGAGATGAAGTGCACTATTGAATGCTAGCTGCTGATTGCTGGTTGCACATATATGAGAGAGAAAAAGAAGTGAAAAACAAAAATGAAAAGATGGTAAAGAGACAGGATAACTGCAATCTCTATCAAACAGATTAGTTCATTATTTCCACATTATATTTAATTTGCCTAATAGCAATATCTATATAATGTACTCTATTTTGTTGAAATGTGGAAAATAGTTGGCTTTCATTAAAAGGAGATAATGACTCCTTTTTGATCAAAGGCCACATATGATTTGTTCCTGATCCTAAATAACGTAATGCTTTTGTAACCTTTGTAAAATACAGACTAATAGCCTAACTCATTTTGTAAGACTGCACAGTAAAAGGGACATTCATGTGTCATAATAAAATGTTATTTTCATTATTTTATATAATAAATGTTTGTTTCTTAATGAACTTAACCCCTGCAAAGGAGTTAAACACATAGTAAAAACTAGGCATTGAATATAGCTGCAGACTGTAGCATTTGGCTATTTTTTGTGCTGGATTTATTAGTGCAAAATTGCCACACACAAATATCTAGATTTGCACAGATATTAGTGTATTGCACTTTAAAACGAATAAATATCTGAATGCTGCAGATCGCAAGCATATTTGGCACTTGTTTCTCTAATGAATAATGATGAATGCCATGCCTAGTAAAAGCCAAAGGGAGCACCTTAATGCACTACGGATCCAATAAACGAATGGATACACACTTTGAGACTCATCGTCTTTCTTTTCTCACTACATATAAAAGCCACCCACAAGACAACCTTTTGCTTCATCCTGGAACAGAACATATTCTGTGACTGGCAGATATGTAAGTATGCCACTGCTGATTGGCTAATCAGCTGAGTACTTACTAGAAGCAACAACGCAGGCAGATTAAACAGAAAGTTAGAAATTAACTTTCATTTAACAATAACATGTCCTTTTGAATTAGAGAATATTATTGCCATACTAAAATGTCCATTGAATTTACAATATAGGCAGTGGCAGTTCTATGTGAGTGTACACAAAAGAAAAAAATAAATCACCTAACCATGCCCCTTAGTCATGTCCAATATCTCCTAGTTCCAACTTTGGACCATTTATGGCACACTGACGAGACAGTCCACATTACTCACCCCCCAAAAAATGAATTCCTCAAATTGCAACTGACTGTAGGAATATAATATAATGATACCAGTATAATATAATTTTCCCCAAAGTTCTTCTAAACAAAACATTAACTATGACCATGTTCAAAAAATGAAACATTATGGTAGATAAATATGAACTACACTACTACTGGTTCTGCAAGGTTTGTTTCCTACTTTGGCATTTATCATCATAGCAAAAAAAATTCTTACAAATATTACTTTCAAAATTTAAATGTGTGAATTTAGTTTTGGCTATGTTTACTGTTCTGTTTCATGTTAAAGCAGCACAGTCACTTTATCTGTGATCTCTGTCTGATAAAAATGGATAAGTATTAGTGCTATCATTCTAATTTCCTGTGACATTACTTCAAAGAAAACTAACATTTACATATAACAGAAATTATTTTTTCCCCCATATGAAATAGTTTTAAAGTTTGTCCCATGCCAAGGAATGATTTTTTCTCAAGTTTCATAACAACATAAGAACACTGACCCCTCTTAAAATACTTCAGTGATATGACCTGAGAAAGTTATTTGTGAGACCTAAAAATAGGCTGTAAAAATAAGGCATTTCTCTAAAATACAGTAGTATTCATACTGGGCCATTCATTTAGTTGTGTTTCAGTTTGTTATGTTTAGTAAAAATATTATAAATGCTTCATCATTTTGCTGCTAAGATTTGCTATAAATAAAGTTATTCATGCCAGTGCAAGTAATGTGAAGTACACTTAAAGAGACAGTAAACACGAAAATTATTATTTAAAAGATAGATAATGCCTTTACTACCCATTCCCCAGCTTTGCAAAACCAACATTGTTATATTAATATACTTTATAACATTTAAACCTATAAATTTCTGCCTGTTTCAAAGGCTCTAATTGACAGTCTCTTAATCATGTTTTTGTATTTGCTTTTCACAACAGGAGACTGCTAATTCATGTGGGCCATATAGATAATGTGTTCATGCCCAGGGAGTTAGTTAAAGGGACATTATACACTCATTTTTTCTTTGCATAAATGTTTTGTAAATGATCTATTTATAAAGCCCATAAAGTTTTAAAAAAAAAATAAATGTATAGTTTTGCTTATTTTTAAATAACATTGCTCTGATTTTCAGACTCCTAACCAAGCCCCAAAGTTTTATGTGAATACCGTCAGCTACCTTCTCCAGCTTGCTCCTGTTTGTGTAAAGGGTCTTTTCATATGCAAAAGAAGGGGGAGGGGAGGGGGTGTCTTATTTCCCACTTGCAGTGGGCTTTCCAACTGGCTTTTCAACAGAGCTAAATTGACAGCTTCTAAGTAAGTTTTTAAACAATTTTATACTGGATTTTTATATCAGTATCTGTGCATCTTATACTTTATAGTAGTGTCTTTTACATGCAGTTATATGAAAATGAGTGTATACTGTCCCTTTAAGAGTTAGCACAACACAATATTAAATGCAAGTCAATAGATAATAAATACAAAGTCATGCGATCAGGGGCTGTCAGAAGATGCTTAGATACAAGGTAATCACAGAGGTAAAACGTATATTAATATAACTGTGTTGTGCAAAACTGTGGAATGGGTAATAAAGGGATTATCTATCTTTTAAAACAATAGCAATTCTATTGTAGACTGTCCCTTTAAAAGGACAGTAAATGTAAAATATAGGGCCCAATGTTTTAAAAGGTGGGCGGACAGCTTCTCGATCTGCTGGCCCGTATGTATTATTACACACTCCAATGAGTGTGTAATACCCACTCCTTCATTCGAGTGACCAATCGTGCGAGTGAAGGGACTGTCAATCACCAAGAGCGAGCAAGCTCTCTGTGATTTCTCTCTGCCACCTCAGAGATGGTGGAGAGTTTAAGAAGCAGCGGTCTAATGACCGCTGATTTTTACATTGCGGGAAGCATGCTTGCATATGCGAACCTGCCCCGCAAGGGCTCCTGAGTAGCTCTCACTGCTTTGTACATGGAGCCCATAATGTTACATAATTCTGCACATTACATAAAAAGATTTGATAGATTTTAGCCCTCAAAGTTGCACTTACCTGGTCTCCTCTCCAGGCGCTTCTGATCATATCTTCTTTTTCAAAAGCCTTTGAGGGCGCGCTACCACAGAGCGCCCAATCACTTTGTGAACTAAATCTAGCTTGCTCCCTCTACCAGACCAGAGTGGGAGTGAGCTACATTCAGTTCAATAGCATGAACCGCTTTTGAAAAAAAGTCATCATCAGAAGAGCCTAGAGAGACCAGGTAAGTGCAACTTTGATGGTTAAAATCTATCAAATCTTTTGATTTTTTAAAACTGTCACTAACTTAATGTTACATAATTCTGCACTATGTGCAGAAATATGTAACATTATTTTTTACATTTAAACTCAATCATAAATGAATTACAAATAAGGTTAAATATTACATAAAAATCAAAGAAAGTAGCAGGCACTACTCAGAGTGTGATGAAAAAGTAAAAAAACACTTTAATAAATCCAAAATTAAAAAAAATCATACGGCCAAGAACATGGACATAGTACAAAATACAGAGGCAGACAAGCCTGACGCGCTTCATGCCCCCTAGTGGCGCTTACTCATAGACTAAGCAAACACACAACTGATGTACTATTTTATGCCTATTAACCACTTCATATCTGAACAAACAGGTGACAGGTAGCATTTAATTAAAAACAAGCATTGATTAAAAGAAGACATAAATTGTTATGTGATTTTACTTGAATAGCCACATATCTAGATTATATATAATATTCTTTCTATTTTAGTATAGAATGTAAGGAATTAACTATTGCACATGGTATACGCCAAGTTAAATAATTATAACATAGACATACGAGGGAATTATTAAATATGCGCCTCAGTAGGAGAACCATCTTTAGAAAAGCTTTGCAGTATATATATATATCTCTGTTTATAATCCCAAGGTATATCTAAGTTCATAATTGGGATATGCTCTCCTGTTAAATATGACATATCTTTCTGAGTTTTAACTTAAAGGGACATAATACTCATATGCTAAATCACTTGAAACTAATGCAGTATAACTGTAAAAAGCTGACAGGAAAATATCACCTGAGCATCTCTATGTAAAAAAGGAAGATATTTTACCTCACAATCTCCTCAGCTCAGCAGAGTTAGTTCTGTGTAAAAAGTTATACTTCACCTGCTCCCAGCTGCAGGTAAAAATAAAAAAAAATGAAGAAATGAACAGCAGCCAATCAGCATCAGCAGTGCTGAGGTCATGAACTCTTACTGTGATCTCATGAGATTTGACTTAACTCTCATGAGATTTCATAGTAAGCTTCCTTTACCTGATTGATGAAATAATATGAGAGTGCACGATGCTCATCCTTTCAGCTGTCCTAGGACAGACACACTAAAATGCTGCTTCAAAAATCCTTTACAATGGGAGGTGGCTACTGAGGAACTTTTGAGGTAAAATATCTTTCTTTTTTACATAGAGATGTTCAGGAGATATTTTCTAGTCAGCTTTTTACAGCTATGCTGCATCACTTTCAAGTGTTTAAACATTTGGGTATTATGGCCCTTTAAAAGTTCTGGGGAACTTCTAGTGACAGCTGTAAAAGTAGTACATCAAATTTTTCAATAGTTAGGAAAGCTGAACCCTTCTGATAAAATTAGTTTCCAAGAGATGATATCAAGCAACTCAAACACCAAGGCCTGTACACAAAGCTCAAAGGCTTAAAGGTGCAGAGACTTTATTAATATATTAATATATATATATATACAGTATATATATACAGTATATATATATATATATATATATATATACATATATATATATATATATATATATATATACACTGTATATATACAGTATATATACAGTATATATATATATATATATATATATATATACCTGTATATGTGTGTGTGTAATAACAAGGCCTGTACACAAAGATCAAAGGCTACCATCCCATGTAGATCAGCCAGGTGAGACCTGCTCTCCTTCCTGAGGACAGAAAACCAAATGTCATAAAGCTTTAAAGGACACAGGACAAGGAAAAGGAGTCATAAATCTTATAAAAGATTCAGATAAGGTCTGTCCTGGGCTAGGCCACAGAGGTCAGATCAGATGGACTTAGGAAAAATTAATTTCTTGGACAACAGCAACATCTACAGGCAGTTAACTTCACAGAGGGATTGTTATAAACCAGATGATGAATGGATTTGATTGGCTGGGACTGTCTTTATGGTGCGCCTGTTTGGCTATAAATATATTTTGAGAAGCAACATGGAAGAAGGAAAAGAAAGGACAAATAACACAAAGGTAAAAGAGAGACTTCAGCATCCTTTTCAAACATGCACCCACAGACATTAGTTTAAAATAGGTAGATTAGAATATAGCCTTGTATATTATGTGTATATATATATATATATATATATATATATATATATATATATATATATATATATATATATATACACACACTATATTTGTCAAAAGGAAGCCTGGCCTTATATTTTAAAGATCAGTTAAGCAAGGGATTTCAGCACTCAAAACATGCGGCTAGATTAAGAGTTTTGTCGGTAATGGTGTGCGGTGCTAACGAGCAGTTAATGCTCACCGCTCACCTACAGACAACGCTGGTATTACAGGTTTTACAAACCCGGCGTTAGCCGCAGAAAAGTGAGCAGAGAGCAAAATTTTGCTCCACATCTCACCTCAATACCAGCGCTGCTTACATTAGCGGTGAGCTGGCTAAACATGCTTGTGCACGATTTCCCCATAGTAATCAATGGGGGAGAGCCGGCTGAAAAAAACCTAACACCTGCAAAAAAGCAGCATAAAGCTCCTAACACAGCCCCATTGATTCCTATGGGGAAATACATTTTATGTCTACACCTAACACCCTAACATGAACCCCGAGTCTAAACACCCCTAATCTTACACTTATTAACCCCTAATCTGCCGCCCCCGACATCGCCGACACCTACATTATATTATTAACCCCTAATCTGCCGCTCCGGACACCGCCGCCACCTACATTATATTTATGAACCCCTAATCTGCTGCTCCCAACATCGCCGCCACCTACATTATATTTATTAACCCCTAATCTGCCGCCCTCAATGTAGCCGCAACCTACCTACACTTATTAACCCCTAATCTGCCGCCCCCAACGTCGCCGCCACTATATTAAACATATTAACCCCTAAACCTAAGTCTAACCCTAACACACCCTAACTTAAATATAATTTAAATAAATCTAAATAAATATTCCTAGCATTAAATAAATTATTCCTATTTAAAACTAAATACTTACCTATAAAATAAACCCTAAGCTAGCTAGAGCAATTGTTTGAGGAGCGTTACTTTTTTCTCCCGTGTACTACACTGTCTCTGAAGCTCCCTTACATATCCTTGGCTCTGTGTATTTGTATGATACACATTAACGTTTGTATTTCTATTTGCATTTACATTTGTATTTATATTGCATTTTATATGTGAATGTCTGTCTGAAATTCTGTATGTTTGTAAACTTATGAATTAACGGATGTATTCATTTTTGCATTGTAGCCAATCATTTTATGTATAGTTTTAAACCTTATATAATCTATTTTTTGTTTTTTAATAAATATCATATCATTTTATAACAATATTAATTTCCATCATTAGCCTCCTATAACATTAACTTTTAATTACACCTAACAATACACTACAATTACACCTAACACTACACTACAATTACACCTAACACTACACTACAATTAAATTAAATCCCTAAATTAACTACAATTGAATACAATTAAATACAATTTTCTAAAGTACGGAAAAAAAAACACTAAATTACAGAAAATAATAAAATAATTACACCTAATCTAATCCCCCTAATAAAATAAAAAAGCCCCCCAAAATAATAAAAAGCCCTACCCCACACCCTGCACCATACCCTAATTCATTAACAAAGAATAAAACTGAGCTTAACTGCTCTTTTTTCTATTGGTGGTACTTTGGCACATTTATTGTTCTAATATCCCTAATATTTTTGGTATGAAAATTTATTTTTTTGTGGAAAATGCTCTCAGCTTCGACCTTATCAAGTCCTTTCATATATTTAGAGGTTTCTATCATGTCACCTCTTTCCCTTTTTCTCCTCTAAACTATACATATTTGGATAATAAAGTCTTTGTACATTTTATATTTTAGACCGTGTACCTTTTTAGTAGCCCTTCTTTTGGACAGTTTCTTGACATCTATTATCTAACTGATCCCATATTCTTAAGTGCGCTAACCTGACATGAAAACTTATATTAATAGTTTATATATATATATATATATATATATATATATATATAGATTGGGCTAAGTCTATCATTGCTAAAATATAAAAGGATATGTGATTACTAGTGATGTGATAAGCAGCAAAAGTTTGTGTTATTGTGTGTGTGTGTGTATATATATATATATATATATATATATATACATATATATACTGTATATATATATGTATATGTATATGTATATGTATATGTATATGTATATATGTATATGTATATGTATATGTGTATATGTATATGTATATATGTATATGTGTATATGTATATGTGTATATGTATATGTGTATATGTATATGTGTATATGTATATGTGTATATGTATATGTGTATATGTATATGTGTATATGTATATATATATATATATATATATCCTTGTCCAACACAAGATTACTGGGCATTGTTTTTATAATATAGATAGTGAATAATTTGCCATCTTAGTTTCAAAATAATTTTTTAGAGCATTTACAACTTTTTTTAAGAAAATTCCTAACTCTATATTTCTTATACTTATATTATCCTAAATACTACACAATGAGGAACCTTTTCTTTCTTTGCAGAATTAAATTTTTCTATTCAGCTAGTTTTTCGGCGAGTGCTGCTGAAGGTGGATTTATTGGAGTGGAAATTGTTGTTAAATTTTGGGAGTTCAGCTACTATTTTCTGGGATTATCTACATCTATCAGTAGCAACCCCCTGTATAATATTGTTTTGTTTAACATGGTTTGTTGAATCTCACATTTATTTTTACTGGTTTAGTTTATTTGTTGAATCAGCAGTATTGGAACAGACTGAAGGCATCTTGGTGATGCACTACATTAATGAACTTCATTTAATGACCTATTGAAGTGAACAGTTTGTGCAGGCTTGTTGGCTGCCATTTGGAAAGAGCCATTGAGCTTGGCATTCTTATTAGACATTACAGAACTGAGAGTCTGGTGACAAAACAGCCCTTTCCTAACAGTGAAATCAAAGCTGAAGAAAGGTAGTGTGTAATGTTAGTCCAAAATAGAACCTAGGGGCTCAGGTGGAATTTGACTACAGCTGACCCTTACTTCTTGGATATTCCTTGGACATGACAACCAGTATTGATACCTGTCATAATATTAAAGAGAAGTAATCTCAGGTAGGTGGTATAATCATACACAGATGATTAGCACAGAGAAAGCAGAGATAGCAAGCAGCACAAGGCCAGCAACATTAAAGCATTTACAAATCAATACGGAAGAATGGTCAAAATCCAAATAAGGCTCAGATAGCTGCGTCTCAGGCAAATACAATGTCAATGGGGAAAGGAGTAATCTGAGTTTAAGAAGGATATGGTTCCATGCTTCCAGCAAAAGTACTCCAAGTCCAAGCAAAGGCCAGTTTTTCCAGACAATAAGACGAGGCACAAAATCAGCAAGCAAAAGAATATCGAAATCCAGGAAAAAGATGTTTTTAGGATAACAATTACATTAAAGGGACACTGAACCCAAACTTTTTTCTTTCGTGATTCAGATAGAGCATGCAACTTTCTAATTTACTCCTATTATCAAACTTTCTTTATTCTCTTGGTATCTTTATTTGAAATGCAAGAATGTAAGTTGAAATGCCGGCCCATTTTTGGTGAACACACTGTGTTGTTCTTGCTTATTGGTGGATAAATTCACCCACCAATAAACAAGTGCTTTCCATGGTCCTGAACCAAAAAAAATTAGCTTAGATGCCTTCTTTTTCAAATTTTTTTGATAATAGGAGTAAATTAGAAAGTTGCTTAAATGTGCATGCTCTATCTGAATCATGAAAGAAAAAAATTAGGTTCAGTGTCCCTTTAAGTTGGCAATTTAAAATCTCACTAAATTGACCATAGACAAATGAAGTTGCGTCATTTAAGGAAATCTAATTAAGCCCAAGCAAAGGCCAGTTTTTTTTCAGACAATAAGGCACAGTATGAAATCAGCAGACAAAAGAAGAATGAAAGTCCAGGGAAAAGGTGAGGTTTCTAGGTTATCAGGATAATGATTACACCAAGTGTGCCATATTTTAAAAAAGTTTCTAATTTACTTCTATTATCAAATTTACTTAGTTCCCATGATATTCTGTGTTGAAGAGATACCTAGGTAGGCATCTGGAGCACTACATGGCAGGAAAAAGTGCTTCCCTCTAGTGCTCTTGTAAATGGATAACATTCTTGTAAAACTGCTGCCATATAGTGCTCCAGAAATTGGCTTATGTCCCGGCTTTTCAACAAAGTATACCAATAGAACTAAGATTTTTAATAGAAGTAAATTAGAAACTCTGAGTGATGAAAGAAAAATTTTGGTTTTATGTCCCTTTAATTAACCATAGAGAAAGAAGTTGTATCATTTTAGAAAAAAAAGAGTGTGTCACGGTTTCCCTAGAGTCTGTGTCCTCGTCTCATAGAGATTGGTTGTTTTTGTTGTTGCGTCATTTTTTTAATGCCACATTTCTAGGTTTTGGTGTCTTTCACGTTATGTTTCGGCGCTGCTTTTGTCGGTAGTATATTTTCCTATGTTGAGGTAATGGTGCTTTAGTTAGCATGCTGGGGAGCCGCGCTAATCCTCATGTTCATCATAGCTCCAGAGCCGAGCTAATGGTCCTATTAACATGACTCTCCACTATGCTAATGTACTATTGTAAAAGGAGAAATAGTCCCTCGACTCTGTGAAAAAGGGTCAGATTAGTGCACCCCCTGCCTGCGCTAAAGGAGAAGGGAAACGCCATGCTAATGTACCTGTGGCGAGCTGAGGAGCCATGGCAATAGGAGCATTAGTGCGGCCCTTGAAAAGGAAGAGATTAGCACTGATCCCTAATGTGCTACAGACAAGTATCAAAAGTGACAGGAGTAGAAAACATTTACTTTTTTTAACCAAAAGGAATGTAAATGTTAATGAATATTTAGTATACCGTTTGTTTTAAATTAATCAAATACCGAATAGTGCAAATTATTCTGAAAAACAAATTTGTTTTCAGAATATTCATTCTAAATGATTTGTCAGAAAGTGCTGCACAAGTCTAGTTATGTACTCACCTTGGCTTGTTTCTGTTACTCTACAGTCTGCTTAGTTTGTATCTCCTCTGCCTGTACTGCATGCCAACATTGTCTTCCTCTGAGAAGTCTTCTCTTTTGTACCTTCTACTCAAGAACCTAGTGAGAGTCTACCTTACTAGTCTTGTCCTAGGCTTTATCCAGTGGGTTGGGTAGTGTTTACATTTCAATATACAGCCTCTGGGTTCTTACCTAGAAAAATTGCCATCATCACAAACTGTATAATTATTATGGACAACATCCTTGATCTTTATGCTATGAAAGCTTAAATGCTAGCAGTCTCTAGGCTGCAATGGAAGGAGCTTCATTCCTTGCTAGGGATAATTCAATATCTTTATTTCCAGTGGCTTCACTAGGGGGAGCGGGGGATGCGGACTGCACCCGGGTGATACCCTCCAAGGGGTGACACCACGGTCACCACCACAAAAAACATTAGACACCGTTTCTTTTCTTTTTTTTGTATCTCTAATGTGAGTATTGTGTTCTTTATATTACTTGAAGTAATTCAACAGCCGGTTGGCTAAAAGACAGAGTCAATTCCGTTGCTGTGTCCCCACACCATATACACCGAACACAGAGCTGTGGTAGACGCTCTCAGCTTTAGGTGAGTTTAAGAGGCCGTTGTGGTGTTACGCTGTGGGACGCTACACTAGTGGAGGGTATTGCTTTACCTGCTGGTGGGGGGCTTTACTGTGCACGGTATATTTTAGCAGCCTCAGTCTGTGTTTGGCAGTATGAGTTGTGACGGTGCTGCACAGTGTCCCACTCCGCTCCCACGTGTGCCCCTAATAGGGAAGATTGAGTGTAACGCTGTGATTTATCCCTCATAGCGCTTCATGCAGCATGGGATGGTCGTCTTGATTATTAGTGCCTGTGCTAGCGTTAAACATAGTGTGTCAGGGGCAGAGCAGACTTTTGGCCTGATGCCTAGAATTAGAAGCAGCGATAACCCAGCAGTATATTTACACAGCCTACGCTGTTATAGGTATTGTCCTGAACTGCACAGCTTGCACTCCACAGTGTAGTTGTGTACAGGGAAGTAATACTCTACAGTGTAGTATGTACAGGGAAGTAATACTCTACAGTGGTCCAGAAGTTTAATGGCAAAAATGGATCACATTTAATTTTATATTCTCTGTGCTACGAGGATGAATATACAAAGCTTGGCAGCATCTCTGAATGGGTTAAATAATGTGTTAATTTGTTATTATAAACCACAATTTCAAAAGACATAGGGGCTTATTTTTCAAAGGTCTTGCGGACCTGATCCGATCAGGTCCGCAAGACCTCGCTGAATCAACCCGATCGTACTCGATCGGGTTGATTTCCGATGATTCCTGTCCACCTCATCAGAGCAGGCGAACAGGGTTATGGAACAGCGGTCTTTAGACTCGTCAGAAACACGGCTCTTCAAGCTCCGTTCGGAGCTTGATAAATAGGCCTCATAGTGTGTGTGTGTGTATATGTATATATGTGAGTATGTGTGTGTCTGTAAATATGTTTGCGTGTGTGCATATGTATATGTGTGAGTATGTGCATATGTACGTGTTTGTGTGAGTGTGTGTTTGTGTGAGTGAAAATATATGTGTGTGTATATGCAGTGGCGTAGCGTGGGGGGGGCAACAGGGGCCCTTGCCCCGGGCGCATAATTCTGAGGGGCGCTTTCAGCCTCAACTTAGCAAAGGGAAGAAGGGAGGCTAAAAATTCTGACAGGCCCCCAGCTCTGTTCTGCGACCCGTCAAGAATGTGGTGATGCCGCAACTAAGGTAAGGTGTCAGGACCAGACTTAATTATAGCCCTGTTTTTGCCTGATACTAGCAACACGTAAAATGCAGCTTAATTACGGTTCTATTATTACCCAACAAGTAAGTTCCCTTCCAACAAAGGACCCAGAGCCAGAATGCCATGCATTTCCTGGGGTACTTTTTAAGGATCTCTAAGCAGAGGTGGGGGGGGGAGGAATCCTTAAAAAGTGCGATAAATCTCTTTCAAACCCGTGGCACTGGTGGCCGCATGGCTGGGCTCTGCCTTTCTATTAACCCCAGTTACCTAGTTAGTGGGATGGTGGGGTGATCAGAGACCATACTTTCATGTTTGACCGGATTCTGATTACAACTTACGCCATCTTGTCCTTGCACAAAAAAGTATATTTGTGACAGTTGACAAAAATTAGACCTTGTTTCCTGTATTTGATTTTTCCCCTCCATGATCTTCCTAGGGCAGAAGTAGATTTAGGGATTTGTGTGCTGTCTGGCACCAGGATTGTGCTGCTCACCAGGCATTTCACTGTGTTTGTCTCCTATCAAAGAAGTCCTATGAATTCACCATCTTGAATCTATTTCTTGCTGGACTCCTGAGGTGTGGACTTTTACAACCTTATGTAACAGCTGCCAACCTGTGTGTCCCCTTTTCCTCTTTTTAACGACTTACCAAAAACCTATTGCACCACATATACAATATGGGTTGCTGCAATGTGGGGGTGGGTGCACCCTGTGGTCTGCAGTATTTGTACCATGAAGTTTTACAGATCAGGACATGTCACCACCAGATGGGGGTTAAGGGGGGCTTTCCCCCATGTGTAAAACGAGAATAAATCTTAACATTTAATATTGTATATATTTGCCCAGCTCTGGAGAGCTGCAGACAGGGTTTGATCACAGGGGGATAGCACATAATGCTTGCAGGCTTCACCCACTGCCTCTTGTATTGCCAATATATTATTTTCATGGCTTTGTTTGTAAGGCACTACTGATTAGTAGCTGCTTATGACAAGGGACATATTTTGGGGATATGGGTATCAGCAATAACTGTTAGTTATCCAGTAAAGATGGTTAAGGGGGCATTTTGTGGGAGAGGAGACAGTGTCCCTTGCTTTATGTGATCTACCAGGCTTGGGTCTTTGCTTGGTTTGTCCCAAATGTAAGAAGAAGCAGCATATCTAAAATGGGGATTGGGGGGGGGGGGGGCGCAATACTTGCCTTGCCCTGGGCACTGACAACCCACGCTACGCCACTGTGTATATGTATATGTGTGTATGTGTAAATATATATATATATATATATATATATATATACACACACAAACACATATACATCTATATATATATATATATATATATATTTATATTTATAAATATTTAGAACATGCTGCTATGTGCAGAACATTGGAATGTGAAATATTTACAGTAAATACGTAGTTAAAACCATTATTAAAAATGAATATTGCATAAATAAAAAGAATGTTTTCATCTAATTAACTACAAAGGGCTCCAATGCACACACACACACACACACACACACACACACACACACACACATATATATATATATATATATATAGTGTGTGTGTGTGTGTATATGTGTGTGTATATATATAACCACAAATGAGTATAGGAACAGGACAATATCGCCAAATCCAATCCTACTGTGTGAAGTGCATGGGAGAAAAAAGGGTCCTGCAGTCCCCAAAGGTATAGATAGAGTAATAGAATACTCCCAGCACTGTTTCTTTTTAGGAAAACATCCTTTATTAAAGTATCGGAGAATAAAACAACAGCTACATTTCGGGCCTACATATCACTTATTCATGCATGAATAAGGGCTATGTAGGCCCGAAACGTAGCTGTTGTTTTATTCTCTGAAACTTTAATAAAGGATGTTTTCCTAAAAAGAAACAGTGCTGGGAGTATTCTATTACTCTGTATATATATATATATATATATATATATATATATATATCTGTATACATCTATATCTATAATCATGTATATACATTGGTATAGATATATTGTACTAAAATACCATCAGATATGTAGAAATATGTACTTATGAATAAATAGAACATATTCTTCTATGTGAAGACCAATGGAATGTGAAATATTAATATTTTCATGTCAGGTTAGCGCACTTAAGAATATGGGATCAGTTAGATAATAGATGTCAAGAAACTGTCCAAAAGAAGGGCTACTAAAAAGGTACACAGTCTAAAATATAAAATGTACAAAGACTTTATTATCCAAATATGTATAGTTTAGAGGAGAAAAAGGGAAAGAGGTGACATGATAGAAACCTCTAAATATATGAAAGGACTTGATAAGGTAGAAGCTGAGAGCATTTTCCACAAAAAAATAAATGCCAAAACAAGGGGTCACAATCTTAAAGGGATATTAAACCCCAAAATGTTCTTTTATGATTCAGATAGAACATACAAATTTAAACAACTTTTCAATTTAATTCTATTATCAAATTGTCTTCATTCTCTTGTTATCCACTGCTGAAGGGACAGTATTGCACTACTGACAGGAAGCTGAAAATATCTATTTAGCCAATCACAAGAAACAAATGTGTGCAGGCACCAATGAGCAGCAGCTCCCACTAATGTAGTGCATATTCATTTTTTTAACAAGGGATACTAAGAGAATGAAGCACATTTGAAAATAGAAGTGAATTTAAAAGTGTCTTAAAATGACATGCTCTATCGGAATCATGCAACTTTAATTTTGACTTTCCTATCCCTTTAAGTTAGAGTGTAGCAGATTCAGGATAAATTTAAGGAAGCATTTTATTACAGAAAGAAGGGTGGTGGATTCATGGAATACACTTCCAATTGAGGTTGTAAACACAAAGACTAACATAATTTAAAAATGCCTGGGACATACATAAGGCTATCCTAAGAAATTTTAACATTTAATATGAGAGACTTAATTTGCCTTTTTGGTTTTTATCTACCGTCAAATTCTATGTATTTCCTCTTTGCTTGGAATTAAGTTTAAGTTTTCGTAGCTGGGAATCTAATCTAGCTGTTGCACACTTTTAACATTTAGCAGACAGGAATGAAAGGGGCAGTCTACTCCAGAATTTTTACTGATTAAAAAGATAGATAATCCATGTATTACCCATTTCCCAGTTTTGCATAACCAACACTGCTATATTTGGCTGCTAAGCCATTTCCCACCTGGGTGCTAAGCTGGTTTTGATTTTCTTTTTTTTTTTTTTTTACTTTTTTAAATATATTTATTTTTTAAACTTTTACTTTTTTCTCTAGATCCCCAAGACTGGCGATTGATGGTCTTGGGGGTCTGTAGCTGCTTAGATGTTCTATATTGTCCATTGTACATTTTTAAATAAAGTTGCACGGTACTGTCATCACGTCATTGCGCATGACGTCACCTCATGAAACTATGCCTCTCACTATTAAGGCCAGATCGCTGGGGTGAGAGTAGGTGGGAGCCCCCAGATTGCCCTTAAACAGCAACCTCACCAGCTAGCCAAAAAGTAGGGAAGAGAAGAAGAATTTAGTCCTGTCCATCCTGGACAGATCTAAAATGACAGAGCCGGTTAGAGGAGCCAACCATTAGGTAGAAGATCGGGGAGTCTCTCTTAAAACTGTATGTTCTATCTGAATCACAAAAGAAAAATGTGGGATTTCCTTTCCCTTTAAGTCTTAGGAAAGACTTGGATATAGCAAGCCATGATTTGCATGGTATAAACTGTTTCTGTATGCTATAAATTGTTAATAAACTCTGTGTCCTTTTAAACCAATTTCCCTGAGGGTCAGCATAGATGTTATAGTACATTGTGGTGGTAAGTTTGTGCCCTCGACATTTATAATAATATAATAGAAGGATAGAAAGAAAGGAGGGGAAATAAATAAAATTATAGCAATGCATAAATAAAATTACTTTGGCTAAACCTCCTATGATTTGTGTGATTAGAGGCTATGGGGCCGATTACCAAGCGGTGAATCGGCCCCAATGCAGCTGTTTCCGCGCGAGCCTTCAGGCTCACTGGAAACAGCAGTTAAGAAGCAGCGGTCTTAAGACCATTGCTCCTTAACTGGTACACTGCCTCTGAGGCTGCGGACATCAATCCACCTGACCTCATACGATCGGGCTGATTGACATCCCCTGCTAGTGGACGATTGGCCGCGAATCTGCAGGGGGTGGCATTGCACAAGCAGTTCACTAGAACTGCTTGTGTAATGCTAAATGCCGATAGCGTATGCTATCGGCATTCAGCGATGTCTGGCAGACATGATATGCTACAGCGTATCATGTCCGCCAGACATTGATAATTCGGCCCCTTTAACTCTTCCAGTCTGTGGTACTGGCTACACAGGAACAAATCCCGAAATCCGGAATTCCAAAATCTTGAAATATTTAGAAATCCAAACTTTTTCATTAATATTTTATTTATAAAAAATATTAATAATTACAGTTTTTCCCACCAGTAAGTCACAATCTGCTCTGCCTGCTAATGATTGGTTGAACAATTCTGTCTTCTTATTAGTGGGGAAGAATATTAAAAGATAAGTAAAGTCAATATAAAAGTATAACTTTTTTAAATACAAACATTTACATTTTATTTATAATTGTACTAATATTTTTTTTCAAAACAAAGCTCTGATCATGTTCTAAAATATTTCATTTCTTGAAAGCTCTAATACACGCATATATTATCTGGCTTGATTTGCATATACCGACAATTGTGCATTTACAATCTCTTTCTGTCTGCTCCGAGTCGGGAATTACTGCTAGACAACTGACTTCGGAGATGGAATTGCAAAATACAATGCATATGCGTTAAAATTTGGCACAGATTGCATACGTTGTCTTCTTCCAAGTACCCAGAACTGCAGTGAAACTAGAACTCTGCCCACAGTGATTGGCTAATGCAAATTAGCCTCACGGTGGGTTTGGAAATCTACATTTTTCTTTTTTACCACAATAGCACAATAACGGATGAAAAAATGCAGCAGAAGGTATTTGGTGAACTTCTTAAATCTATTAATACTGTTTAAAAAAGCATACGGCTAGATTTAGAGTTTGGCAGCCAAAGGGGTGCGTTAGCTACGCATGCTTTTCCCCCCCCCGCACCTTTTAAATACTGCTGGTATTTAGAGTTCACAGAATGGCTGGCTTTTCAGTGCGTTAGGCTCCAAAAAGGGAGAGTAGAGCATAATTTAACGCCACTGCAACTCTCGATACCAGCGGTGCTTACGGACGCGGCCAGCTTCAAAAACGTGCTTGTGCACGATTCCCCCATAGAAAACAATAGGGCTGTTTGAGCTGAAAAAAACCTAACACCTGCAAAAAAGCAGCGTTCAGCTCCTAACGCAGCCCCATTGTTTCCTATGGGGAAACACTTCCTACGTCTGCACCTAACACTCTAACATGAACCCCGAGTCTAAACACCCCTAACCTTACACTAATTAACCCCTAATCTGCCGCTCCCGCTATCGCTGACACCTGCATATTATTATTAACCCCTAATCTGCCGCTCCCTACACCGCCGCTACCTACATTATACCTATGTACCCCTAATATGCTGCCCCTAACACCGCCGACCCCTATATTATATTTATTAACCCCTAATCTGCCCCCCACAACGTCGCCGCCAGCTACCTACAATAATTAACCCCTAATCTGCCTATTGGAGCTTACCGCTACTATAATAAATGTATTAACCCCTAAAGCTAAGTCTAACCCTAACACTAACACCCCCCTAAATTAAATATAATTTAAATCTAACGAAATAAATTAACTCTTATTAAATAAATTATTCCTATTTAAAGCTAAATACTTACCTGTAAAATAAACGCTAATATAGCTACAATATAAATTATAATTATATTGTAGCTATTTTAGGATTAATATTTATTTTACAGGCAACTTTGTATTTATTTTAACCAGGTACAATAGCTATTAAATAGTTAAGAACTATTTAATAGCTACCTAGTTAAAATAATTACAAAATTACCTGTAAAATAAATCCTAACCTAAGGTACCATTACACCTAACACTACACTATCAATAAATAAATTAAATAAAATACCTCCAATTACCTACACTTAAACCTAACACTACACTATCAATAAATTAATTAAATACAATACCTACAAATAAATACATTTAAATAAACTAACTAAAGTACAAAAAATAAAAAAGAACTGAGTTACAAAAAATAAAAAAATATTTACAAACATAAGAAAAATATTACAACAATGTTAAACTAATTACACCTACTCTAAGCCCCCTAATAAAATAACAAAGACCCCCAAAATAAAAAAATGCCCTACCCTATTCTAAATTACAAAAGTTCAAAGCTCTTTTACCTTACCAGCCCTTAAAAGGGCCATTTGCGGGGCATGCCCCAAAGAATTCAGCTCTTTTCCCTGTAAAAAAAAACATACAATACCCCCCCCAACATTACAACCCACTACCCACATACCCCTAATCTAACCCAAACCCCCCTTAAATAAACCTAACACTAAGCCCCTGAAGATCTTCCTACCTTGTCTTCACCATGCCAGGTATCACCGATCATTCCAGGCTCCAAAATCTTCATCCAAGCCCAAGCGGGGGCTGGCGATCCATAATCCGGCGGCTGAAGAGGTCCAGAAGAGGCTCCAAAGTCTTCATCCTATCCGGGAAGAAGAGGCGATCCGGACCGGCAACTATCTTGATCCAAGCGGCATCTTCTATCTTCATCCGATGACGACCGGCTCCATCTTGAAGACCTTTACCGCGGACCCATCTTCTTCTTCCGACGACTTCCCGATGAATGACGGTTCCTTTAAGGGACGTCATCCAAGATGGCGTCCCCTCGAATTCCGATTGGCTGATAGGATTCTATCAGCCAATCGGAATTAAGGTAGGAAAATTCTGATTGGCTGATGGAATCAGCCAATCAGAATCAAGTTCAATCCGATTGGCTGATTCAATCAGCCAATCAGATTGAGCTCGCATTCTATTGGCTGTTTTTCCAATCAGCCAATAGAATGCAAGCTCAATCTGATTGGCTGATCGGATCAGCCAATCGGATTGAACTTGATTCTGATTGGCTGATTCCATCAGCCAATCAGAATTTTCCTACCTTAATTCCGATTGGCTGATAGAATCCTATCAGCCAATCGGAATTCGAGGGACGCCATCTTGGATGACGTCCCTTAAAGGAACCGTCATTCGTCAGGAAGTCGTCGGAAGAAGAAGATGGGTCCACGGTGGAGGTCTTCAAGATGGAGCCGGTCGTCATCGGATGAAGATAGAAGATGCCGCTTGGATCAAGATGGTTGCCGGTCCGGATCGCATCTTCTTCCCGGATAGGATGAAGACTTTGGAGCCTCTTCTGGACCTCTTCAGCCGCCGGATTATGGATCGCCAGCCACCGCTTGGGCTTGGATGAAGATTTTGGAGCCTGGAACGATCGGTGATACCTGGCATGGTGAAGACAAGGTAGGAAGATCTTCAGGGGCTTAGTGTTAGGTTTATTTAAGGGGGGTTTGGGTTAGATTAGGGGTATGTGGGTGGTGGGTTGTAATGTTGGGGGGGTATTGTATGTTTTTTTTTACAGGCAAAAGAGCTGAATTCTTTGGGGCATACCCCGCAAATGGCTCTTTTAAGGGCTGGTAAGGTAAAAGAGCTTTGAACTTTTGTAATTTAGAATAGGGTAGGGCATTTTTTTATTTTGGGGGTCTTTGTTATTTTATTAGGGGGCTTAGAGTAGGTGTAATTAGTTTAAAATTGTTGTAATATTTTTCTTATGTTTGTAAATATTTTTTTATTTTTTGTAACAGTTCTTTTTTATTTTTTGTACTTTAGTTAGTTTATTTAAATGTATTTATTTGTAGGTATTGTATTTAATTAATTTATTGATAGTGTAGTGTTAGGTTTAATTGAAGATAATTGTAGGTAGTTTATTTAATTAATTTATTGATAGTGTAGTGTTAGGTTTAATTGTAACTTAGGTTAGGATTTATTTTACAGGTAATTTTGTAATTATTTTAACTAGATAGCTATTAAATAGTTCTTAACTATTTAATAGCTTTTGTACCTGGTTAAAATAAATACAAAGTTGCCTGTAAAATAAATATTAATCCTAAAATAGCTACAATATAATTATAATTTATATTGTAGCTATATTAGGGTTTATTTTACAGGTAAGTATTTAGATTTAAATAATTTATTTAATAAGAGTTAATTTATTTCGTTAGATTTAAATTATATTTAACTTAGGGGGGTGTTAGGGTTAGGGTTAGAATTAGCTTTAGGGGTTAAAAAATGTATTATAATAGCGGTGAGCTCCAGTCGGCAGATAAGGGGTTAATACTTGAAGTTAGGTGTCGCCGATGTTAGGGAGGGCAGATTAGGGGTTAATACTATTTATTATAGGGTTATTGAGGCGGGAGTGAGGCGGATTAGGGGTTAATAACTTTATTATAATAGCGGCGCGGTCCGGTCGGCAGATTAGGGGTTAATAAGTGTAGGCAGGTGGAGGCGACGTTGAGGGGGGCAGATTAGGGATTAATAAATATAGGGGTCGGCAGTGTTAGGGGCAGCAGATTAGGGGTACATAAGTATAACGTACCTTGCGGCGGCGTGCGGACGGCAGATTAGGGGTTAAAAATTTTTAATCGAGTGGCATAGGTAGTTTATGGGTGTTAGTGTACTTTAGAGCACAGTAGTTAAGAGCTTTATAAACCGGCGTTAGCCCAGAAAGCTCTTAGCTATTGACTTTTTTCTGCGGCTGGAGTTTTGTCGTTAGATTTCTAACACTCACTTCAGCCACGACTCTAAATACCGGCGTTAGAAAGATCCCATTGAAAAGATAGGATACGCAATTGACGTAAGGGGATCTGCGGTATGGAAAAGTCGCGGCTGGAAAGTGAGCGTTAGACCCTTTCCTGCTCCAAATACCAGAGGGCGGTAAAAACCAGCGTTAGGACCCTCTAACGCTGGTTTTCACGGCTACCGCCCAACTCTAAATCTAGGCCATAGAAAATGTCTGACCTTACCATTCCTTTAAGAAAAATATATTAAGGTATTTTTATGATATGGTATTACATTAATCTGTATGATGCCTGTTACAATTTGTTTATTTTTTATGCATAAAAAAAATGTATCACACATACCTTTCTATAGTAAAGTGACAGCCTGTTGTTTAAGACAACTGAGAGGTAAGCATAACTGTCTAATAAACAGAAAGGCCGGATCAGCCAATCCAAAGACAGCCTTTACTGTCCAATCAGTAGGAGAAGTAACACTCCAATTGCATGTTAGGTTGTGTTATGTACCAAGAATGGATTGCTGGGAACAGTAGGAAGGTAGCATGATGTTAATAAAACAAGGTGCTGCATTTTAACCAGCACTTTATTGTACATCCCATGATGTCATTGGAAAACAAATAATTAGTGGTATATTCATACATACATACATGTAAATGACTTTTCTTCCATTTACAGACAACATTCCAATGGAGTTTTGCTTTTTAAAACATATTTCAAGTCTTTGGTTTGCTTCTGATGCAAATTCTTGTCTATTTATTACCTTTCTGATTATACTACAAATACAAAAATGACATAAAAACTATTTTAGGTTGCATGTATGAGCTGTAGTAAGACATGTAAATATGTAAATGACATAAGATATTTCTGTCTACACTTGGCCCCTTCCCCTCTCCAAGCTGGGTCCCTTTACAAAGGCAAATGTACAAATATTCTGAAATAGAAACTTTTTCCAGCTTCTTGTGGCATTACTGGCTAATTCCTCTCCTATTTGACATTAATGGCTAATCTGCCTCTAAATTTTTTACAAATAATTGTTTGCACAAGAAGCTTTTGTAATTATAAGACTGTTACCAGACTGTTACATAAAAAAGACTGATTTTGTGCAATGTATTGTAACATAATATGTTGAACACATTTAAAAAGCAAATAGATTACACATTCAGTGAACATATTTAATTTACAAATCACTTTAAAGAGAGAGAATAGTTTATTTTTATATATATATAAAGATTCAATAGTAAATAAGCACTCACTGGACTTTGGTCATCTGTGCAAACAAAAAGTATTTATTTGTGACGTTTCGGGACACCAAACAGTCCCTTCCTCTGACAAGCAACAATACAAAAATGGCAAACTTTTAAAGGTGAAAAGAACCCTCCCCTGTTCATTAAACCAATCAGTGCAAGTGTTTGTGTAAAGACAGGAGAAACAAACCCCCTGATAGGATCATCTAAGGTAGAAACAGCCTGATAGGCTGAAGCCTATGTGTCTACTGTGTATAATGAGTGAAAATTAAGAAATGAAGAAATGAGTGAATGAAATTGATCCCCTTGGACCGCAGAGACTAATGACAAATAAAACACAAGGTCTGAATATATATAGCTAGATACCACGCTCAAACACAAACACAAATGTGTGTAGTGACAAGTAATGGCTATGGGTTTCCACCAATCAGATTGCCCTAACCAGCACACTCCCTCTAGTCAGCCTATCACATTAGAGAACCTGTCAGCCTATCGCAAACACCACTTCGCAATGTAAACACCGTGTCACCTATCGTTGGGATAAGTACACAAAACCGTGTGTGAAAAAACATGTGCAAGGAACTTATAAAAATTAATATAGTTACTAATATATGGAGTCCAGCCTTACTATAAAAAACAGACAACAGCCTTACTTGGAAACAGCGGAGCGGTATGTGATTATAAACCTTACCAATCAATCGCGCATAACAATTCACTGGTGTTAATAACATCTCCCCTATTGAAGGGGTGACAACCGTAAGGAATAGCTCAAAAGCGCTCACGAACTAGCCGAAAGGAAAAAAACTAGCCGAAAGGGATAAAAAGAAATGAGAAACTGTAAGCCATACCCGTGGCGGTACTTGCGCCAATCATCAAAGGCTAATGTCTGACACACCTCCGTGCTGTCAAGCCGCACCAATGGAGGGGAGAATCAGGTCCAAACTAACCGCCCATAATCGTGACGGCCCTCCTATTTGTTTACACTATTTATAATCAGCAGCCCCCAGTTGAGCTATGAAAAAACATCAAACCTGATGGAGGTGCGAATAGATAACTACTGCCCAAGACGTGCTTGACAAAGCAAAATAGCAAAATGGCACTAAGCCAAAACAACTGTGTAAGTGGGATCACGTTCAATATCGCATGCATACAATGCCTCTAAAAGACTCGCTGCTGGAAGCATCTGTACCCACCACGCAACCGTATAAGTGTTTAAGTGGTGGCTGGCCGCGAAATCATATAACACTGTGTATGTTTAAATTGCATATAGTCACCAGGAATATCTGTCACCGCAAGCTCCGCCCTAGAAGGCATACCTTACATATCATCAAACACTCCATAAAAAAAGGTGTGAGCCGCCCCACCAAAAATTAATCTCTTGGGAAAATAATACAGAAATATAAAACAATCTATCTGATCATAAACACAAAACATGAGGGGGTAACAAAGTAAAGTATTTCCTCCAATCAACAAACTCAAACTAAAAATACAACCTGTGGATCTATCAAATAGAGATAGATTAACAAAACAATCCCTCTAACCTAATCAAAAATCACCAAGTACAATATAGGAGTGTAGGTATCACTCAAACAGTATGTGTGGCTGGCAAATAAAACACAATAACACCATAATCTAGCACTCTCTGCAACGTCCCCAGCGGGCCAAGGGAAAGAAATATATTAAAAACATGATAAAAACAAAGTATGGGTCAAACTGATGGAATGGTGTATAGAGCAACAATGAGTAAATATATATAGAGGAACATATATTATCCCCAAATAAGGGCAACTAAGATGTACATATAATCATAAGACATACTTGTCCTTTAATCAAGATTAAATAGTAAGAATAGTAGAATGTAATCCCTCCCCGAATGGATCATGGGCTCTCTTCAAGTCTCAGGACTCTCAAGCAGCAAGGTCCATGGACTCTCACAATAAATCAATGGACTCTCAATAACAGATCAATGGACTCTCAATTACAGATAACACTGCCACCCTGTGTGAACATTGAGACCTCTGGGTTGTAACGTTCCCAGTTCATAGATCCATCTTGCTTCTTTACGTAACAGGATAGTAGCTCTGTCTCCTCCTCTTCTCAATTTTGGAACGTGGTCAGTTATTCTGAATCTCATATCAGTGACTGAATGTCCAGACTCGAGGAAGTGACGGGCCACTGGTTGGTCCGTTTTCCCATTGTTGATAGCGAATCTAATGCTGCTCCGGTGATTAGCCATCCTCATCCTGGCGTCATCCGTGGTCTTTCCGGTATAATATTTACCACATGGGCAATTTAAGAGGTACACTATGTGTGTGGTTGTGCAAGTCACTGCATGTTTGATCTTGTACTTCTTCCTGCGTTCAGGTTGTTGGAAATAAGTGCCAGTGATCATTGCATTACAATTAACACATCCAAGGCACCGATAATTTCCGGCTTTTCTCCCAAGCCAGGTAGTTGGTACACTATCCGTTGGGTCGGTCTTCATCAGAAGATCTCTAAGATTCCGACCCCTTCTGTATCCAACTCGTGGCGTCTTCCAAGTTTTAAAGCGTAGAGTGTGATCAGCCTCAAGTAACTTCCATACATCCTTCAGTGTTCTAGTAATCAAATTCTTATCTGGTGTATAGGAAGTGACAAAAGTCATTTGTCGTGATGTAGGATCTTCTGATGTCTTTGTATTTCCATGAGTGTTCGCCAGCATACGCATTTTGGTTAGTGTTTTACGTTTGTAGCCTCTCTCAATGAATCGCTGTGTCATATCTTCCATTTGGATTAAGCACTTCTCTTCATCCGTGTTGTTTCTCATAACCCTTTGATATTGGGCTTTTGGGATATTTCTGACCAGATCCGGTTGATGACAGCTGCGAGCATGCAGAATGGAATTCCTGTCAGTCATCTTCCTATAGAGAGTCGTTCCCAGCAGGGTGTCTTTCTTAAAAACTCTCACATCAAGATAATCAACCATATCCTGGCTCGTGGTGGCACTGAATCTGATTGTACTATTCATTTCATTTAGACTCCTAATCCAGGTGTCTAGTGTGTCAGGACCATCTTGCCATATTATAAACAGATTGTCGATATAACGACAGCAATACTTAATTTCTGGTTTCTCAAATATCCGGATAGAGTTTACTTCATAATCAGCCATAAAGAGATTGGCTAGCGAAGGGGCCACATTTGACCCCATCGCCGTGCATGAAACTTGTAGATAGTAAGTTTTATCGAATCTGAAATAATTTTCAGACAGACACAAGTCCAACAACTCTATTAGTACCTCCTCAGAGGGACCAATATATGGTATCTTTCTTAGACATTTGGCCACTGCTGCTATGCCTGTTGTATGTGGAATAACGGTGTACAAACTTGAAACGTCAAGTGTGGCCAGAATGTCCGATGGTTTACTATCTGTGAGTTGCAAAATCTGAGTTATAAACTCTGTGGAGTCACGTATGTATGACTTCTGTTGCTTCACCCATGGTTGCAAGAAGAAATCAACAAATTCTGCTAACGGCTGGAGTAGTGAACCTCTGGCGGATACAATCAGCCTCCCAGGCGGGTTTTGTATATCCTTATGTACCTTGGGTAGTGTGAACAATATCGGTACCACCGGAAAATCTCTTTTCAAGAAGTTGTAATGATTTAGAGTGATTTGACCATAATCCAGCCAACGTTTCAGGGTGGCATCAATCTTCTTTTTGAGTCGTATAGTAGGATCACCTGGAAGAGGGAGATAGGTCTTGTTGTCTGACAGCTGTTTCAAAATCTCTGCCTTATATTTGGAGGTGTCCATTACGACTATACCCCCGCAATATCAGCGGGGCATATGACGATGGAGCTGTCTTTTTGTAATGATCCAATGATTATATGTACATCTTAGTTGCCCTTATTTGGGGATAATATATGTTCCTCTATATATATTTACTCATTGTTCCTCTATACACCATTCCATCAGTTTGACCCATACTTTGTTTTTATCATGTTTTTAATATATATCTTTCCCTTGGCCCGCTGGGGACGTTGCAGAGAGTGCTAGATTATGGTGTTATTGTGTTTTATTTGCCAGCCACACATACTGTTTGAGTGATACCTACACTCCTATATTGTACTTGGTGATTTTTGATTAGGTTAGATGGATTGTTTTGTTAATCTATCTCTATTTGATAGATCCACAGGTTGTATTTTTAGTTTGAGTTTGTTGATTGGAGGAAGTACTTTACTTTGTTACCCCCTCATGTTTTGTGTTTATGATCAGATAGATTGTTTTATATTTCTGTATTATTTTCCCAAGAGATTAATTTTTGGTGGGGCGGCTCACACCTTTTTTTATAGAGCGTTTGATGATATGTACGGTATGCCTTCTAGGGCGGAGCTTGCGGTGACAGATATTCCTGGTGACTACATGCAATTTAAACATACACAGTGTTATATGATTTAGCTGCCAGCCACCACTTAAACACTTATACGGTTGTGTGGTGGGTACAGATGCTTCCAGCAGCGAGTCTTTTAGAGGCATTGTATGCATGCGATATTGAACGTGATCCTACTTACACAATTGTTTTGGCTTAGTGCCATTTTGCTATTTTGCTTTGTCAAGCACGTCTTGGGCAGTAGTTATCTATTCGCACCTCCATCAGGTTTGATGTTTTTTCATAGCTCAACTGGGGGCTGCTGATTATAAATAGTGTAAACAAATAGGAGGGCCGTCACGATTATGGGCGGATAGTTTGGACCTGATTCTCCCCTCCATTGGTGCGGCTTGACAGCACGGAGGTGTGTCAGATATTAGCCTTTGATGATTGGCGCAAGTACCGCCACGGGTATGGCTTACAGTTTCTCATTTCTTTTTATCCCTTTCGGCTAGTTTTTTTCCTTTCGGCTAGTTCGTGAGCGCTTTTGAACTATTCCTTACGGTTGTCACCCCTTCAATAAGGGTGATGTTATTGACACAGGTGAATTGTTATGCGCGATTGATTGGTAAGGTTTATAATCACATACCGCTCCGCTGTTTCCAAGTAAGGCTGTTGTCTGTTTTTTATAGTAAGGCTGGACTCCATATATTAGTAACTATATTAATTTTTATAAGTTCCTTGCACATGTTTTTTCACACACGGTTTTATGTACTTATCCCAACGATAGGTGACACGGTGTTTACATTGCGAAGTGGTGTTTGCGATAGGCTGACAGGTTCTCTAATGTGATAGGCTGACTAGAGGGAGTGTGCTGGTTAGGGCAATCTGATTGGTGGAAACCCATAGCCATTACTTGTCACTACACGCATTTGTGTTTGAGCGTGGTATCTTGCTATATATATTCAGACCTTGTGTTTTATTGGTCAATAGTCTCTGCGGTCCAAGGGGATCAATTTCATTTACTCATTTCTTCATTTCTTAATTTTCACTCATTATACACAGTAGACACATAGGCTTCAGCCTATCAGGCTGTTTCTACCTTAGATGATCCTATCAGGGGGTTTGTTTCTCCTGTCTTTACACAAACACTTGCACTGATTGGTTTAATGAACAGGGGAGGGTTCTTTTCACCTTTAAAAGTTTGCCATTTTTGTATTGTTGCTTGTCAGAGGAAGGGACTGTTTGGTGTCCCGAAACGTCACAAATAAATACTTTTTGTTTGCACAGATGACCAAAGTCCAGTGAGTGCTTATTTACTATTGAATCTTTGGATATTTCTACAGCACCCTGGCAGCTGAGGATAGATGGTGAGAGTGCATGCACCCACGAACTTATACCTTACTATATATATATATATATATATATATATATATATATATATATAAATACATAGATACATATACAGTATATAAATATATAATCAGTAAAGAAACTGATGCACTCTCCGGGATTTTGTAATATCGTCACCCTTAAATGTAACGTTTGGGGGTTTTAACTCCATTCCTCAGACACTTCAAAAAGACTTACTGGTTGTTAGTCTTTTTGAAGTGTCTGATAAGAGGGTAAAACCCTTAAACATTACACTAAAAGGTGATGATATTACAAAATCCCGGAGAGTGCATCCATTTCTTTACTGATTATTTGTGTGCTTGGAAGCACCATGGGTTGTTGCTGCTTTGATTTGTGAGTGCTGGCCAGCTGGGAATATATATATATATATATATATATATATATATATATATATATATATATATATATATATATACAATGCCTTGCAAACGTATTCACCCCCCTTGACTTTTTACCTATTTTTTTACATTACAGTCTTAAATTCAATGTTTTATTAATCTGAATTGTATGTGATGGATCAGAACATAATAGTCTAAGTTGGTGAAGTGAAATGAGAAAAATATATACATAAAATAATTTTTTAGAAGTAGAAAACAGAAAATTGGCATGTGCGTATGTATTCACCCCCTTTGTTATGAAGCCCATAAAAAGCTCTGGTGCAACCAATTACCTTCAGAAGTCACATAATTAGTGAAATGATGTCCAACTGTGTGCAATCTAAGTGTCACATGATCTGTCGTTACATATACACACCTTTTTTGAAAGGCCCCAGAGGCTGCAACACCTAAGCAAGAGGCACCACTAACCAAACACTGCAATGAAGACCAAGGAACTCTTCAAACAAGTAAGGGACAATGTTGTTGAGAAGTACAAGTCAGGGTTAGGTTATAAAGAAATATCCAAATCTTTGATGATCCCCAGGAGCACCATCAAATCTATCATAACCAAATGGAAAGAACATGGCACAACAGCAAACCTGCCAAGAGACGGCCGCCCACCAAAACTCACGGACCGGGCAAGGAGGGCATTAATCAGAGAGGTGGCACAGAGACCTAGGGTAACTCTGGAGGAGCTGCAGAGTTCCACAGCAGAGACTGGAGTATCTGTACATAGGACGACAATAAGCCGTACGCTCCATAGAGTTGGGCTTTATGGCAGAGTGACCAGAAAAAAGCCATTACTTTTAGCAAAAAAACTAAATGGCACGTTTTGAGTTTGCGAAAAGGCATGTGGGAGACTCCCAAAATGTATGGAGGAAGGTGCTCTGGTCTGATGAGACTAAAATTTAACTTTTCGGCCATCAAAGAAAACGCTATGTCTGGCACAAACCCAACACATCAAATCACCCAAAGAACACCATCCCCACAGTGAAACATGGTGGTGGCAGCATCATGCTGTGGGGATGGTTTTCAGCAGCCAGGATTGGGAAACTGGTCAGAGTTGAGGGTAAGATGGATGGTGCTAAATACAGGGATATTCTTGAGCAAAACCTGTACCACTCTGTGCGTGATTTGAGGCTAGGATGGAGGTTCACCTTCCAGCAGGACAATGACCCCAAACACACTGCTAAAGCAACACCTTGAGTGGTTTAAGGAGAAACATGTAAATGTGTTGGAATGGCCTAGTCAAAGCCCAGACCTCAATCCAATAGAAATTCTGTGGTCAGACTTAAAGATTGCTGTTCACAAGCGCAAACCATCCAACTTGAAAGAGCTGGAGCAGTTTTGCAAGGAGGAATGGGCAAAAATCCCAGTGGTAAGATGTGGCAAGCTCATAGAGACTTATCCAAAGCGACTTGGAGGTATGATTGCCGCAAAAGGTGGCTCTATAAAGTATTGACTTTAGGGGGGTGAATAGTTATGCACATTGACTTTTTCTGTTATTTTGTCCTATTTGTTGTTTGCTTCACAATAAAAAAAATAAAAAAATCTTCAAAGTTGTGGGCATGTTCTGTAAATTAAATGATTCAAATCCTCAAACAATCCATGTTAATTCCAGGTTGTGAGGCAACAAAACACGAAAAATGCCAAGGGGGGTGAATACTTTTGCAAGGCAGTGTGTATATATATATATACATATATATATATATATATATATATATATATATATATATATATATATATATATATATATATATATATTTATATAGTGAATGGGGCCACTATGCCCCAAGAGATAGGCTGGCTACTTTTAAAAAATAATGGTCTCCCCCACAAGACAGACAAAATAATTCTAAAAAATCAGATTTTTATTTATTTTTTAAAGATGTGCTGTGTAGCTAATATCTTATAACAGATAATAAAGAACAACTAGATCTCTCTATATATTTTTAAATTTCAAAATGTCAATTAATATGTAACAAACAGAAATAATCTGAGAAATGTATTAAAAGTTATCTAAAATACCACCAATAAATCTACAGATATTAAACACAAAAAATAATAAATGTGTGGGTTGGCCACCCTTTCAATAGATCATAAAAAATGTATATCGATTTTATTTTCCCATTTATTTTTATCAACTTAAAATAGTCTTATAGCATTTTAGCAAAAGATAAGTACTGAAATTTTGTTGTAATACGAATCTTTTCTGTGAAATTTTGTGTCTACAGTATCTTAGGTTAATCAGGAAGACCCAAGCATACTTACCTAATACCTGTGTATGCTCTCCTTGCTCCTGATACCAAGCATACTTACCTAATACCTGTGTATGCTCTCCTTGCTCAGAGACCAAGCATACTTAACTTGTATCTACTTATGCTCACCTTGCTCCTGAGACCAAGCATACTTAACTTGTATCAACTTATGCTCACCTTGCTCCTGAGACCAAGCATACTTAACTGGTATCTACTTATGCTCACCTTATTCCAGAGACCAAGCATACTTACCTTGCACCTGCGTATGCTCACCTGGTTCCTGAAACCCAAGTAGACTAACCTGATACCTGTGTATGCTCACCTTGTCCTGAAGCTGTACCTATCTGGTATCCTGTCAGTCTCACCAACAGTACCCGCTGCCCGCTGGGTCCCCTAAGCCTGCTGAGAAACATGTGTCTACCATACCAGTGACAGTCTTCTTCAAACCAGCTGTGCCTGCTGTACCTATCTGGTATCCCGTAACTGTCTCACCAACAGTACCGGCTAGGGGATCCTGTGCCTGATGAGTATTCTGTGTCTACTTTACCAGTGACAGCCTTCTTCAAACCAGCTGTGCATGCTGTAGCCATCTGGTATCTCATCACAGTCTCTCCAACAATACCTGCTGGGTAATTATCCTGTGTCTGCTTAGAAACATGTGTCTACTTTACCAGTGACAGTATTCCTCAAACCAGCTGTACCAGCTGCACCTATCTGGTATCCTGTGACAGTCTCATCAACAGTACCCACTGGGTATTCTGTGCCTGCTGAGAAACCTGTGTCTACTTTCCTCTCACTAGCTGTGTCTGCTGTACCTGCCAGGTATTCTGTGACAACCTCATCCTTTTATGTTTAATATTAGCACCAGTGTCTATTGGACTTAGTTACTGCAAACAGAATGAACCTTATTTTGGACTTTAGTGTTTTGCATAAGGCCTATTTTCAAACGTGCTGTTTCTGTGATCTTCAATTTGAACTGTTCCTTTGTTTATCAATCAGTAAAGCTTTCAAAAAGACTTTCATTGTTCTGTGTATCTGTTCCTGCATTCTGAGTTTTACGCACCCTAACCCCTTGCAGTATTTATATGTGCATTTATGTATTTACACATATAAATACATATAAACACATAAATACATACTATAAATATTTAGACATATATATATATATATATATATATATATATATATATATATATATATATATATACTAGTCAATAAGCCTGCCCAGAGGGCAGTCTATTTTAAAACAAACTACAAACCCCAAAGCTAAAATTACATAAAATAAAATAAAAAATGTAAAATTACAGAAAAAAATAAACAAAACTATCCAAAATTAATAATTTAAACCTAAACTAATACTCCTAAAAAAAATCCCCCCTAAAAATAAAAATACCCCCAAATCTAATACTAAACTACCAATAGCCATTTAAAAGGGCTTTTGTAGGGCATTGCCCTAAGTTAAATAGCTCTTTTACCTAATCAAATTACCAATTACCCCCTAACAGTAAAACTTCCACCCATCATGCCCCCCAAAATAAAAAACCTAACACAAAAAACCTACACTACCCATTGCCCCTAAAGGGGCATTTGTATGGGCATTGCCCTTAAATGGCATTCAGCTCTTTTACTGCCCTTAAAAGCGCATTTAGCTCTTTTCCAGCCTAAAAAACCCTAATCTAAAAAAAAAAGCCTAAGACTAAGCCCCAAATAGGTACTCGCTGTTCCTGAAGTCCGGCAGAGAAGGTCTTCTTCCAGGTGGCTCCATCTTCTATTTTCATCCGGAACAAAGGTCGGCGCAGAGCGGAGGTGTGGAGCTGTCTTCCCAGATGCGTGAATCCTCAGCGGCGGTCCTTAACGGCGGAGTAGAGGCTCCTCTTTATCCGATGTCCATCGTTCACTGAAGATTGAAATCAGAAAAGTACCGCATTCGATTTGGGGTACCTTGCATTCCTATTGGCTGAAATTTTGAAATCAGACAATAGGATAAGAGCTACTGAAATCCTATTGGCTGTTCAAATCAGCAAATAAGATTTCAGTAGCTCTCATCCTATTGACTGATTTCAAAATTTCAGCCAATAGGGATGCAAGATACCCCAATAAATATGGGGTACCTTGCATTTAACCTTCAGTGTGCGGCGAAAGATCGCATGAAGAGGAGCTCCACGCCGCTTTGGACCGCTGCCGCTGAAGACTGCAGTTGAGGACTGCCGATGAGAACCACCACTGAGGATCCGTGCATCAAGGAAGCCAACTCTGCACCTCCACTCTGTCTTCGCTCCAGATAAAGATAGAAGATGATGGAGCCACCTGGAAGAAGACCTTCTCTGCCAGACTTCAGGAATGGTAAGTACCTATTTAGGGGTTAGATTTAGGATTTATTTTTATTTTTTGGGGTTTTATTTTTAAGATTAGGGATTTAATGGGCTTTTAAAATAGCTGAATGCCCTTTTAAGGGCAATGCCCATATAAATGCAATCAAGAGATGCTCTGGGAAAATGTATGGTGTGTGCACTTGTATTATTTAAATAAATATTCAGAAAAATCCCATTAGGAAACTGCATCAGACTGACTGTCCAATAGAAAGAGTATTTCCCTTCTCCCCCTCTCTATTCAATTCCAAGGGAAAGTTCAAACACATATGTGGATATGTATATTAGAAACAAAGTCAAAGTGACTCACCACTCCTGGATTCTGTGCCCGAAATGTCAAGGACTTTCCTTTTGCAAATTAGTAAGTTCAGCATGATCCCTTTGCAGGTATGCTCACCTCTTTGCTGACAACACTTCTAGATGCTCTGTACTGTCCTCTCCATCCCCTTAGTTAGGACTCGTCATCTGCAGTAAAAAGCACCTCCCCTCCACAGTTACACCCACTATCAATGTGCTCGCTGATAGCCAAAAATATACTCCAATTTACTAAAAACTACAGGAGCACCAAGAAAGTGGGCAAATATCATATGCTTTATTTAAATTTGAAAGGCTATAATGACCCCGTGGATAAAATAACAGAGATAATCAGTAGAAACAAAGGCTGACCGGTATCGGCTATTTGCCTTACTCCTAGCCTGCTAGGTGAGGCTCTGTTTCTACTGATTACCCATATAAATGCCCCTTTAGGGGAAATGGGTAGTTTAGTTTTTTTTAGTTTTAGTTTTTTTTATTTTGGGGGTTTGGTTAACTTAGCTTAGGGCAATGCCATACAAAAGGTCCTTTTAAGGGCTATTGGTAGTTTAGTTTAGATTAGGGGTGTTTTTATTGGGGGGGCTTTTTTATTTTCATAGGGATGGGGTTTAATTTTTTTTATTTTTGATAATTTTCTTTATTTTTTTCTGTAATGTTAGACTTTTTTATTTTTTGTAATTTAATGTTAGGATTTTTTATTTTAATTGTAATTTAGTAGTAATTGAGGTTAATTTAGGGGGTGTTAGGTTAGGGGGCTTAGTAATTAGTTATTTCCATTGTGTGGGGTTGGCGGGTTTAGGTATTAATAGGTTAATTAGGTTTATTGCGATGTGGGGGGTTGGCGGTTTAGGGGTTAATAGGTTAATTAGGTTTATTGCGATGTGGGGGTTTGTCGGTTTAGAGGTTAATAGTATAATTAGTTACTTGGCGTTGTAGGGTTTGGCGGTTTAGGAGTTAATATTATAATTTATGTACTTGACGTTGTGGGTGTTTAGCGATTTTAATGTTTAGTTTCTTTTTGTTAATACTTAGTACGGGCGGTTATGTTTATTTTTTTTTTCTTAATACTTTGTGTAGGTGGTTATTTTTTTTAATATTTTGTGCGGGCAGTTCGTTAATTTTTTTTTAATATTAATATTTTCATGTCAGGTTAGCGCACTTGAGAATATGTGCTCGGGTTTGCACACGAGTAGGGTGTAAGTAAGTTTTTTTTTTCACTATTTTGCTCCATTGACTTATATGGGGTAATATGTTATTCTAAGTTCGCTTTTTATGCGCATCAGGTTAGCGGGCGAGCGAAAACAGTTTACTTTCAACTTGTAATAGCTACCCAATGCGCACAAAAAGCTTACTTCTATTGGATTTAGCACTTGAGCAGGAGCATTAAAAACCACTCCACTTATAATATGGTGTTTATGCAATTCCTTGCAATGTAGTACGTATTAAACATTTAAATTTATTTAGGTTTTAACTAAAACAAATTATTTAACAGCAATTAGATATAAAATAATCTGTGCTCTCTCTCTTTATAGCAATTTTTATTTGGACTACCAAGCTGAATGTGTAGACCATTTGCTTTTTAATGGGTTCTATATTTAATGTCACAAAGTAAATCTTTTCTTATGCAACAATTTGGTAACAGTCTTATAATTACAAAAGCTTCTTGTGCTTATATATATATATATATATATCTATATATATATATCTATATATATATATATCTCACAGACACAAAGGAGGGCACTCACAGGTCTTTATAACATTGAAACAATATCTTTATTAAGCATATAAGATCATCTGAAAGTCAACATTTCGGCTACTTCAGTGAGCCTTTCTCAAGACAATCTCTCTTGTGAAGTTTCTCTCAGGGGGCTCAGAGGCACATGTTGAGGTCCCTGCTGTCAACTTAAAAAGCTGGTAACTGCAACCAGGGGGCAGAAGTCATCTGCCTTCATATGGTAACTGAGGAAAGATTGTGCTCCTGGTTTGGCTACCATATGAAGCCAGGCCGCCGATTGTTAGAGATTGACACTGTCTGTGTTACTTTCTGTAATGATCCTCTGTTAGTGCAGAGTGGGAGTGATGAGAGGGAGGCGGGTGGGCAAAGACTACACACAACAGAGGGGAGGGCAGGAGGGTGAGGGGGATACCTACACTACAGAAAAAATATCAAATAAATTAGCATTTTAATAAAATTATAATTTGATACTGGCAGACTGTTTGCCAGATTGACCAATATGGCCGGGACAGTGAGAGGGTATACAGAGCTGTTTGGTTGTATCAGGGAGAAGGGAAGATAAGGAGGGATCCCTACACTACAGAAATTATAAATAATTAAATATGTATTTAAAAAATAAGCCCTAAACTGCATACTAGCAGACAGTCTGCCAGTACCTAAGATGATGGTGACCAGTGTGTGTATTGGGGGGAAAGTAAGCTGTTTGGGAGGGATCAGTGGGTTGGGAGGTGTCAGGTGGAAGGGTAATCCTTACACATGAGCAAATATTAACCTTACTAGCTGATTAACCCCTTCACTGCTGGGAATTTTAGAAGTGTGGTGCGCCTTCTAATTGCCAAAAAAGCAATGGCAAAGCCAAGCATGCCTGCTGTTTCTGAACATAGAAGACCACAGAGAAGCTTTTAAAACAATTTGTCTTATGACTGCAGTAGCTGTGTGTAAATAATTTCAGTGAGAAACCAAAAGTTTGCAAAAAAACATTTAACATTTTTTTTATATATATATGATTGTATTTGGTGGAAAAATAGTGGCATCAAATATATCAAAATGGGCCTAGATCAATACATTGGGTTGTCTTTTAAAAAAATATATACAGTTTTCATAGGTAAATCAAAAAACAAAAGATCTATTTCTGTTTAAAGAGTGATAGCAAAAATGAAAAAAAAATAAAAATATATCCAGTATTTTGGTCAAGTTTTTCTCTGAAAAGTGAAAGGGTTAAGCTGGAAAAGTTTTGTATGAAGCTATGCTCAATGAATTTCCAACATTATTATTATTATTATTATTATTATTATTATTAATAATAATAATAATAATAATAATAATATTATTATTATTTATTTGTATAGCTCCACAAAATTCTGCAGCGCCGATCTCACCTTTACAGAGAGGCCCTTTCAATAAAAATAAAAACTCAGCAGTATTATTTTTTTTATTAAAATGCAAATTTTAGAATGAAATTCAGCATCCTTTTGGGAAAAGTAACCTAACACTGTACAATTGTAATGATACTAAACAATGTTATTTATGAGCTTTAACTTAATAACTAGAGAATTTGTTATTATAAAGTTTATGGAAGTTTAATATAATCCAAAAATTGATCCATTCAACCTGGGAATTTCCTTTCTTTGTATGAGAACAAACCTTGGAATTAACTAAAGTTAATTTACAATAAGTAATGAGGATTAACTGTGTCACATTTTAGCAAAATACATGTGTAACATACTTGAAATGATTTGCTTTAACTAATATAATCCTACAAAAAATTCCATACAGCTTGTGAACGTGATGTGCTAATCAAGACAGTGGGCATTAACTTTCATTCATAAATTTTACAACTACATCATTTGCAACCTAAGATATTTTCAATTTAAAGGGTTAGTAAATAATCCCTTTATTTACTATTCCCTAGTTTTGCATAACCAGCACTATTATAGAAAATATACTTTTTACCTCAGTAATTACCTTGTATCTAAGCTTCTGCAGACTGCCTCCTTATCTCAGATCTTTTGACAGACTTGAATACTATAACTCCACGTGCATGAGCACAATGCTATTTATATGGAACACGTGAACTAATGCCCTCTAGCTGTGAAAAACTGTCAAATGCATTCAGATAAGAGACAGCCTTCAATGGCTTAGAAATTAGCATATGAGCCTACTTAGGTTTAGCTTTCAACTAAGAATACCAAAGAGATAAAAGCAAATTTGATGATAAAAGTATAGAAAGTTGTTTAAAATGACATGCCCTATCTGAATCATGAATGTTTAATTTGGACTTTACTATCCATATAAACAGAAGCTGTGTGACTTATTGTATGCAAAGATATATTCAATGTCTTATATTATCAAACTTTAAAAAAATTGTAGCTATGTTAATACATCACAAGCTT
Organism: Bombina bombina; assembly: GCF_027579735.1. Lineage (NCBI taxonomy): Eukaryota > Metazoa > Chordata > Amphibia > Anura > Bombinatoridae > Bombina > Bombina bombina. The sequence goes on along the minus strand of NC_069501.1, from coordinate 1,198,703,709 downwards.
AAACTAATTTTATTAAAAAAAATAAAATTACATATTTTTCATGTTTTTTGTAGCGTTCTTTATGGCAAATACAGAAAGGATTTAATTTGTCTGCTGAGTTTGACATTTGCTGTTTTTTAAACTCTACAGTTGACCATAGATTTGTATCATCTGATCTGACAACACATGACTTGAACCAACTCAAACAAGTCTGCATTGTGTGAAAGGAAATCGTCTTTTTTTACCCCAGTATAATCTGACATTGACTGTCATAAATATAAAAAATGTAGTTAAAAGACATGTATTATTTGTTCCCAAATAACTGCAGTAAATATATTGTCTACGAACAAGTCATTTAAAACAATTATGATGTATTAAATAATAGTTTCCATAAAGTATCTGTATTTTATTTGATTAGTAAAATATAACTTTTTTATTTCTTTATATATCTTTAAGTTTAAATTAAAGAAAATTACATTTTTAAAGTTGTGAATTTTAATAGCTTTTGTTGTGTTTAACCTATAATTGAATGTAAGGTTTTCTAAGTTGTATACATTTGAATCCATCTGCACAGAACAGCATTAAGCATATCCAATCAAATGCAAAAGGAAGAATTATTAATCTTTTGAGAAAACTATTTAGTATAATCTACAATTTAAAGGGCCACTAAACCCAAAATCTTTCTTTCATGATTCAGATAGAGAATACAAATTTAAGCAACATTACAATTTACTTCTATTATTTATTTTGCTTAATTTTTTAGATATCCTTAGTTGAAGAAAAAGCAATGCACATGGTGAGCCAATCACACAAGGCTTCTATGTGCAGCAACCAATCAGCAGCTACTGAGCATATCTAGATATGCTTTTCAGCAAAGAATATCAAGAAAATAAAACAAATTAGATAATAGAAGTAAATTAGAAAGATGTTTAGAATTGCATTCTCTTTCTAAATCATGAAAGAAAAAATGTGGGTTTCATGTCCCTTTAATACATACTTTTCTCAATTATATATTATTTATCTATATATATTGTAGAAAGATAGATAAGATAGATAGATAGATAGATAGATAGATAGATAGATAGATAGATAGATTGATAGATGGATGGATAGATTAAAATAATGCACAGTTATATTAACTGATGAATAACTGGTAAATACAGAAGAAATACAATATATAGTCAAATTACACTGATAGTACACTGTCAACATTTTTAACATTGTGGTTAAGCAGAGAGAGAGGAATTTACTTTTGAACTGTGACTTTTAACAGCTCCTTTATAATTTAATTTATCCACTACATGTCCAGACTCTTGCTAATTATCCCTTATGTATCAAATCAAACAAACATGAAACATGTCAGTATAACAGTATATATAAAAAGTAAATAAATAAATATATATATATATATATATATATATATATATATAATTATTATACAAATAAACATAGCAATTTGACACATTTCTCTATTTTTTTTTAAAGGTACATAAAACAGCTGGGGTTATTAAAAATGATATTCTCGATTCCTAAAGGTCTAATTGATTTTTTTTATTTTTTTATCCTTTAAAATACAGTTATATAATTCTGACAATTTCTAACAAGTTCAACATGATAAAACATGGTCTGAACAAAACATTTACAATAAGTACATATATTATTTAACATTGTAAAAAAATTAAAGCAAGAGAACAAACTCAGAAAAGCTTGTAATTTTAGGGAATAATTGTGCAAAAATATAAATATGTAGGCATCAATATGAATCCTTACTACTTTACTGACACAGCCACACATGAAAATCATTTTAAAAAAGGTAACTGTGCTTTTTTTTTACATATGATAGTAAAATTAGCTGATATTTTTGCTTTTCTCACTTACCAGCAATATCCCATAACTGTAATCGCACCACAGTGTCTGTGTCCCAATTTATCACTTTTAATGCAAAATCGACCCCAATTGTTGCCCTGTAGTGCGGAGAGAAATTCTGGTGAACATAACGTTTGATGATACTGGTTTTTCCGACTCCCAGGTCCCCAATTACTAAGATTTTGTAAAGGTGTTCAGTCTGAATGTTCTGCATCTTGGTTCCCGAACTTCTTGCAAACTAATCTCATGCTCAGTGGTGGAATCTTGCCAGGGTCAGGAGGAGGAAAAGGAGGAGGGAAAGGGAATACCAAAGATAGACACACAAGAATTAACATTGAAAAATAAAAAAAATAGTGGGACACCTCCAGGAAACTGAGAGAAACAACCATAATGCAGTGAATTATTCTCATGCATAATAAAATATCTGTCATCTCTTTGTAGACGTACAGACTTAACAAGTTTGTAAATCAGTTTAGATTGCAGATCAGATTTTGCACAAACTGTTGGTTGTAAATATGTGTTAAACAACTGTGTTAACGGAGAGTTAAACGGACATAGTACTTAAAGGGACAGCCTATTACAGAATTTTTATAGTTTAAAAAGATATATAATACCTTTATTACCCATTCCCCAGTTTTGCATAACTAACACAGTTATATTAATACACGTATTACCTCTGTGATTACCTTGTATTACCTCTGCAGAGTGCCCCCTAATCTTAGTGCTTTTGACAGACATGCAGGTTAGCCAATCAGGGCAGACACCTAAATAACTCCACGGGAGTGAGCACAATGGTATCTATATGACACACATGAACTAGCGCTGTCTAACTGTGAAAAACTTTCAAAATGCTCTGAGCTAAGAGGCAGTTTTCAACAGTTTTAGACATCAGTTTGAGCCTGTCTTGGTTTAACTTTTCAAAAATACCACCAAGGGAACAAAGCAAATTTGATAATAAAAGTAAATTGGAAAGTTGTTTAAATTTGCATGCCCTATCTGAATCACGAAAGATTAATTTTGACTAGACTGTCCCTTTCAAGGGAAAGTCAAGTAAAAATTAAACTTTCATGATGAAAATAGGGCATGTAATTTTAAACAACATTCTAATTTACTTTTATCATCAAATTTGCTTTGTTCTCTTGGTATTCTTACACATAAATATATACAGTAAGTATTTATATACATATATATTTAAATTTGCAGCCTATTGCTGTGCGACTTACCCCTTTTGCTGCGCTAGTTCTCATGCTGTGTCTTATAGTTTCAATGGATGACTCAAATGCAACACATAAACCCTTAAAAAACGAGTGCAACTGGATACCTGAAGTAAAGTGTGTGTTAGGGCTACAAGAAAAGTATAAGAAAACACATGTAAAACATTAAAATAAAGTATTAAAGGTGTCAATAGTTCTAATATTTTTGTGCTCCACTTGTAATCTAGGCCAATATTAGAGATGTGCAGGTGTTTCCTTACGAATCTAAATTCGTAACAAAAATCAGATATTCGTTTTGTTTTAACAAAAGGATTATCTGAATGAATGCACCAACAAAATTTAAAGAAATAAAAAATACTGATGAAAATTACTACTTACCTTTTGTGCCCTGGAGAGCCACACTAAGCCATTCCTCTTATTCACAGAGCCCTAGACATGGGTACAGAAGGCTTAGCGCAGAGGCTCCCAGGACACTTTAGGAGAACTAATGAATAAAAGGTAAGTATAAAACTACAATTTAACTTTTTCGCATGTAGCTTTTTTTTTTTTTTTACATATTGATTTTTATTGAGGTTGTGCGAAAACAATACAACTTATATGAAATATCATATCATAAGACAAACATAAATGGTACATTTCAATTTGACGGCTTCCATATAGATAAATAAAATTCACATTATAGATAATACTATGCAGAAGATTGGAACCTCTTTTTCTTTTTTACATAATCTGAACACAATGTGTTTCCTCACTTGACACTGGAGCAACTCTTGTAGCTCTTGAAACTTGCAACAAACTCTAGGAGAGGAAAATGAGTAATTTGAGTGGACCTATAAACTTAAAATAGGTTAGCAATTGATATTTTAAATAATATCAACAATGAAAGTATCATTCCTATGTATAAATAATATGGTGAGATATGTAGGTATGTTGTGCTGGATTCCTAAGCAATCTTGCTAAGCTAGGAAGGGAAAATAAGGTCAATATTATATTGTACTGCAAGGGTTACTTGTAAAGACAGTAGTTAGGGTGCGGTATAGGCAAGATAAACTGTATAGTTAACCCTCCTGAGTTGGGAGGTTTATTATGGGGGGAGGTGGCATTTTGAGTATGATAAGCAAAATATATCAAGTATGTTCCATATAATGGCATCTGTATATTCGATGGTTACAATGAGAGCACTGATTGAAAGCTAGCTTTATGTATGTGCAGTAACCTTTCTCAGAGCTCTTAAGTGTAAATTAGGACTTGAACCTTGCTAATGTAATGAGGAAGAGATTCTTGCTGCCTCGGCCGTCGGCAGCCCGACCTCCATTTGTTAAGAGAAGATTATTGGTGCTAGCCTAAAGGTGTACCAAAGGAATAAAATGAAAAATTAAACTTTTGCAGCAAGCTTTCAACAGAGGTATATGGAGACATAGGAAACTTTTAAAATGTAAAAGTAGCAGAATATTCAGAAGAATACACTTTTGTGGAGACATCTAGCAGATATAATATACAAAAGAATAATGCTAATTACGTAGATCCATATGTGGAGTGGCTTTCCTAATGAACAATAGACCTAGATACTTATGTAATACACTTATATACTTCTCTAGTAGATTAAGGGTTACAAACTATATGAAAAGACTATGGATAGTCTGAATCATTAGTAACTCAGATAACACTAACGCTAAAATTAAACAGCTCTACATTTAGGGGGTATATATGCTGGAAACAGTAAATTCAAAATCACTAAAGGAGGTAACATAAAGCTTTCCCAACCATGACGTATAAAGGATCTATAGAGAAAGATACACAAAAATGAACCAAGTCACCAGAAACATAGTGTAAAACAAGCATGAACCATTAATTCATAGCATAAACAACTGTCACATTACCCGGTGCCAAGAGGAGTTGGTAGGCAGTGTTCATCATGTGTATATGACCGACAATTGTTTAATAAACCAGCGTGACTAAACAGACAATGTTAGACATAAAACAATAAAAGTAAGACAGTGCTAGGGTTACTCTATCAATGGTTCCAGCAAACTGCAACTTTAGAAACATGCTTATCAGTTAGAAATAAACACGAAGATATTCCCCAGCTGGGGTAGCGGTTAGGTCTGCCATATGAAAAAATATCTGGCACTTGTAACACAGAGCATTAATGTAGTTGACTACTTAAGAATATTGAAGGTTAGCAAATGTCCCAAATAAATAACAGCATGAGTCTGCAATGAGAGTAAAACAACTTTTACCAGCCACTTCAAGTCCGTGTAATAAGACTGTCATTTTGCCCTTGAAAAGAAATGTAACTTCACCCGTTACACGGAGTGTGAGGTCTGTCCCTGTAAGGTGCTCTAACTGATGCTTGTCTGCCACAATTTTATCACACACTTGGGGCATAATCCATCAACAGATGCCTTCTGAATATACTGGGTGAGATCTAGAGCCAAAACGGTGCATTAAATGGGGCTCTTACAAGTAGGTGGCTACTCTAAAATTATAGTCCAAATTCTTGAAAGCCCCTCGGGATATCCATGAAAAGTATGCCTCCAGGGTCCCACTGCAAATCCAAAAAATGGAAATAGCGGCAGTGGCAGCTGGGTTGCTGAACGGGTGGCAGTGGCAGTTGCACTTCTTCCTCTACTTGGGCGATGCTTCTGGGTGAAACAATGGGTAGATTAGAAGTCACTTCCAGATGCGTGGCAGGCAGATAATATTGTACAGTATGAATGCAACCATGTCCATGCCACCAACTAGCTAAAACATAATGGGTATTCATATATTTCCGTCTCCCCAATCTATCCTTGGTTGCTTCTGTATAGTCCCTCTTAGTCAGCCCATGTGTATCAGTAATGTGAGCTTGTTCAGTTGAGTGTGGTCCCCTAATTTCTCCCTTAAGGTGAGTGCACAGTATTGCCAGGGCGTTTATCTGAGAATCTTCTGCTGCTGTGCCCTGGATGGACTCGGGTTTTTTTCTGGCCGGTGGGGTATAAGAGACCAACACAAGGATCCCCATCGTCAGCACCGGGCTCCAAGTGGGCTTTCAAAACGGGTCCCAGGCTTGAGCTGAATGCCGCTGCCATGTGCTTCTCCATTTTGCGAAAGTGATCGCATAGAAGCCCCTCCATAGCTCGGAGGATATCAGCTGATTCCATGTGTATCAGAAGCCTTCGTCTGATTCCGTCCGTTACAGGTGGTCACTAGACAGCAGTCGGGGTGCTACTTGGATGTTAAAATGGTCGCTGCTCAATATTCCCAAGGCTGCCTGCACTGTGGAAGTAGATGTCGATCTGCTCAATTAAGGCTGTTTCCTTAGGAGTAGGGTTTTCCATTTTGTCTTCTCACAGTCGTAGCTGCAGCCAAAGCATAATTTAGACAGCCCTGAGCAACTAAAATTATTAAATTTGTCAGCTTAGAACCGGAGCTGTGGTGATACACGTCTGCTCAGATGCACGCCTGGCTCCGCCCCTTCATCTGTATCTTTTAAGCATTTACATTTGTAAAAGTTTAACGAATATTCAGGATTTGTTTAGTTTTAAACAAAACGAATACAGAATAGTGCAGTCAACGAATATTCGGGCAAACAATTTCCACAAATTTTCGTTACAAAAGATTTGGACGAGACACATTTTTTGCGGGTGCACATCTCTAGCCAACATGCCCCAAATAATTATTAAGGATCTGAGAGTATATAAAGCTGTTTGAATAAGAAGTCTTATAAAGTTGTAATTGTTTTAAGAGGCATATCTAAACAATCTAAGAAAAGATTAAATGGACAGTTTACCCAAAAACTTTCCCTCCTTTAATTTGTTGCAAAGATCGACTTTACATGATGGATTGTATTAAATTGTTTAGAAATAGCTCCTTAGCCTTTATATTGTCATTTGAAAAATCTGATTTAGCCTGTAGTATCCCTACCTATACTGAAAGTTTATATACCTTGGTATATGCTATCGAGAAACTATGCAAACACAGCCAGCAGAAGAAATTACACACACAGTGGAAGAGATAAAGCTCTTAAATGTTCACTTTCAATTGTTCTTCCTAAGTATTGTACAGAGACAGAGATAAGAAATGGAAGCATTTGAGTGATAAGATAATGAGATCTGATCTGTCAGGCCTATTTTGATAGGCTGTGGATTCAAATAGCAAATCCAGCAATTTATTTTGCAAAAAGAAGCATAAATGAGCAATTTCTCATTAATTTTATATGCTGCAGCTGGTATAACAAGTCATGGGGAAGCAAAAGAGAGAAGAATGTCCCGAACCTCCGAATTAGTAAATAAAAATTGGCTTTATTGTAACAAATTTAAAACGGACATGGTAAGCACACAGACAAGAAAAGTTTTACGCGTTTCGGCCTGAGCCGTAGTCATAAACCTTATCAGACACAGGTGTGTGCCGTTTAAAAAGGGTTAGCATGTGTTGGTTATTGGTTAGTGCTAAACACACCCCTATTAACCATAAGTATGTCAGAACCTGCACAACAAACAATATCTACAAATAGGCAAATATCACAGGAAATGGGGTTAGACCAAATTAAATTAAATTACAAGGGATGATAATTCATTGTTTTCATAAGAAATGGGTGGTTGTTCATAGAGCATATCAAAAAACAAGTAAAATATGCAGATTTATGTATACACATACAAATATGCTATTAATTCAGGGATCCAAGATGAGGTGTTTCAGTGGAACACAGCAAATATATACAAACAAAAGCACATATCATCACATGATGTGGTTGCATATTATGTGTAACTATGTGGTGTACCTCATTGAGTGCCTTGAACATTCCCAACAATATGTGGGTATGACGAGCAGAGAAGTTAGGACTCGAATACGAGAACATTTAGGATACATCAAATATGAAAAACCTTGCTCCGCCCTCTCAAGGCACTTTATTGAGGTACACAGAAAATTTGTTAAATCTTTTAAGTGGAGAGGTATTGAAACTATACGCTTACCCCCCAGAGGAGGCAACAAAGACCAAATCCTAGCCAGGCAAGAAATTTACTGGATCATGAAGCTGCATACTCAGGTACCATATGGTTTCAATTCCGAGTTTGATATTATTAACCATTGGAAAGAGCAGCTTCATGGTCCAGTATCCCACAGCATCACAGCAAATAAATTATATATATACTACACTAGCCATATACTCTTCTTTGCTTCACATATTCTAGTGCCACAAGAGGGGGTTAGTTTAGACAACAAATGTAGTATTCTTGTGTCTTTACTATAAATATAGGTGATGAAACAATAATAATATCATCTATCTCATTATATTTGGAGGATCACTTGATTACTCATCCACTCTTTATGGGTTGTTAGTTGCTCAAATCACCAAGCATAATACACATTCTTTTCTTAACTTATCTTTTCAGTATGCATAATTATGCCATACAACAGATTCTAAGATATGTAATGATTTTTATTTGGATGTGTTTTTCAATTGTTATTTTATCTTGTTATCATCCGCTCCTTACTAAGTGCAACCACATAATGTGATGATATGTGCTTTTGTTTGTATATATTTGCTGTGTTCCACTGAAACACCTCATCTTGGATCCCTGAATTAATAGCATATTTGTATGTGTATACGTAAATCTGCATATTTTACTTGTTTTTTTATATGCTCTATGAACAACCACCCATTTCTTGTGAAAACAATGAATTATCATCACTTGTAATTTAATTTAATTTGGTCTAACCCCATTTCCTGTGATATTTGCCTATTTGTAGATATTGTTTGTTGTGCAGGTTCTGACATACTAATGGTTAATAGGGGTGTGTTTAGCACTAACCAATAACCAATACATACTAACCCTTTTTAAACGGCACACACCTGTGTCTGATCAGGATTATGACTACGGCTCAGGCTGAAACGCGTAAATCCTTTCTTGTCTGTGTGCTTACCATGTCCATTTTAAATTTGTTACAATAAAGCCAATTTTTATTTACTAATTCTGAGGTTCGGGACATTCTTCTCTCTTTTGCTTTATCATTAACTTGGATTACAAGGAATTCTTTTTTGTATCCCGATTCCAACAGCAATATTACAGGTACCCTCGGTGGTTTGTTTATATTGACAGCTCTGTGCAAGTTTTCGGGTTGAATTTTGTTGCAAGTCAAACTCTGCACCGGATTGGTTGAAGCTTTCACGTGACTCACCTGTCTCCGATGTGATTGGAGAGAAGCCCTCTACGCTATTGCCTCAAAGGAGTTCCAGAACTAGCAAAGGATCAAGAGTGCCGCAGAGTCTATATCCTCACAGGAGTGAGTGGAATTGGACTGCGGCCACAATACAGATCCTGTTTCGTGATACACCACTGATCGAGCAGTCAGAGTGAGTTACTCTGTTTCCGCACACAGTGGATGTTCGAGGTGGCAACGAGGCTAACAGGGTGAGTGTTCACTTAACACAGAGTATCGTATACAGTATCAACTGCTGACTTGCTTATCTGCTTGCTTATTTGCTTTGACCCGACATTCAAGTTGCGTTATCAGAGCCACAGACTGCTTCTTCATACACACGGTATATGGCCACAGCATTAAGCCAGAACTTTTTCACTTTTTTGATTAAGTCATGGGGAACACATTCAGGGAAAACAATTTTACAGCGAACTGTCCCTTTAAATACCCATGGTATAAAAGAATGCTGAAAAATATTTCTATGGACTTTGCGGCAGTAAAATTATGTAGGACTATGAAAGTCCTTTCAAAGAGGAAAGAGCATACATATTATTTGCTCACATACAACTACTCTACTAATGTTTTAAATAACAAAATATAATTTTAAAAGGGACGTGAAAGCCAAAAGTATGCAAGTAATTGTAAACCATTTTTAAATTTGTATCCCTGGTATAACTTTATTGAAAGACATATGTGCAGTACCTATGCTCAGCAGCAGCAAAGTACTAGTAGAAGTTGAGTGGTGATTGGTAGCTTTACAAATGTATCTGTTATCATTGACTAACCAAATCTGTTCAGCTAGATCCTAGTAATGCATTGCTGCTCTAGAGCTGACTTTAACTATGTGTTTAAATTCCTTTTGCAGGGGTTAAACACATAATTATATTCAAGCAATAATAAAATTCTATAACATATTAGAGCTTTTTCTTTACTTTGATATCTCTTTAAGCAAGATGTCTCACTGGTAACTTTATGGGGTAAATTTATTAAATGGCGAGCGGACATGATTCGCTATAACGACTCGACATCACTAAATGCATACGCTGTCGGCATTTATCATTGCACAAGCATTTCTGGCGAAATGCTTGTGCAATGCTGTCCTCTGCTCACTGGCAGCCAATCGGCTGCTAGCAGAGGGTGTCAATCATTCCGATCAGAATAAATCAGGATTATTTCAGTCCGCCACCTTTTATGTGGCGGAGAAGTTAAGGAGCAGTGGTCTTAAGACCGTTGCTTCTTAACTTACGTTTCTGGCGAAACCACAACTGATGGGCGTAGAAAGTAGCATCCTCTGCTTGTTAAATCTACCCCTGTCAATATGTTTACCATTTATTTCAAACAACAACTGTAAAACTTTTTATATTAGCAGTTTATGTTATCATAATGGGAAGCTATTATACAAAATATGTAAAACATAAATAAACACATAAACAGTAAGAATAATTGCATCCTTTTGTGTGCAGATTTTATAATCTTTGAAGTTATCACACAGAAAAATGACAACTTTAAGGATTGGGTCTCCATTCCTCCACACTTTGCCAATTTTTAATTTATTTCCAATAAAGTTTGTACTTTTTATAACTGAGCCAGCTGGGTGCAACCAGCTTTTTTCTTTTTGCATTTACAGCTTGCTCAGTCGTTGAGCGTGCACCGGGCCTTACGGTTTTTGGAGTCCTCAGCCATCCGTAGTATCTCACCTCTGCACTCACTCGCGATTAGGCTACAGAAGGAGGATCAGGTCCGAGTCTGGAGCGGTGCTGTGCGTGTTTTTTCTTGTCCTGTCTCTTTGTATATTTTCTAATTATGGAACAAATAAAAAATAAATTAAAAGAAGAATAAAGTGTATTTTCTTCATTATTTTCCCTTTAATTTTAATAAACATATTTCCTTCTCTTCTCTTTAGTCATTGGGGAAAATTTATCAGATGAAAACAGATGGCTGAGGTGATTAATTTATTAGTTTCATGAATCAATATGGAAAAGCCAGTAATTGAAAATTGGCTAATAAAAGTAGCATAGTTTGTCTGAATGAATCTTTCACTTGCTAAGTTGCTTTACACAGATGGTGTGTGCCGAAAATAAGAACCTGTTTTGCTTGTCAGCTTTGAGTTTTAAAGTTTTGCTTTAAATATCTAGGTGCTTACTGTATTATCATAATTACAGATAAATGCAAATTAGAAATAACTATTTTTCTCTTGTAAGGTGTATCCAGTCCACGGATCATCCATTACTTGTGGGATATTCTCATTCCCAACAGGAAGTTGCAAGAGGACACCCACAGCAGAGCTGTAATATAGCTCCTCCCCTAACTGTCATACCCAGTCATTCTCTTGCAACTCTCAACAAGCTAGGACTTTGTAGGAGAGAGTGGTTAAATATAGCTAGTTTATTTTCTTCAATCAAAAGTTTGTTATTTTTAAATAGTACCGGAGTTGTGCTATTTTATCTCAGGACAGTAAATAGAAGAAGAATCTGCCTGAGGTTTCTATGATCTTAGCAGGTTGTAACTAAGATCCATTGCTATTCTCACATATGTCTGAGGGGATTACACAGATGAGGTAACTTCAGCGAGAGAATGGCGTGCAATTTATTCTGCTATCAGGTATGTGCAGTTATAATTTTTTCTAGGATGGAAAACACTAGAAAATGCTGCTGATACCGGATTAATGTAAGTTAAGCCTCAATACAGTGATTTAATAACGACTGGTATCATGCTTACTCCCAGGGGTAATACCCTTATAATATTTACAATATAAAACGTTTGCTGGCATGTTTAATCGTTTTTATATATGCTTTGGTGATAAAACTTTATTGGGGCCTAGTTTTTTCCACATGGCTGGCTTAAATTTTGACTAGAAACAATTTCCACTGTTGTAGTATAAAAGTTACAGTTGGTGCAGTTAAAATTACAAACTGTGACATCCAGCTTCCCTCAAAGGCCCTCTGAATGCTATAGGACATCTCTAAAGGGCCCAAAGGCTTTCCAAAGTTGTTTATTGGGGAAGGTAGGGCCACAGCTTGCTGTGGCAGTTGGTTGTGACTGTTAAAAAAACGTCTATTTCATTTTTTTGATCCGTTTTTTGAACTAAGGGGTTAATCATCCATTTGCAAGTGGGTGCAATGCTCTGTTAGCCTATTATACACACTGTAAAAATTTCGTTTGATTTACTGCATTTTTTCACTGTTTTTCAAATTCTGACAAAATTTGTTTCTCTTAAAGGCACAGTACCGTTTTTTATATTTGCTTGTTAACTTGATTTAAAGTGTTTTCCAAGCTTGCTAGTCTCATTGCTATTCTGTATAAACATGTCTGACATAGAAGAAACTCCTTGTTTATTATGTTTAAAAGCCATGGTGGAACTCCCTCTTAGAATGTGTACCAAATGTACTGATTTCATTTTATGCAATAAAGATCATTTTCTGTCTTTAAAAAATGTATAACCAGAGGAATCTGACAAGGGGGAAGTTATGCCGACTAACTTTCCCCACGTGTCAGACCCTTTGACTCCCGCTTAAGGGACTGACGCTCAAATGGCGCCAAGTACATATAGGGCGCCCATAGCGTTTACTTTACAAGACATGGCGGCAGTCATGGATAATACACTGTCAGCGGTATTAGCCAGACTACCTTAACTTAGAGGTAAGCGAGATAGCTCTGAGGTGAGACAAAATGCAGAGCATACTGACGCTTTAAGAACCATGTCTGATACTGCCTCACAATATGCAGAAGCTGAGGAAAGAGAGCTTCAGTCAGTGGGTGATGTTAATGACTCAGGAAAGATACCTGATTCTAATATTTCTACATTTAAATTTAAGCTTGAACACCTCCGCGTGTTGCTTAGGGAGGTTTTAGCTGCTCTGAATGACTGTGATACCATTGCAGTGCCAGAGAAATTGTGTAGACTGGATAAATACTTTGCAGTGCCGGTGTGTACTGATGTTTTTCCAAATACCTAAAAGGTTTACAGAAATTATTAATAAGGAATGGGATAGACCAGGTGTGCCGTTCTCTTCCCCTCCTATTTTTAGAAAAATGTTTCCAATAGACGCCACGACATGGGATTTATGGCAGACAGTCCCTAAGGTGGAGGGAGCAGTTTCTACTCTAGTAAAGCGTACTACTATCCCTGTCGAGGACAGTTGTGCTTTTTTTTTTTAGATCCAATGGATAAAATATTAGAGGTTACCTTAAGAAAATATTTATTCAACAAGGTTTTATCCTACAGCCCCTTGCATGCATTGCCCCTGTCACTGCTGCTGCGGCGTACTGGTTTGAGTCTCTGGAAGAGGCTTTACAGGTAGCGACTCCATTGGATGACATACTTGACAAACTTAGAGCACTTAAGCTAGCCAATTATTTTATTCTGATGCCATTGTTCATTTGACTAAACTAACGGCTAAGAATTCTGGTTTTGCTATACAGGCACGCAGAGCGCTATGGCTTAGATCATCGTCAGCTGACGTGAATTCAAAATCTAAGCTACTTAACATTCCCTTCAAGGGGCAGACCCTATTGGGCCTGGTTGAAGGAGATTATTGCTGATATCACTGGAGGAAAAGGTCATGCCCTTCCTCAGGACAGGTCCAAATCTAGGGCCAAACAGTCTAATTTTCGTGCCTTTCAAAACTTCAAGGCAGGTGCGGCATCAACTTCCTCTAATAATAAACAAGAGGGAACTTTTGCTCAATCCAAGACGGTCTGGAGACCAAACCTGACATGGAAAAAAGGTAAGCAGGTAAAAAAGCCTGCTGCTGCCTCTAAGACAGCATGAAGGAACGGTCCCCTATCCGGGAACGGATCTAGTAGGGGGCAGACTTTCACTCTTTGCCCAGGCGTGGGCAAGAGATGTTCAGGATCCCTGGGCGTTGGAAATTATATCCCAGGGATATCTTCTGGACTTCAAAGCTTCCCCCCCAAAAGGGAGATTTCACCTTTCACAATTATATGCACACCAGATAAAGAGAGAGGCATTCTTACACTGTGTACGAGTTCTCCTAGTTATGGGAGTGATCCATCCAGTTCCAAAGGAGGAACAGGGACAGGGTTTTTACTCAAATCTGTTTGTGGTTCCCAAAAAAGAGGGAACCTTCAGACCAATTTTGGATCTAAAGATCTTAAACAAATTCCTCAAAGTTCCGTCGTTCAAGATGGAAACTATTCGTACCATCCTAGCACTGATCCAGGAGGGTCAATATATGACTACAGTGGATCTAAAGGATGCTTATCTTCACATTCCGATACACAAAGATCATCATCGGTTTCTCAGGTTTGCCTTTTAAGACAGGCATTACCAGTTGTAGCTCTTCCCTTGGGATTAGCTACAGCCCCAAGAATCTTTACAAAGGTTCTAAGGTCACTTATGGCGGTCCTAAGGCCGCGGGGCATAGCAGTAGCCCCTTATTTAGACGACATCCTGATACAGGCGTCAAACTTCCAAATTGCCAAGTCTCATACGGACGTAGTACTGGCATTTCTGTGGTCGCATGGGTGGAAAGTGAACGAGGAAAAGAGTTCTCTATCCCCACTCACAAGAGTTTCCTTTCTAGGGACTCTGATAGATTCTGTAGAAATGAAAATTTACCTTGACGGAGTCCAGGTTATCAAAGCTTCTAAAATCCTGCCGGGTTCTTCATTCCATTCCGCGCCCTTCGGTGGTTCAGTTTATGGAAGTAATCGGCTTAATGGTAGCGGCAATGGACATAGTGCCGTTTGCACGCTTACATCTCAGACCGCTGCAACTATGCATGCTCAGTCAGTGGAGCGGGGATTACACAGATTTGTCCCCTCAACTAAATCTGGACCAAGAGACCAGGGATTCTCTTCTCTGGTGGCTATCTCGGGTCCATCTGTCCAAAGGTATGACCTTTCGCAGGCCAGATTGGACAATTGTTACGACAGATGCCAGCCTTCTAGGTTGGGGTGCAGTCTGGAACTCCCTGAAGGCTCAGGGATCGTGGACTCAGGAGGAGTCTCTCCTTCCATTAAATATTCTGGAACTAAGAGCGAAATTCAAGGCTCTTCAGGCTTGGCCTCAGTTAGCAACTCTTGAGGTACATCAGATTTCAGTCGGACAACATCACGACTGTAGCTTACATCAACCATCAAGGGGGAACGAGAAGTTCCCTAGAGATGTTAGAAGTTTCAAAAATAATTCGCTGGGCAGAGATTCACTCTTGTCACCTATCAGCTATCCATATCCCAGGTGTAGAGCAGAATTTCTAAGTCGTCAGACTTTTCATCCGGGAGAGTGGGAACTCCATCCGGAGGCATTTGCACAACTGATTCATCGTTGGGGCAAACCAGAACTGGATCTCATGGCGTCTCGCCAGAACGCCAAGCTTCCGTGTTACGGATCCAGGTCCAGGGATCCCAAGGCGACACTGATAGATGCTCTAGCAGCGCCCTGGTCTTTCAACCTGTCTTATGTGTTTCCACCATTTCCTCTGCTCCCTCGACTGATTGCCAAGATCAAGCTGGAGAGAGCATCGGTGATTCTGATAGCACCTGCGTGGCCACGCAGGACCTGGTATGCAGATCTAGTGGACATGTCATCCTTTCCACCATGGTCTCTGCCTCTGAAACAGGACCTTCTACTTCAGGGTCCTTTCAACCATCCAAATCTAATTTCTCTGAGGCTGACTGCCTGGAGATTGAACGCTTGATTTTATCAAAGCGTGGCTTCTCCGAGTCAGTTATTGATACCTTAAGACAGGCACGAAAGCCTGTCACCAGGAAAATTTACCATAAGGTATGGCGTAGATATCTTTATTGGTGTGAATCCAAGGGTTACTCATGGAGTAAGGTCAGGATTGCTAGGATATTATCTTTTCTCCAAGAAGGTTTGGAAAAAGGATTGTCAGCTAGTTAAGCGTCTGGCAGATGTTCCAGACGTTCAGGCATTTTGTCAGGCTTTAGTTAGAATCAAGCCTGTGTTTAAACCTGCTGCTCCACCATGGAGCTTAAACTTGGTTCTTAAGGTTCTTCAAGGAGTTCCGTTTGAACCACTTCATTCCATAGATATCAAGCTTTTAGCTTGGAAAGTTCTTGTTTTTTGGTAGCTATTTCCTCGGCTCGTAGAGTCTCTGAGCTATCTGCCTTACAATGTGATTCTCCTTATCTGATTTTTCATACAGATAAGGTAGTCCTTCGTACCAAACCTGGGTTCTTACCTAAGGTGGTATCTAACAAGAATATCAATCAAGAGATTGTTGTTCCATCCTTGTGTTACACAATTTGGACGTAGTCCGTGCTTTAAAGTTTTACTTACAAGCTACTAAAGATTTTCGTCAAACATCTGCTTTGTTTGTTGTCTACTCTGGACAGAGGAGAGGTCAAAAGGCTTCGGCAACCTCTTTTTCTTTTTGACTAAGAAGCTTAATCCACTTAGCCTATGAGACTGCTGGACAGCAACCTCCTGAAAGGATTACAGCTCATTCCACTAGAGCTGTGGCTTCCACTTGGGCCATTAAAAATGAGGCTTCTTTTGATCAGATTTGCAAGGCGACGACTTGGTCTTCGCTTCATATTTTTTCAAAATTTTACAAATTTGATACTTTTGCTTCTTCGGAGGCTATATTTGGGAGAATGGTTTTACGGGCAGTGGTTCCTTCCATTTAAGTTCCTGCCTTCTCCCTCCCTTCATCCGTGTACTTTAGCTTTGGTATTGGTATCCCACAAGTAATGGATGATCCGTGGACTGGATACACCTTACAAGAGAAAACACAATTTATGCTTACCTGATAAATTTATTTCTCTTGTGGTGTATCCAGTCCACGGCCCGCCCTGTCATTTTAAGGCAGGTAATTTTTAAATTTAAACTACAGTAACCACTGCACCCTATGGTTCCTCCTTTCTCGGCTTGTTTTCGGTCGAATGACTGGCTATGACAGTTAGGGGAGGAGCTATATTACAGCTCTGCTGTGGGTGTCCTCTTGCAACTTCCTGTTGGGAATGAGAATATCCCACAAGTAATGGATGATCCGTGGACTGGATACACCACAAGAGAAATAAATTTATCAGGTAAGCATAAATTGTGTTTTATGATTTTTAGATGAGTGCTTTCTGCATGATAATGAGACATGCTTTCAAATATGCACATACTTCGATTGGAAGTCAAATTTTTATTATTAAGAATAACAATAATAATATAAGTTATTGTTAATAAACATCATATTCTGTAGAGCTCTATGCGGGAAGATTTTGACTTACTGGCAATGAGAAATGTATTTTTTAATAATTTTATTTAAAAAAATAATAATAATGAAAGTCTGTATTTCAGAATAATTCTGAATTTGGGGATTTGTATATGTATAACCATGTTCTAATAATTTCTGTTTACAACAACTTGTACTTTATAAACATTAAAGGGACATTAAACTCATAAAGAGTGTAATATAAAATGATAAATCATATCTATAAAAAACACTCTACAATATACTCATTATTTATTTTGTCTCCTTTTCCTGTAATTCCATTCTGAAATTGTGAGCATTTCAGTTCCTGTTAGAGATGGAAGTGCAGAAAACTGTTATATTCCACACAGCCATTGGCTGCACACTCTAGTGACCTATTTATAACTGTCCCTAATTGGCTACAGCAGAGAAGGTAACCTAAGTTACAGCATGAAAGTTC
This sequence comes from Bombina bombina, assembly GCF_027579735.1. Taxonomy (NCBI): domain Eukaryota; kingdom Metazoa; phylum Chordata; class Amphibia; order Anura; family Bombinatoridae; genus Bombina; species Bombina bombina. The sequence continues at coordinate 1,198,685,836 of NC_069501.1, read as the reverse complement.
CCATTGTTTTATAGACACTAAAACTTTACACTTATTTTTTTCAATATTTAACCCTTTGAGTGCTAAGCACTTTACCACCACCTGGGTGCTTAGATTTTTTAATGTTTTTTTATTTTTTTATTTTTTGAACAATTTATTTTCTAACTTTTTATATTTATTTTTTTCAGACCCTCAAGACTTACACTGTTGGGTCTTGGGGGTTTGTAGCTGCTTAGATGCCTGAGATACAGGCTTCTAAGCAGCATGCCCCCTGTGCCTATACTTAACATTGTTAAAGGGACAGTATACACTCATTTTCATATAACTGCATGTAATAGACACAACTATAAAGAATAAGATGCACAGATACTGATATAAAAATCCAGTATAAAACTGTTTAAAAACTTACTTAGAAGCTTCCAGTTTAACTCTTTTGAAAAGGTAGCTGGAAAGCCCACTGCAAGTGGCAAATAAGAAACTCCCCCCTCCCCCTTCTTTTGCATATGAAAAGACCCTTTACACAAACAGGAGCAAGCTGGAGAAGGTAGCTGACGGTATTCACATAAAACTTTGGGGCTTGGTTAGGAGTCTGAAAATCAGAGCAATGTTATTTAAAAATAAGCAAAACTATACATTTTTTGTAAAAAAAAAAACTTTATGGGCTATATAAATAGATCATCTACAAAACATTTATGCAAAGAAAAAATGAGTGTATAATGTCCCTTTAAGTATAAAGTTGCGCGGTGACGTCATCACGTTACTGCGCGTGACGTCACCACGCAAAACGGAAGCCCCCGGCGATGCCTGTCACTCTACAGGCACGATCGCCGGGGTAGGAGCAAGTGGGAGCCCCCAGATCTCCCTCAAGGTGGGAGAGTGCTAGTGATGGCTCTGAGCCGTCTTTAGCACCAGAGTGGGAAACTCTGTGACGGCTCAGAGCCATCATTAGCACTCAAAGGGTTAAACAACTAATGAAACTTTAAAAAATACATCTTCGTTATTCTCAGACTAATCTTGTATTTGAATGCATCATTCTACCTAGCATTTATTTAGCATTTAATGTCCCTTTAAATACATTTCAATATTAAAAAAAAGTCTATAGCTAAATTTTGACAATATATTACACAAGAATTTAGACTCCTCAACATATCATTCTTAATCTGTTAACAAAACAAATATATAATCAATGTCACAGTAAAGTTTTTAAGTCTTTAAGTCAACTTTAGGAATGTATGCATGACTTAAAAAGAATATTTTCCAAATGACTGAATGACCTTTAAAACTGTTCAAAATCGTAATTGCATTGAAGACGTGCAGCTTTACTTAAAGAGAAATTAAATCCTAAAACAATCTAAATTAATGATTCATTCAAAGCAAAGATTAGTTTAGGAATACTATCCATATGTGTTCTTTTAATTATATGAGTAGTAAAAATTTATAGTTAGAAAATATATATATATATATATAGTAAGTGTAAAGTTTTAGTTTCATTTTAGTAATGGGTGCAGCTAGGTTTAAATAAAAAACGTACTGGTTACAAATAGGGACAGTTGTAAACTGATAACGCAACAACCTCAGAGATTTTAATGTCCATTAAAAATAATTCGTTTGTGAGGTACATTTTCGTATTGTCAATAGCCTGTTTTTTCAGTCTTGAATAATTCTATAATACAGTACAGTATAAAACACCACACGTAGAATTAAAGCACATGGGGCCAACATTAAACATCTATGTTTCAAATAGGGTATAATTAAATACAACTTTCTAATGTATTTCTGTTCTCAAATTTACCTATTTTTCTTGGTCTGAAACCTAGCTCCTTTCAATGATAGCATACTGTGATAGGCTCAGAAGCGTGCACGTGTCTTGAGTACTATATGCTAGCATTGTTTGCAATATTATTTGTATCAACGTTTACATAAGTATACTCCAGCCCGTCCACTAAGATCCAACAATGACCTGCTCCTTGCATCCGCAACTATCACCTCCTCTCATGCTAGACTGCAGAACTTCTGTCGTGCAGCACCTACCCTCTGGAACACTCTCCCTCGTGCTGTCAGGCTTTGCCCTAATCTGTCTTCCTTTAAATGTTCCCTGCAGACTTTTCTTTTCAGGGAAGCCTACCACCCAACTCAATAATAAATTAATTTCACTTACCTAACATTTCCCTCATCTAACTCTGTATTAACATCTTTCCCAATCTTGCAGTCCTCACCTCCTGTTTCTCAACCTCCTACCCTTCTAGATTGTAAGTTCCCATGGGAATAAGGCCCTCAATCCCTCCTGTATGTGTTTGTAAATTTTGTCCTGTAGCTTATAAGTCTTGTATTGTTTTATTTAAATGAATTGTATCCATGGACAGCGCTGCGGAATATGTTGCCGCTTAATAAATAAAGTATAATAATAATAATAATAGTACTCAAGGTACGTGCATGCTTTTAGGCCCAGATTTATCAAAGACCAGGCAGACAGGGGAGTATATCTTTGCCCCTTTCCGCCCGACATCACATCTAGTAGGCAGCAATATGCTGTCCACATTTAGCATTGCACACTACACAAAGTGTGCAATGCCGTCCCCTGCTAGCGCAGCCAATCACCCGCAAGCAGGGGCTGTCAATCTCCCTGGTTAGTAAAGTCTGGGGGGGATTGAGATACACCATTAAACAGTTGGTGCAATGGGTTAATCTGATGATTTTTGCTTATAAACTCTCAGCTGCAGGCTCACTTGTGCGCTGATATCGAAGCTTCATAAATGGAAGCCTTGAGCTTACCTTAACATAGAAAGGAGATACGTTTCAACAAAAGATACCAAGAAAAAGGTAAATCTGAGGATTGAATTAAACTGGAAACTAATTTTGACATCCATGTCCCTTTAATGCTTAAGAAGATAAACAAAATCAGTTTAGCTTCCCTCAGTTGTGTTCAGGATTGCTTGAGATCAGTAGAAAGCTTCTTTTAATCTAATAACATTGCCTGTTACAAAAGATTTTATTTAAAATCCATATTTATTTTTTGTTTTATATCTGCAAAATACAAGGATGAATTGCTGAAGAACACATTTTATCTTTTATTCAGGTCTTGCTGCATAAATGGAGATATATGTTATAGAAGATGGTACTCAAACCTATGCTTTGGGTTTTACATGGGTATCCAAAAATGTTATATTTATGTTCCTTTCATGAGGTCCTGTGCTATTTTATCGTATTTTAAAACTGTGTGAGGATACTTCTATTTAGGTGATTAGGTACGCCATTTTGGTTTCATGGCCCACCTGAAAACAAAAATGAATAAACAAAATGTTTGTATGTTTCTCTATTAAAAGACCATTACATATCATAGAATTGCATAATAAAAAAGGCAATGCAATAGCACTTACTCTGCATTTTAAATAAGCAGTAGAATTTTTTTGACACATTTCAAAGATTACTTCAATTTGCCCATCAGCCAATCACAGACTCATAAAGATATACACTGTGAACGCTTGCACATGCTCAGTAATAGCCTCACAAAGTGTGCATATTAAAAGATTGTACACAATGTCATAATGAAAGAAAATGACAAAGTATTTAAAAACTGCATGAGCAATCTGAATCAAGAAAGTTTACCATGATTTTGTAATTATACCCAGCCATTTAATGTCCCATTAAGGTTTTTGTCTAATTGCTTAAAGGGTCAGAAACCATAAAAAATATAACTATATGCAGAATTATGTAACATTATCCTAGCAACGCCTTCAAAAACAAAAAGAGATTTGAGAGATGTACCCACCAAAGGTATACTTACCTTCCATTCCTCTCCAGTCTCTTATGATTTATTTTTTTTAAATCGCATCACGGCCACAAAGTCTAATCACAGTGCACCTGAGAGCTCCTGCACTGCTTAAACCTGCTTTACCCAGCGCAGGAGCGCTCTACATTTAGTCCAATGGCGTGATCTGGCTTGCTGTGATTAGACAGTGGACTGTGACGTGATTTTGAGGAAAAAAAAAATCATAAGAGACTGGCAAAAAAGGAAGGTAAGAACACCTTAGGGGTTGTAAATCTCTCAAATCTCGCTAAGATAATGTTACATAATTCTGCATATATTAACATTCTTTTTTATGTTTACTGTCCCTTTAAAAGATAAACACCTCTGAGGAATCGTTCTCTGTTAAACTGCCTCTCAGCAATATTTGTGTTTAGAAAGTACTTTAAAACTGTAAGGTATAAGCATATAATTGTATGCACAGCAGCAAATAGACATGAATTTAGTTTCACACAGTCTGCACATCTTGTTGTTGAATACTGCTTGTTAGAATAAGTGTTTATGATATTTATAGTACAATTTTAAGACATCTTGCAAACAATAAAATAGTTTAAAAAGAAGTATGTTTGCCTACTATATTGATTTAATTACATTAAAATCAGAGTCTTGTTATCTGATATATTCTACACAACCACAAGTCCCCTGAACAGTTCCTTTTCATACGCTGGTCAGCTTTAATTAGTATGAAGTATCAGCTAATTTGAAATCCTTTAAGGAATGTATCTATTATGTATTACTGGTGAATACCATAGTGCACTGCAAATTATCTAAACAGATTATTTTATTATCAACAATGTTATAGATCATTTGTCAATATAATGGGATTAAGCAATTATTACACAGCAAATTATATTCCTTAGCTTTATTTTAAATATGTGTAGAAGGATATTTATATTATGTCATTTGTTTTCAATTTGTTTTATTTCACAGAAAATATATACAGACCTAAAATAAAAATACAATTTAACCGGTATAAATTTTCTGCTTACATATATATTTATCAATGCAAAATATTTTGATTTATTTAAATATTCCTAGAAACATTCAGACATCTGATACCTGTTTATATTTATATGTTTTTCTTCCATTAATGCCCTATAGAAGCAATTTGTTTTCAGCCAGATATAATATATTAAAAAAATAAAATATTTAGACTTTTTTTTATTATTATAAAAAAATGCACTTTTGAATGGGCTTTAGTTTCTCTGGCCGTAAAAGATTCACGTGACACTTAACATTTGACCCCCATCTGTGTGATAAGTCACATGAATTAGAGAATGCCAAGGGATTACATAAATGTGACTTAAGTATGTTTAAGGCAGATTTCTAAATATTGTGATTAAAACACTCTCCTTTTCATTTTGTTTTATTCAAGAAATAATACATTGATTTTTGTAAATTTTTTTTTTTTGGGGTTTTTGTTTTGCAGAAAATCAGATCTAAACTATTAAATTCCCCTTCTACTATAGAAATATATATCCAGACTTTTTAAAGGGATCCCTGTATATATGAATGGTATTTTGCAATTACCTTAAAAATATATATATTGGCATTTAGCAATGAATATCTGTTTATCTATTAAAGGGACAAGAAACCCCAATTTTTTCTTTCATTATTCAGATAGCGCATACGTGTTTTACTACTCATGTACCTTGTAGTCAGTTGTCATACACATACCCAGAAACATGCGACAGAAATCGCGCAGGTCTTGCTGATGATGGCAAGACCGTGCTATATCTGCATACCTCCAGAAGTGATGCATGCATCACTAGCATAGTTACCGCTGTCATTAAGGGGTTGAACAACTTTTCAATTTACTTCATTCTCTTTGTATCCTTTGTTGAAGGAGGAGCAACGTTCTACTGGGAGCTAGCAGTACACATAGATAAGCCAATGACAAGAGGCATATATGTGCAGGGACCAATAAGCAGCTAGCTCCCTGCTCCTAAGCCTACTAAGGTATGCTTTAGAGTAAAAGATATCAAGGGAACTAAGCAAATTAGATAATAGAAGTAAATCAGAAAGTAGATTAAAATTGTATGCTATATTTGAATAATATATACATATTCAGACATTTTGTAAGGATGATAATTACTCCTATGTAATTTTAAGGTCCATGTCCATTTATACAGTTGTGGGAGTTGTCTTGATTGGTTGATCGGTGATCATTAATACTGCAGTATCAGATGTTCACAAGGATTTTTTGCTTAATTTAATAAAAAACAGCTTTTACTTAGCATATTTTTTTTATCAGTAAATAATTCATGCTTAATTACCAGTCTTGCATATTAGAAGATATTTGCTTCTCATGTTAATTAAAAAGGGCATAGAAATCAAAATTAAACTCTCATGGACCAGAAAGAGAATACAATTTCAAGAGACTTTTCCGTTTTCTTCTATTAAACAAAGAAACATAGATTGTGACGGCAGATAAGAACCATAAGTTAAAGGAGTTTGTAAAGTAGCCTTATGTTTATCCCCCATCATTCTTAAAGTCCCCACAACACTTGTCTATACCACCTCTATTGGAAGTTTATTCCACAAAATGGACCCTTTCTTTGAAGAAGTGCATCTGCAAATTACTCCCTAACCTACTACCCTTCATCTTGAGATCATATCCCTTGTTCTACTGTTGCTGTCTGTGAAAAATACTTACAAACTCAACTTTATTAAGCCTCTTAATATACTTGTAAGTTTCTATCATATTGCCTCTCTTCCTTCTCTCGTTTTAGTATACATATTTAGGTTATCATTTTAGTAAGCCTCCTTTGAAAAGATTCTAGTTTATTTATTTTCTTCTGGAGATATGACCTCCAGAAATATACACAATATTCATAATAACTAGTTATGTGCAAAGTGGCAAAATAACTATACTATTTCCGCTTCAAATGCTTCTACCAATATAACCAATAATTTTAAGTTCTGTTCCTCTTTTGTAACAATCAGTAAAGTGTCATTGAGTCTGTAATTAACTTATTATTTGTAGAGCACCAACAGATTTCACAGAGCTAAATTTTTACATTTTTCTTTCCTATATGCATGATTTTATACTTTGTAATGTAGATTATTAGATCCCAGTCATTTGTCTAATTCTACATTTTTTATATCACTTCTTATTCGATCAACCTCCATAGAACATCAACTAATTTTAGTATCATCTACAAACAAGCATACCTTCCCCTGTAGCCCTTTGCTGATATCACTGATAAATATGCTAAACAAAATAGAACCCAGAAGGTTTACTTTGTGCTACGGGTATCCTTTGTTGAAAAGTGAACCTAGGTAGGTTCAGGATCAGCAATGCATTACTAGGAGCTAGCTGGTGATAGGTGGCTGCACATAAGTCTCTTGTCATTGGGTCAAAAGCAAGAGAACCGGCCCTGGGCAAAACAAGTTTGTGGGGCTCTCAGTGCCTTTATTTCCCTCCCATTGTAAGCCCTACCCAATGTATGGCCCACCCAGCATTCAGTGTTATGAATATAAAGAATAACAAAATATATTACATCTGACACCATAACTACTTCTTCATAAACTAAATCCAGGATGCACATTGCATCCTGTAAATAATCATGCAGTGAAGCATTTTAACATTTGTATATCCCCCTAAAAGATCCAGATAGATTCATATACAGCAGTGATGGCTATCCTTGGCACCCCAGATGAAACTACATTTCCCATGATGTTTAGGCAGAAGTATGTTTTAGTTTACACTTGTGCTTACATGCAGACGGCATAGCCACAATAGCCTCAGTAACCACTGACTGCAATTGAGCTTTAAACTGTTGTGCAAATTCTGTTACACCACCTTGAGTAATATATACCGGTGGCAGATCTGCCTTAGGGGATGAGCCTGGATCCTGAGAGTGGTTCTGTAGAACTGATGCCAAGCATGAGCCACAACATTGTGTCAGAGGGCATACTATGACTGACTTACACAGCAAGCAATTATCCATTGGCAAAATTATACCTGAGGAACAACCCTCAGAGGGCCTTTCCTCAATGTTTTCAGTCCCTCTTTGATCCATCCCCCACAATAAGAGAAAGATAAACTACATTGTAGAATAAATCAACCCCTTCAAGGAAGAGAAAATAATGTGCTGTCACGTGAAGTGACAATGTCTCAAAAATTGTATGCACAAGTAATAACAAAGGAAGTATGTGCCCAATATAAAGAATAGTATATATTTATCTAAATATTTAATGCACCTCTCTGCTCTGGTGTATTCTTCTCACCCACTCCTGACAGTGCAAAGGGAGCTGCAACTCGATCCGACACTCCTAATGCCGCTGTACTGGAAAAGGATGGAGGCTAATAGTGCACCACTCTGTGCCGTGAAAAATAGTTTTGCCTCTTCAAACTGCCACATCAAGAAAGCGATGAGAGCCCTTAAACCTCAGCACTCTGTGATAAGTAAAAGAAAATAAGTGGAGGGAACGAATGTGAGGGGTGCGGACTAAGGGAGGTGCTTCTGGGAAGACAATAGGGGGTTAGGTGTGCTGTGTGGGGGTAGCTGGAAGGTGGGCTTGGCCAGCGAGAGGCTATTGGACAGGAGTGGGTGCGGGGAGGGGCCGAGCAGAGGGTACATAGGGAAGGGACCAACAGGAAGTGTTTTCTTTGTTTCAGGTAAGAAGATCAGCTTCGGGAAGAATGACGTCCAGGAACAGAATAATCCCAAGGCGATATCTTGACAACGGAGAGACGGTCTGGAGGACGAGGGTGATCCAGGCACAGGGGAAGATCAAACAGCTGGAGAAATCGAAGAAGGATCAGCAAGCGCTCCAGGAAGTGGTGGTATCCGGCGCTGCTCCCGCAGAGGTTGGTCCGGTGGTGGTGCAACAGGTAAGCTCTCCTCCAAGGGATCCCCCAGGTCGAGGGGCCAGGCAGACAGGTAAGATCCTGAACGTAGATAGCGAGGGGGGAAGAGCGGTCCATTCCTTCTCCAGTGGGCAGCATAGGGGTACCCGACATCTTTGCGTTAAGTCCCACATCCAGCAGGGGGGGGGGGGATTCCCGCCCAGGCAGGGGGCACTAGCGCCACAACAGTCCCCTGTAATTGGCCTCAATTTGGGTTCTAGGAGTGCGGACGGCTGTTTTCTTGGTGGAGGGCCCAGGGCTATTAATGTAGGCCCACGTGACATCACAGTGGTGCGAAGGCGCTCCGTTGACCTAAGGGGGAGAGGCGGCACAGGTAGCACTGCGCATGCACGCGCAATGTATGAGTCAAACGAGGGTGTGCCAGCATGGGGGCGGCCATATTGGGAAAGGGATGACGGCTATGGGAGACAGCAAATGTGTAATGCCAGGGGGTGGGAGAGGGAGCCCACGCAGCTGGGTGCAGAACAGCGGCGATATGGCTGGGAGGGGAGATGGATGGATTGGGAGCGCTTCGGCCCCGGTGGGCTGAGTGGAGCATGGCATCATAGGCAGGGAGGGTCAGGGGGGTGGGGGGATAGCACATGGTTGGTAGGAGGGCAAGGGCCCAGGAGAGAGCATACGGGGAACAGAGAGGTAGGGTATGGAAGGGGGGTTATAGTGAGCCAGCGAGATTTGATATATTTAGGAAAGGGGCGACAGAAGGCAGTAGGCCGCAAAAGAGAGCCTGGGCAGTGGAGGGGGGTAAGGGCGCGCCATAACAAGTGCATTGCCATGGTAACCCGACCTCTGTCTATAAGAATAACGGTTTGCGCATGCGCTCTTTACCTGTGATCGCCTCTAGAGAGAAAGACACGGGAGCTAGTTGCGTTGGTAGGAGTTTTGGGTTTTTGAGAGTTGTTTGAGAGTTAGTGGAGAGTTTGATATTTTATTTTCATATATTCTTATTGTAGGCCTCATATAATATTAGGAACACACACACACATCCATACATTAGTTAATTAACACACATTAGTTTATACACACAAATACACACATACACACTTTTATTTGATACAAACACATTCACATTTTTTTTTATTTCATTAACCCCCATATCCCCATCTTCCTTTATTACTCCTTTCATTAATCCCCTTATTCCACTTCCCATCCCCCCTTTGACTACCCTTCCCTTCCTCACTATATAACTTTTTTTTTTATATATACATTTTGCCCATCCTATTTTTTTTTTTTACATCCCATATTTTTTGTTTCATTTGACTATATAGCCCACCCCTTTCTTCATTTGAATCCCTTATTATTTTTCTATAATTTTGTTCTAATCCTCCTTAGTTTTTCCTTTTTCATTTACATCCCTTTGTTTATTTTCACCCCCACATTTTATTTTTATTTTGAGGGATATAGAATAGAGATAGTTAGGGTCTAGATAGGTTAGGTAGTTAGTTTTGGGGCTATTTAATTTAGGGTTTAGTTAGGTGAATTAGTGTAGTTAGGTAAGCTAGGGACTTTAGTGTTAGGTTAGAGTTAGGGAGGAAGGAGTAAGGGATGGATAGGCCTAGTGGAGTTGGGAAGGGGGTGGCTAGGGGGAGGGCAGTGGAGAGGGTGGATAGAGGGAGGGGGAGGGGGGAAGTAGGGAGTAGTATGGGCAGGAATAGGGGCTGAGGTTTGGGTGGAGGATTTGTCCTTCCTCAAACCCTGGCAGAGGAGGGAAGGAGAGAGGGTGGAAGAGGAGTGGAGGTGGGAGGAGTGAGGAGGAGTCAGCCTCAGCTAGGCACAAAAAGAAAAGGGAAAGTGGGGCAGACTGTGACAAGTGGGGGTGGGGCTGGTGGTAGCCTGTCACAGCCTGCAGGGACAGAGGAGGTAGAGAGGGCTGGTCCCCAGTCACAGGAGGGAGAGTCTGTGTCTGCTGGCCCTTCAGGTGTGAAGGGCAGGCTAAGAGAGGAGAGGTACTCTGAGGAGGAGAAGGAGGCTCTTGTTGAGGCCTACTTGGAGAGGGCAGCTCAGCTGGTGAACCCTAACCTGAGGCCAGCTGTCCGGAATAAGCTGTGGGAGGAGATTCGAGTGGCAGTCAGCTGCTTAGGACGTAATCGTTCTACTGTCAGCTTTAAACACCGCTATCATGACTGCAGGAGGGAAACCAAAGCTAAGCTGGCACAGCAGGCCAAATATGCACGTGGGACAGGTGGTGGTCCTAGCAAGAGAATACACCTAAGGTCATGGGAGGAGATGCTGTCCAATGTCATCTCGGATGAATCTGTTCACGGATGTAAGGGGACAATGGACACCTCTGTGCCACCTGAAGAGGTATATGAAGGTGAATATTCAATATTAAATATAACCATATATGTGATGTATATATGTTGTATATCATAAATACCCATCTGTGTTTAGCTATGAATCTAAATTTACATAGTTGTATTTAATATGTTCAGCAAGCACTCTGTATTGTATATCTGCTCCGACAAGCAAGAATATTGATAATATAATATCCAAGAATATTAAGCATTTCATATAAATCATGTGTCATTGTCCTTAAAGGGACACTGTACCCAAATTTATTATTTTGTGAATCAGATGCAGCATGCAATTTTAAGCAACTTTCTAATTTACTACTATAATCAATTTCTCTTTGTTCTCTTGATATCTTTATATGAAAAAGAAGGCATCTAAGCTTTTTTCTAAGTTCAGAACTCTGGACAGCAGTTTTTGATTGGTGGATGCATTTATCCACCAATCAGCAAGATCAACCTAGGTTGTTCACCAAAAATGGGCCACCATCTAAACTTACATTCTTGCATTTCAAAAAAAAATACCAAGAGAATAAAGAACATTTGAAAATAGGAGTAAATCCGAAAGTTGATTAAAATTGCATGCTCTATCTGAAGCACAAAAGAAAATATTTGGGTACAGTGTCCCTTTAACAATGTTCCTTTAAGACACAGTCTATAAAGATTCCTCAGTTATGGTCATATATGCTTGGATTTTATCCCAAACACACTATATGTGTGTGTGTGTGTATGTGTGTGTGTGTATATGTGTGTGTGTGTATGTGTGTGTGTGTATGTGTGTGTGTGTGTGTATGTGTGTGTGTGTGTGTATGTGTGTATGTGTGTGTGTGTGTGTATGTGTGTGTGTACATATATACACATAAATATGGAATATAATAGTCTGTATTGTTATGCTACAAAGTAATATATTCTATTAGATAGATAATGTAAACATACCGTATATTTATTTGTAGGTTACGAACAGGAGGAGTATGAAGCTGCACCAACACCACAGCAGGATGTTCCTACATTCACTGAGGAGGATGAGGATATCTATGGTGACACTACCTCCTATATCAGCCTCTTAGAAGATGATATGCAGCAGCCTAGGGCATATGAGGTGGAGGATGTATCATGCCCTTCTCCATCTACCTCGGAGACAACATTTCATGTTTTGGGTTCTGAACCCCAGCAGACTCATCCTCCTCAACAATGGCAGTTCATGCATACTTCGCAGCAACAAATGGCACAGCCCCGACAGCTGCACCCACCGCAGCAGATGATGCACCCCCCACACCATCCTCCTCAGCAGCAGATGATGCACCCCCCACAACATCCTCCTCAGCAGCAGATGATGCACCCACCACGACATCATTATCCTCAGCAGCAGATGATGCACCCACCACAACAGCATACAGATCTGCATCATCTGTACTATATGCCTCCCACTCCTATGGCACAACAGGAATCCACACCACCACCCACTGTACCCACCAATGTATTGCCAACAGTGCCATCACAGACAACCTCACAGTCACCAATACGGAGAGACAGCCCTGGAACCAGCCAATTATTAGTTCCTGAGACACCAACTGTACAACAGGGTCCGGCACAGTCCCAGCAGGATGATCTACTGAGGCTCATACATAGAGAGCTTAGGCTGTCCAGGCTCCAGCAGCAGCAGGATTTGAGAAGGATACAGAGCCAAATGGACATCCATAATGCCTCACTCATCCGCCTGGCAGAGGCAGTGGAGAGGCTCGCGGATAGGCCCCAAACTCCATCCTCCCTTGCATCCTCTGTCATCTCCCTGCAGGACCCTGAATCCCGGTTATTAGCCTCACATTCAGCTGGTGGGCGTCGCACAAGACGCCACACTGCCCCCCTAAGTACCTCTCCTCCAAAGTCAATCCCGCCGCAAGAATTAATTAATATTCTTTTTTTTCCACCCAAGATATATCATATCTAATTTTTGCACTAAAGCACTTTTTTAAGTGCGATTTTCATCTCATAAATATGCATCCATTTTTCTAATCCAAATTTGAACATATATCTTAATATTATTCTAATAGCTGTTTATCTGCTAAAAATGAACAGCTTTATTCATTTTTATTTCACATGATGTCAATTAATATGCAGGTGTACATTGTTGATAAATTTATGTGTCCTTTTATTGAGGATATTATGCCGTTTAAGAATACTTGGGGATACGTGTCTGAAATTTATACAGTATATGCTCTCTAACATTAGTCAACGTGACATGTGTAAATGTTATGATTTATATTCCACAAGCATATGTTGTTTGCTCCTTCAGATGAAGCTAATAAGGGTTATACAGTTATAGAAGAGTTGAAAAGTAAATACTCCTTCCTGTTGATATGGCCAAATACCTTGCATTCATTCTTATAGTCCTATGTGGAATGTAATATCTGAAATATATACCTATCATGACTAATGCACTCCTTTTTGTCAAGATTATTATTCAATATTTAGAATAATTAGATAAATGTATCTTTATGATATTTAAGCACTGATGTATACACAACATATATGTGATTGCCATGATATAGAGGTGATTAATACATAATAATTAATTGACATCATATGAACAGACACAGACTCTCCCTGGGACCAATGCACAATGCACTTTTAAAATGTTTCAATAACTCCATGTTAAAGACAATACTTCATATCTCTTGAAGTATGTAATATTAAGCACTTATGTATTTTGGTTAATAGTCTAAATATTGCAAATGTATTATCTGCTTTAGCAGACATGACATTACATATATTTTATAAATATTAGTACTATGACACATAACTTTAATGTGTCATCGTTTTGTATTGAATAAATATGATTTTCACATTGAAAATTACATTTGAATGAGGGTAAATCTGTAATAATAAAACTCATCTTCATGATAAACAACTTATTTCCTTTGAATTATTTTTCTATATGTATTGAGATTATATATAGCATCCCTGGGCAAAGGTTTCATTTTGAATAGGTAGATATTTTATTTATTTTTATAATATTTTACCAGGAAAGATACATTGAGATTTCTATAGTTTTCAAGTATGTCCTGGGTCCACAAAACATTGCATTGATACAATGGGTACAATAAAATAAAAAACAATAATAATACACGATATATGCACAAAAATTTAACATAGAACCGGTAGGAAATATATAATCAACAATGACAGGTGCATTCTGTTTTGAGATATGTAGAGAGGGATCTCTTAAAGGATATTAGGCATGGGGAAGGTTTAAAAGTGTGCGGGAGGTCGTTCCATAATTGTGGTGCTTGCATATATTTTTATATGCACATACATATTGAAATTTCTATGACAACATGGGTGCAAATATTCCTATACATAGGACCAATAAATGTAGCATATATAATGTTATTTGTACATTGAAACACAAAGCTCTTTTTTCCTCCTTTACACCTAGTTGAGCTGGGGGTAATATTTCTCAATGTATCGACAGCCTCCGACAGTGTATTAACGGTTAGCGCTTTCAATGGAAACCTGGTATAATTTATCGATTAACGGCTTCTATTACTTTCTATGGGACGTGAAAATCTTTTCGGCAGCCGAAGTCCGGCAGCCGATATTGAGGTATAACGCGCCATTGGAAACAGTCGTTAAACGCTATTGCTTTTGACAGCATATTTAACGGTTTGCGAGTGCACGCAAACTGAATTACGACTCAATGGAAGCGAGGCCTTTGTTGGTGCATTCATTTAGATATTAATTTTTGATTATGAAAACAAATTGATTTTCAGTATGAATTTACATTTGTCTAAAAATAAATGCACATGTCTAGTAATTTACAGCAAAAGGAAGCAAAATAAATAATGAATATATATTGCAATACTGTTTCACTTTCAATAATGAAACATTTTGGGCCAGATTATAAGTGGAGCGCAAAATATCGATTTCGCAAAAGCAATATTTGAGCTCCACTTTGTAATACCAGCATACGCTAATGTGTGCTGGTATTTCAAGTTAGGTGCAATGCAAATGCGACCTTGCGTTTGCATTGCACGGAAGCATTGCGCTCACGAGAGCACGCTTCCATAGGCTCCAATAGAAGCCTCGTTCTGATGTCGTCATACATGGCACAGAACCTAAGCGCAGCAAAGGGGGTAAGTAGCACAGCGATGACAGCAATATTAAATATATATGTTTATGATTATATACATATATATTTATGTGTTAATATGTGTATATACACATATTAACACATACATACATATATATATATATATATATATATAAAAGCATATACAAATATATTTACTGGGAACACACAGTTCCCATAGACCACAATGTAAAGGCACTTTTCAGTGCCATTTTTTTTCAACACCCGCCAAATTTACCCCTAAAATACTGCCTAGTACAGTTTTTGTATTAAAAAAATAAAAAAGCGACCATTTTTATTTTTTAATAAAATATACTACACTGTATTTTCAGGGCATTTGGGGCTCATTTATAAATTTAACCAGAGATCTGATCTCTGGTTAAATTTATACGCGCTAATTGCTACCGTGAGCTTGCACATTTGCCTGTTAGTGGGCGTGCAATAAATTAGCTCTCCACTTGTAATCTAGCCCTTTATGAGTCGACAAATTGAATGGTCCTTTAAATATTCATGTGTTTATTTTGTTATGGTAAAGTAGTCTTGCTGGATAGAACACATTTTCTGTGCTATCTCACAGGGGGGTGACAATAAGTGTTCTGGGATGTACTGGGGCACTCTCGAGGTGCAGGCCAGATGTTTCATCTAAAGTTAGACTCAGCATACAGAATTTTAAAAAAAAACTATTGCCCTTGTGAAGTATCTTTTCTCATGATCATCCCTATTTCAAAACAAAATAGGTCATATTTTTCATTTTATTTAATTTTTTTAAACTGTTTTCAGGTTTTCTTTTTTGGATATGTCATAGTACTTCACCCCTTGACTGTTGAGCCATTTCCACCCCTGTGGGGAGCAGTTTTAGATGCTGCTTAGATTTAAACCCTACTGTAGTTCATTTTCAGTGAGAAACCCACATATTATATCCTGGATTTTATTCAGCAGACCCAACAAATTCAAACTATTCCATTATTTTATTTAAATATTATGACACAAGAACTCTACTACAAAAAATGTGTAAACAAATTGCATATTGTTATTAACATTTTATAAACAATGTTATAAACCAGTGTGTTTTTTGTCTTATTCTAAACTATATTAAAAAGAAAGGGCTATTCTCAAATAAATAAGGGCCTTTAGTTATAGTTATTCAGCTTTGATCTGTACATGCCTCTACCAGGCTGATCTTCCTTACACGTCGCTCTTCATCTGCCAATCCCTTCACTGGCTTCCTCTAGCCTTCAGAATAAAACACAAAATCCTGACATTCAAACCCCCCAATAACACAGCTCATCCAAATATCTCTGACCTCATCTCTCTCTTGTCCCCTTTTTGCTCTGCTCATGACCTCCTCACATTCCATCTACAGGACTTCCATACAATAGCCCCAGTCTCTTCCCTAGGTTTCAAAGATTCAAGACATTACTGTTCCTCCCCTTCTTTTGTGATCCCCTTAGCATAAGGTGATCTACACTTGTTGGTAGCTCTTGCTAGAGCCCCATACCCATTTGCTTCTCATATATTTTATCTTTTCATACTATATCTATGTCCATAGCGCTATGGAATCTGTTGGAGGACTACAAATAAATTATATCAATAATAATAATAAAAAAATAACATAGGGACTCCCATGAACCTCAGCTCAAATAAATTAATTAGAACAGTGATTACATGGTTATTAAAACTTATTTAGGGGATTTATTTAAAATAGTGACTTGCGAGCTTTCAAGTGAATGTCAATTTTGATGCTAAAGTGCCCGGTTTTTAAAAATTTGATTAAAAACAGGGGCACTTTAATTCATCAAAATTTACATTTCACTCCTGTTGTGAAAAAAAAAAACTTACCTTTTAATCTTCACAGCAGCTCCAGCCTCCTCCTGTTGTTCCAAGCCATTTCTGATGTCAAAAATGATGGATAGGTCATCCTCCAATCACGGCTTGCCCCCCGGGGGAATCAGTGTCTGATTCAACACTGTGATTGGAGGAAACCGGATTCCTCATTTTAGACCCAAGAAGAGGCTTTGCAATGGGTGGAGGAAGCTGGATCGGCTGTCAAGATTAAAAAAAGTAAGTTTTTTTTTTCTCAACAGGAGTGAAATGTAAATTTTGATGAATTAAAGTGCCCCTGTTTTTAATCAAATTTTAAAAAAATGGGCACTTTAGCATCAAAATTGACATTCACTGTAAAACAAAGGATTTGTGGGGTCTCTCTGACTTTTTGTTGGTCTGTTATATGTGCCTAGAGACCCCTAGATCCAAATTAGAGTATATCCCAGCACCTGTGCAGTTTCCAATGGCGTGCAAGCTACAGGAAACCCACATAAAAAAACAAAATCTACTTTGTAAAGATGTAGCAGCACAGCCTTATAGCTATCAAGGTTTATTAAGCCAAAATTTTGGCTAAATAAAATTTTGATAACTTTAAGGCAGAGCTGTTACATCTTATTAAATGTAATGTGTAATTTTTAATATTAAAATTGTACTTTAACATTATACACCAAAACATACACCGTTGGAAAGAGTCACCATGTCACATGCGATGCCAGGCCACCCTGTCACCTTGTACCTGCTAGTAAGTGCAGGGGGAGGCCGCTCCTAAAGCTGCCCCCCTCAGGATCATGACATGTAGTCATCATTCGCACTTAATACATTGGGTTTAAGTGGTTAGGAAGAGGGAATATATTCCCAAGAACAGTTTTTCATTAACTATACAAAGAAAATATAGTAGACCTATAGGGGGCACCAAAGTACACTCTATTATTATTTAAATATGAAGAGTATAAATCTTGAAAAGTGAGACTTCTCCAAAACAAAAAAACAAAGCTCTTCACCAAGCTGAAAATTGAAAGGTAAGCTGAAAAGACAATAATAAAAAAAAAATTCCTACAATAGTATATGATATTTGAAGTTTATATTTAAAAAGAAAATAGTAAATAACTGATATATTTGATGTTAAAAAGATAAAGCTGGCATTTTGGGCTATAACACCAACCCAACTTTCTTGCAAAAAAAGCAGTCTACACTTGTCAGGATAGCACGTAAATGGTAGTGCATTAAATTTTTTTGGCATAAAACACAACAAAAATGAATTTACAAGTACAGTTGCATTCATATAAACACTATCTGACAAAATGAATCATATAAATATTAAAAAAACATAATTTATGTAAGAACTTACCTGATAAATTCATTTCTTTCATATTAGCAAGAGTCCATGAGCTAGTGACGTATGGGATATACATTCCTACCAGGAGGGGCAAAGTTACCCAAACCTTAAAATGCCTATAAATACACCCCTCACGGCACCCACAATTCAGTTTAACGAATAGCCAAGAAGTGGGGTGATAGAAAGCATCAAAAAATAAGGAATTGGAATAATTGTGCTTTATACAAAAAAATCATAACCACCACAAAAAGGATGGGCCTCATGGACTCTTGCTAATATGAAAGAAATGAATTTATCAGGTAAGTTCTTACATAAATTATGTTTTCTTTCATGTAATTAGCAAGAGTCCATGAGCTAGTGACGTATGGGATAATAAATACCCAAGATGTGGAACTTCCACGCAAGAGTCACTAGAGAGGGAGGGATAAAATAAAGACAGCCAAATCCGCTGAAAAATTAATCCACTACCCAAATCAAAAAAGTTTCAATTTTTATAATGAAAAAAACTGAAATTATAAGCAGAAGAATCAAACTGAGACAGCTGCCTGAAGTACCATTCTACCAAAACTTCTTCTAAAGAAGAGAAAACATCAAAATGGTAGAACATAGTAAAAGTATGCAAAGAAGACCAAGTAATTGCTTTGCAAATCTGATCAACAGAAGCTTCATTCTTAAAAAGCCCAGGAAGTAGAAACTTACCTAGTAGAATGAGCCGTAATCCTCCGAGGCGGGAATCCACCCGACTCCAAATAGGCATGATGAATCAAAAGTTTAAGCAAGATGCCAAATAAATGGCAGAAGCTTTTTGACCTTCCTAAAACCAGAAAAGATAAAAAATAGACTAGAAGTCTATCTGAAATCTGAATAGCTTCAACATAGAATTTCAAAAACTCTTACTATATCCAAAGAAAGTAAGAATCTCACCAAAGAAGTCTTAGGAAAACAATAATTCCTCCCTAATGTTTGTTAGAATTTACAACTTTAGGTAAGAATTGAAATGAGGACAGCAAAAACCACCTTATCCTGATGAAAAAAATCATAAAAAAGAGATTCACAAGAAAGAACAGAGAATTCAAAAACTGTTCTAGCTGAAGAGATGTCCAAAAAGAACAATACTTTCCATGAAAGTAATTAATGTCCAGAGCAAGCATATGCTCAAATAGAAGAGCCTGAAAAACCTTCAGAACCCAATTAAGACTCCAAGGAGGAGAAATTGGCTTAATGACAGGTTTGATACGAATCAAAACCTGAACAAAATGATGAATATCAGGAAGTAACACTGCCTTATCCTGATGAAAAATCAGAAAAGGATATTCACAAAAAAGAGCAGATGACTCAAAAACTCTTCTAGCAGAAGAAATAACCAAAAGGAACAATACTTTTCCAAGAAAGTAATTTAATGTTCAGAGAATGCATAGTTTCAAACGGAGGAGCCTGTAAAGCCCTCAGCACCAAATTGAGACTCCAAAGAGGAGATATTGAATTAATGACAGGCTTGAAAACCTGTACAAAACAATGAATATCAGGATGATTAGCAATCTTTTTGTAAAAAAAGAACAGAAAGAGTAGAGATTTGTCCTATCAAAGAACTGAAGGCAAAACCTTATCCAAATCAACCTGAAAAAATTATAAAATTCTATGAATTTTAAAAGAATGCCAAGAAAAGTAGGTCTTCCAGACTCAATAATAAATCTTTCTAGAGACAGATTTACGAGCCTGAAACATAGTATTAATCAATAAGTCAGAGAAACCTCTATGACTAAAAACCAAGCGTTCAATCTCCATCCCTTCAAATTTAATGATTTGAGATCCTGATGGAAAAAATGGGCCTTGAGAAAGAAGGTCTGGTTTAAACGGAAGTGTCCAAGGTTGGCAACTGGCCATCCGAATGAGATCCGTATACCAAAACCTGAGAGGCCATGCTGGAGCCACCAGCATAACAAACAAATACTCCATAAGAATTTTGGAAATCACTTTGGAAGAAGAACTAGAGTCGAAAAGAAATAGGCAAAAAGATAATTCCAAAGAAATGTCAATGCATACACTACTTCCGCCTGAAGATCACTGGACCTGAATAGGCCCCTGGAAAGTTCTTTATTCAGATGAGATGCCAACAGATCTATTTCTAGAAATGCTCACATCGGAAAAATTTAAAAACATATCTGGGTAAGAGAGACCATTCTCCCGGAAGTAAAGCTTGATTAACAGAGATAATCCGCTTCCCAAATATCTATACCTTGGAAAAAAAACACAGAATTTAGATAGGAGCTGGATTTAGCCCAAGCTAATATCCGAGACACTTCTGTCACAGCCTAAGGACTGATAGTCCTACCCTGATGATTGACATACACCATAGTTGTGATATTGTCTGAAAAACAATAAACGTCTCTTCTTCAAAGAGAAACTAACTGAAAAACTCTGAGAAAGCACGGAGTTCTAAAATATCAAATGGTAATCTCGCCTCCTGAGATTTCCAAACCCCTTGTGCTGACAGAGATCCTCAGACAGCCTCCCAACCAAAAAGACTCACATCTGTAGAGATCATGCTCCAGGTTGAAAGAAACAAAGAGACCTGTAGAACTAAATGATGGTGATTTTAACCACCAAATCAAGAGAGATAAATATTAGGATTCGAAGATTAAAAATGCGAAATCCTAGAATCCCTGCACCATAATTCAGCATAAAAGACTGGAAAGGTTCTTTCTATTGAAAATGAGCAAAGGGAATTGAATCCAATGCTGTGGCCATAAGACCTAAAACTTCTATGCATATATAGCAACTGAAGGAAATAATAGAGACTAAAGGTACCGACAGACGGAACCCAATAAAATTGTCCCTTGTCTGATAGAGATAAAGACAGTGACACAAACTATCTGGAAACCTAAAAAAAAAAAAGGTGACCCTTGTGTGAAGAATCAAGAGCTTTTGAAAAAAAGATCCTCTAACTATGTCCTGGAAGAACAAAGTGAATCATATGAGATTCCGCATCCTCAGAAAATAATCTGAATGAAAACAGAAAAATGAAAATATGCATTTATTGTATCTAATGAAAACAAATAATGCTATCACTGACCAAAAAAAGGCAGAATAGTTTGAATAAAACTCCAAAACCCAGTTCCTAAAAATGGAACTGGAAGAAATACCCCAGAAGATTCCAGGTCTGAGCAGCGCTTGAACCCCACGGGTGATCAGCCATGCTTCAACAGTACCCAAATATATAGGACCGAAACACACTTAAAGAAAGTGTTAGCCTTACTGGAATGAAATCAAAGAAATTTGGACCGAATAGAACCAGATAAACTTAAAAAAAAGTCTTAACCTGCCCCTTGCCAGCCAACTGGAATACGGCACGTACATCACAATTTTAGGGAGCTGATTTTGAACTGAAACATTTCCAATTAAAAACATGTTACTTGGGAAAGAATTCAGGAATTCGTTCCTTAATAAGAACAACCAAACTAGTATAAGCTTAAAGTTTTAGACTTAGAACTCAATCTTGAAGCCCAGAGTAACAGTTAAGAATTGAATCCAATTATAAAACAAATAATTGATAATCTTAGAACAAAAGAAATATGGATTTTTAGAAATCACAAAATTCTTCTAGCTAAAAACCTCATTTGCGAAAATATTCAATAAAATGAAGACACAAATGAAATTATTAGCATGATAGTCCAGTTAAAGGACCAGTTAATACAGTGGACTTGCATAATCAATAAATGCAAAACAACAAGACAAATGCAACAGCACCTAGTCTAGTAAATTTTGTCCCTTTAACAATGCTAAAATGAATCATAATCTGATACTTGATCTTAAAGTAAACAGAAAAAATGAAGCAATTGCAACATCCAAATAAATCACAGGTCGAAGAAAAGTACCTGAAACTAAATAATTTTCCATAAATAAGACACAACCATCTAAAGGAAAATAAATACTATTTTGCTATAGAAACAATAGCATAATTAGTAGGAGTAGAGATAGCCCCAATAAATTGGAGAACCCTCCAAATTGAATTTAACTGCCGGCAAAGAATATAGTTTAAAACCTTGAAGAAGGAATACAAGAAAATTCTCAGTACCCAAATATATAGGACCGAAACACACTTAAAGAAAGTGTTAGCCTTACTGGAATGAAATCAAAGAAATTTGGACCGAATAGAACCAGATAAACTTAAAAAAAAAGTCTTAACCTGCCCCTTGCCAGCCAACTGGAATACGGCACGTACATCACAATTTTAGGGAGCTGATTTTGAACTGAAACATTTCCAATTAAAAACATGTTACTTGGGAAAGAATTCAGGAATTCGTTCCTTAATAAGAACAACCAAACTAGTATAAGCTTAAAGTTTTAGACTTAGAACTCAATCTTGAAGCCCAGAGTAACAGTTAAGAATTGAATCCAATTATAAAACAAATAATTGATAATCTTAGAACAAAAGAAATATGGATTTTTAGAAATCACAAAATTCTTCTAGCTAAAAACCTCATTTGCGAAAATATTCAATAAAATGAAGACACAAATGAAATTATTAGCATGATAGTCCAGTTAAAGGACCAGTTAATACAGTGGACTTGCATAATCAATAAATGCAAAACAACAAGACAAATGCAACAGCACCTAGTCTAGTAAATTTTGTCCCTTTAACAATGCTAAAATGAATCATAATCTGATACTTGATCTTAAAGTAAACAGAAAAAATGAAGCAATTGCAACATCCAAATAAATCACAGGTCGAAGAAAAGTACCTGAAACTAAATAATTTTCCATAAATAAGACACAACCATCTAAAGGAAAATAAATACTATTTTGCTATAGAAACAATAGCATAATTAGTAGGAGTAGAGATAGCCCCAATAAATTGGAGAACCCTCCAAATTGAATTTAACTGCCGGCAAAGAATATAGTTTAAAACCTTGAAGAAGGAATACAAGAAAATTCTCAGCCTATTCCATTCCCTAGTATGAGGAATTGGAAAAAAAACCTCTGAAAACACAGAAGAATAAATAAGCAGAAATAGTGTTAGCTAGTCTTGAAAAAGAACTAGTTACCTTAATATCCAAAATAATCAACACCTTTTCAACAAAGAACAAATGTACTTTAATAAAAAAATAAAATAAAATAGTAGATTTGTTAGTGTCAATATCTGATGAAGAAATTTCTGAATGAGAAAAAACATCATCAGAGAAGAATAAATCAGTATGTTGTTGGTCATTTGAAACTTCAATAATTAAAAAAAGAAGTTTGAAAAAGACCTAAAAATTTTATTAGAAGGCACGATGTCAGACAAAGCCTTTAAAATAGAATCAGAAAAATATTTCTTATAAATCTTCTAAATATTTCTTGTACATAAGATGTAAAAAGAATGGCAATATATAAAGCATAAATACTAATGGATTCTGCATGTAAAAGTTTATCATGATAACTTATTACAAACCATAGCTAAAGATAAACATTCATAACATTTAAAATAAATGAACTTAGCTTTGGTAGGACTGAACTCAGTCAAAAGGAATCCTTTTAGATTGTTTTGAAACAGGAACAGTGAAATCTTGCAATATGTAATAGAAAAAAACAATATTTAAAGCAAAATTATCAAATTCCTTAAATGACAGTTTCAGGAATGGGAAAAGAATGCAAAATAATAAGCTTCTAGAAACCAGAAGCAATAAAAAGTGAGGTTTAAATAATGTGAGGAAAAAAAGTGAAACAAAAAATACGCCCACATTTTTTGGCGCCAAATATGACGCCCACATTATTGGCGCTAAATACAACGCCCATATTTTTGGCGCCAAGTATGACGCCACATCCTCTGACGCCAGAACCGACGCCCACATTTTTTGGCGCAAAAAACTGTCTGAATACACATGCGTCAAAAAAGACGTATTAACAGAATACAACTTCCGGCGTCAACTACGGCGCCGGAAATGACGAAATTTTTGCGCCAAAAAAGTCTGCGCCAAGAATGGCGCAATAAAAAGAAACATTTTCTGCCCCCGCGAGCCTAACAGCACACAGGGAAAATGATCAATTGAAAATTTTCAAGGTAAAGAAAAATAAATTGAATTAAAATGCATTATCCCAAATAATGAAACTGACAGTCTGAATTTTTAAAGGAATACTGATTATCCTGAATCAAGGCAAATATAAGTTGAAAGACATATATTTAGAACTTTACATAGAAAGTGCCCAACCATAGCTTAGAGTGTCATAATAAAATAAGACTTACTTACTCTAAGACACTCATCTACATATAGTAGACAGCCAAACCAGTACTGAAACGAGAATCAGTAGAGGTAATGGTATATAAGAGTATATCGTCGATCTGAAAAGGGAGGTAAGAGATGAATCTCTACGACCGATAACAGAGAACCTATGAAATAGATCCCGTAGAAGGAGATCATTTAATTCAAATAGGCAATACTCTCCTCACATCCCTCTGACATTCACTGCATGCTGAGAGGAAAACCGGGCTCCAGCCTGCTGTGAAGCGCATATCAACGTAGAATCTAGCACAAACTTACTTCACCACCTCCATGGGAGGCAAAGATTGTAAAACTGATTTGTGGGTGTGGTGAGGGGTGTATTTATAGGCATTTTAAGGTTTGGGAAACTTTGCCCCTCCTGGTAGGAATGTATATCCCATACGTCACTAGCTCAT
Source organism: Bombina bombina (assembly GCF_027579735.1). Taxonomy (NCBI): domain Eukaryota; kingdom Metazoa; phylum Chordata; class Amphibia; order Anura; family Bombinatoridae; genus Bombina; species Bombina bombina. The sequence goes on along the minus strand of NC_069501.1, from coordinate 1,198,660,947 downwards.
GGACTCTTGCTAATTACATGAAAGAAAAGAAAAAAGTTATGTTATTTAAAATGTATATATATATATATATATATATATATATATATATATATATATATATATATATATAGATGTATGTAAATGTTTATGTGTTTTACTCTATATTTATTGTACACACCAATCGTGCTCCATATGCAGAAAGATGCCTGGAGCTCAGGAACACCAGCTCTCGTCTGTAAAGTTACTGGAGCACGATTCCTGCACCTCAGACATATTTATAAGTTATGCGATATTATAGGCAAAGTACCGCATTACATATATATACGTCTCTTTGGGTTAAGGGGTTAACTTTAGTTTAAGAATAACTTTTAGTTTGAGAATATAATTAAATTGAAAAGCTCCTTTATTTTTGCAAATAGTATGGGAATATTTTGCCAAAATAATAGATTACAAAAAGAATTCTATGGGCATACACACACACACATATATATATATATATATATATATATATATATATATATATATATATATAGTATATATGTAAATAAATGTTGAGAAGCGCTCATAAGGCTAAAGACATCAATTTATTTTTAAACATATAAAGCTAAAAAACATCAATTTATAACCAATTAAAACTTCAATTTCTATAAAACATTTAATAATCTATAATTTGAGTGGAACTACACTTATAAAGCTCTGTAAAATTAATACTTCTATTAGAGAATATATGGATAGAGTTACTCATCATATATATGCTTGTCCCATTTCCCTTTCAAAGAAGAACCATGCTTACGGTATAAGTGTGCTGTATAGGCTTGGAGTGTAATTTGGAGAAATTGGCGAAGTGAACACTACTGACTCCGTGTGATCCAATGAGGATCAAATAGCCTGGAGACATATTGCAGTGATAATACTGTGTCATTGGAAGGCAAGTAAAACAGATCATAGAGAATTTGGGCCGAAGCAGGGGCGAGAGTATTGTAGTGAAAAGAAAGTGCACCGCTAAATATTTACATGTTGGCAAGGATAAATAACATTTGTCTGGAGGAATAATTGTACAACCCTTATATATCAAGATTGAAAAGTAACGTTAAACAAAGAGTTAACATCAGAAACACACATCCTTTGACATCTTGGATACAATTAAGTGCCGGAAATCCGTTACATTTTGAATCTAAGGGTAACGTGATCTTAGGCATACTACTGGCCAGTGGAGGACAAGTGTTCCTAAAGGAAACATAGTTGTTTTGTTTGTTCGAAAGGGAAACAACGGGACAAACATATATATGATAAGTAACTCTATCCACATATTCTCTAATAGAAGTATTCATTTTACAGAGCATTATAAGTGTAATAGGCATAGAGTGCACACTCTAATTATAGATTATTAAATGTTTTATAGAAATTGAAGTTTTAATTGGTTATAAATTGATGTTTTTTAGCTTTATATGTTTAAAAATAAATTGATGTCTTTAGCCTAATGAGCGCTTCTCAACATGTATTTATTATTAGCATTTATAGCTGTTATACAGGTACAGCTTATGAGGAGTTTGACATAAATGTCCCTATATAGTTTATCCATATTATATATACAGTATGTATATATGTATATATATATATATATATATATATATATATATACCGATAAATACATATATACACATATAAATACATGAATGCATCTGTACACACATTTATACACATATATATATATATATAAAGGCCAAAGAGAGCACTCGCCGTTTTCAATGTGTCAAAATTTATTCCATGTGAACGTTTTCGGGGAGTGACCCCGTCATCAGACAAAATCAAGCATAACCATTGTTACGCTTGATTTTGTCTGATGACGGGGTCATTCCTCGAAAACATTCACATGGAATAAATTTTGACACATTGAAAACGGCGAGTGCTCTCTTTGGCCTTTTTATACATATATGTTGGGAATCACCCCAGACTTATTTGAGTATAGAGATTGCTGGACTTTTACACTTACATATATATATATATATATATATATATATATATATATATATATATATATACTATGCAAAAAAGGCAGCACTCACTGGTCATTTGTAAGTAGAATTTAGCTTTCAATAATACAAAAAGTTAAAAACTTGGGAAAAACATGACGTTTCGATGCCTAAGAGGCATCTTTTTCAAATGTCCCAAAAGGTAAATCCAAAGTGGTCACACCAGCTATGTGGTGTTCCCCATGAGAGCATAAAACTACTGGCTGAATGTGTTATATTTATACAAGTCATAGCTGACATCAAGGCTGTGTTCAGCTGTGGATAATCACTTGCAAATCTGATCAGCTGGTTCCGTTCCCACCCACAAGCTTTATACTTCATTGTGCTGTTAGTTGAGCAACTGCATGGCTAATTTGCATATGTGGGAGTGATCTGCACCAGAGTAGTGTCCAATGATCTTGCGATGTTTTCAGGCGTCATCATACACGCCCACTTGTCTCTGCTGTGAATGAAACTTCCCCAAACAAAGGGATATTGGCCTGTGACTTATGAACTGCTTCTGGCACAACAATGCCATATGTTTCACACAGGTTGGTGAGGGGTCATCTTTGTCAATCAACGTAGAAACTGCATGTTCACCTTGGCGCATGATGTACTGAACATTGTACTGGGATGTAATACACATTCAAAAGTTGTAGTGAGGAGATCAAATGTCCCACCTATAGCAGGTACACCCTCACATTTATTCATAAAGCAACAGCTAATGCAGGAATATCAGGAAATATTGATGGGGTGTAATACACATTCAATCTATTCAAATCAGACAACACGAATGCCCCACTTGTAGCGGGTACATCCACATTAGTTAATATGAAGCTCCCATGCAAGATTAGCAGAAAATGCTTGATAGAGCACACAATCCAGCAACATGTGGGGGGTGGAGATGTTGAATAAATGACATCCAATAACACATTAGCCAAGTAGCAAAGGAAGAGAAAAAATGTAGAGAAGAAAAAATGAAAAAACTAAAATGAAAAATAAATAAAATGAAAAAAGTTAAAAACATAGTAGAAGCTGGAACAATGAGCAAATTCAAAAAGTGTCCATTTTATAATCCAATGATAGAAACATTTTGTGCATTTGTATTCATTCATTAATGGATCATTTTTATCCAATGAACGGCCCAAAGTCCAATTTAATGTTTAATCCTTTAGGAGAGACGGTGTCCAACATGTAGATCCATCTGGACTCTAGTCTAAGTAACATATTGTTGCGGTCTCCCCCCCTTTTTGGAATAGGTAGATGATCAATAATCATGCAGCGTAGACTGGAGATGCTATGTTTCTGTGTAGCAAAGTGTCGGGCAACTGGGAGATCAGATGTTCCATTCTTCAGTGCCTCCCTAATGGAGCATCTGTGATTCGCCATTCTATCTTTGAAAGGGGTGGTTGGTTTCCCCACATAGACCAGAGAACAGGGGCAAATTGGGATATATATGACATATGAGCTGTTACAATTCAGACGGTAACGAATGGTATATCTTTTATTCTTGTGTGGATGTTGAAAAGAATCTCCAACTTGCATGGAATTACAGTTAACACAATCACCGCATTTGTAGCAACCACTTTTTCGAGATTTTAACCACGTATCACCTTGATGGGAACTTTTGGGATCAATTTTTACCAGTAGGTCTTTGATACTCCTCGCCCGTCAGAAAACCACTCTTGGAGTGTTAGTTTTCCAGGATGCCAGGCTCCTGTCGGTCTCAAGTAAGTCCCATCTATTGTGAATGGAATCCCTTATGGTCTCATGTGATGGAGAGAATGTGGTAATGAAGTTTAACTTTTATTCAGTCGTGTTTTTTCTTTCTTTATGTTTTAGGAGCGAATCTTGGTTACACATGTGGAGTTTCTGTGTCGCCATATTAATATCCTTAATGTCATATAGCCTTTCCTCCAATTTCTTACACATAGCATCCAATTGTTCACTGCAAATTTCTGGTTCGGAATTATTCCTGATTACTCGCGTGAGTTGAGAGGAGATAATGCCTAACTTTTGGTGTCGTGGGTGATAGCTAGAAGCCAGCAGCAGCGAGTTTCTGTCAGTGCTCTTAGTGTATAAAGATGTACCAAATCTAATGTGTTGTTCAGTTCTGACTTTAAAAATATTTAAATCCAAAAAGTGTATTTGATCATGATCACATTCCATTTTGAACCTAATAGGGCCTTTGCTCTGATTCAGATGTTCTACCCATAGTATCAAGTCCTGTTCACTGCCACGCCAAATTAAAAACAAGTCATCTATGTATCTAGTGTACATCAGGATGTTGGGATGTGTGTAGGGTTGCATAATATGATGCTCATACCAGAGCATAAAGATATTGCTGTCCCTGCTATCTGCAAATAAAAATTACCTTCAAAAGAGAAATAATTTTTAGTTAAGCAATGTTCCATAAGTTCCAAAAGGAACTCTAATGGAGGACCCCTATAGTCTGGGTTCCCCGTGGCCATGGATCTAACAGCCTCCAAGCCATCCAAGTGGGGGATGACAGTATAGAGGCTGTCAACATCCATGGTCACAAGGATATCCCCATCAGTCAAATAAATGAAAAGTTTGTAGATTACGTATCATCGCAGATGAATCTTGTAAATATGATCTCGAATTAGTAACTAGGGGTTGAAGGTGATGGTCAATGTACTTTGCTAATCCTGAGCATATAGAGTCCCTGGCGGACACAATAGGTCGACAGGTGGGTGTGTCAGTGACATATATTTTGGGTAATAGGTATAGTATTGGTGTTTTTGGAAAGTCTATGGATAGAAAGTCACTTTCTTGTGTGGTAAGATATCCCATATGGAGTCCAAAATCAATGGATTTATCAACAAGTTTTTTATAAGACAATGTGGGGTTAAAAGATAACCTTTTATAAGTTGAGGCATCAGAAAGTTGGCGGAGTGCCTCGAGCTTATAGTCATTGTAGTTTTGAATCATGATGGCACCCCCCTTATCAGCAGGGTGTATGGTGATTGTCGGGTCATGCATCAGCGTATCAAGGGCCACCTGTTCTGTTTTAGTTATATTTGAATAAACTGGTTTAGATTTCTTTTTTAAGTCAGTTCTAATCATCCTTGTAAAATTCCGTATGGAGGGATTTATAGTAGGTGGGTCAAAGGTTGATGGTTTCTTAAAGCTGTAATTACAGTCAGTTTTATTTTGGTCCTTGAAAAATTCTCTATTTAACTGTCTTTGGAAACGGTAAATGTCAACCTCAGTCTGGAAATTATACGGCTTAAGTGTGGGTATAAAAGAACCTTGTTCAATACTTTGTTTTCATCAAAGGACAAGGGTCTAATGCTCAAATTATACACTATGTCAGTTTTTTGTGAGTGATTTTTCTTCTTGTACCCCCCTCATCTGATATGCCTCCTTCCAAGTTTTTTGACTGACTAGTAGTAAACGAGTTTTTATTTGCTGATCTAGTGGTAATCGTACCCCCTTGGGGTTGTGTGGTCCCTATCTTAGTTTACGATTACCACTAGATCAGCAAATAAAAACTCATTTACTACTAGTCAGTCAAAAAACTTGGAAGGAGGCATATCAGACGAGGGTGGTACAAGAAGAAAAATCACTCACAAAAAACTGACATAGTGTATAATTTGAGCATTAGACCCTTGTCCTTTGATGAAAACATTGTCCTTTGATGAAAACAAAGTATTGAACAAGGGTTTGTCTTTTATACCCACACCTAAGCCGGATAATTTCCAGACTGAGGTTGACATTTACCGTTTCCAAAGACAGTTAAAGGACCAAAATAAAACTGACTGTAATTGCAGCTTTAAGAAACCATCAACCTTTGACCCACCTACTATAAATCCCTCCATACGGAGTTTTACAAGGATGATTAGAACGGGCTTAAAAAAGAAATCTAAACCAGTTTATTCAAATATAACTAAAACAGAACAGGTGGCCCTTGATACGCTGATGCATGACCCGACAATCACCATACACCCCGCTGATAAGGGGGGTGCCATCGTGATTCAAAACTACGATGACTATAAGCTCGAGGCACTCCGCCAACTTTCTGATGCCTCAACTTATAAAAGGTTTTAACCCCACATTGTCTTATAAAAAACTTGTTGATAAATCCATTGATTTTGGACTCCATATGGGATATCTTACCACACAAGAAAGTAACTTTCTATCCATAGACTTTCCAAAAACACCAATACTATAACTATTACCCAAAATACATAAGTCACTGACACACCCACCTGGGCGACCTATTGTGTCCGCCAGGGACTCTATATGCTCAGGATTAGCGAAGTACATTGACCATCACCTTCAACCCCTAGTTACTAATTCGAGATCATATTTACAAGATTCATCTGCGATGATACGTAAACTACAAACTTTTCATTTATTGACTGATGGGGATATCCTTGTGACCATGGATGTTGACAGCCTCTATACTGTCATCATCCACTTGGATGGCTTGGAGGCTGTTAGATCCATGGCCACGGGGAACCCAGACTATAGGGGTCCTCCATTAGAGTTCCTTTTGGAACTTATGGAACATTGCTTAACTAAAAATTATTTCTCTTTTGAAGGTAATTTTTATTTGCAGACAGCAGGGACAGCCATGGGCTCAAACATGGCCCCTGTCTATGCCAATATCTTTATGCTCTGGTATGAGCATCATATTATGCAACCCTACACACATCCCAACATCCTGATGTACACTAGATACATAGATGACTTGTTTTTAATTTGACGTGGCAGTGAACAGGACTTGATACTATGGGTAGAACATCTGAATCAGATCAAAGGCCCTATTAGGTTCAAAATGGAATGTGATCATGTTCAAATACATTGGATTTAAATATTTTTAAAGTCAGAACTGAACAACACATTAGATTTGGTACATCTTTATACACTAAGAGCACTGACAGAAACTCGCTGCTGCTGGCTTCTAGCTATCACCCACGACACCAAAAGTTAGGCATTATCTCCTCTCAACTCACGCGAGTAATCAGGAATAATTCCGAACCAGAAATTTGCAGTGAACAATTGGATGCTATGTGTAAGAAATTGGAGGAAAGGCTATATGGCGACACAGAAACTCCACATGTGTAACCAAGATTCGCTCCTAAAACATAAAGAAATAAAAAACACGACTGAAGAAAAGTTAAACTTCATTACCACATTCTCTCCATCACATGAGAACATAAGGGATTCCATTCACAATAGATGGGACTTACTTGAGACCGACAGGAGCCTGGCATCCTGGAAAACTAACACTCCAAGAGTGGTTTACAGACGGGCAAGGAGTATCAGGGACCTACTGGTAAAAAATGATCCCAAAAGTTCCCATCAAAGTGATACGTGGTTAAAATCTTGAAAAAGTGGTTGCTACAAATGCGGTGATTGTGTTAACTGTAATTTCATGCAAGTTGCAGATTCTTTTCAACATCCACACAAGAATAAAAGATATACCATTCGTTACCGTCTGAATTGTAACAGCTCATATGTCAAATATATCCTAATTTGCCCCTGTTCTCTGGTCTATATGGGGAAAACGACCACCCCTTTCAAAGATAGAATGGCGAATCACAGATGCTCCATTAGGGAGGCACTGAAGAATGGAACATCTGATCTCCCAGTTGCCTGACACTTTGCTACACAGAAACATAGCATCTCCAGTCTACGCTGCATGATTAGTGATCATCTACCTATTCCAAAAAGGGGGGGAGACCGCAACAATATGTTACTTAGACTAGAGTCCAGATGGATCTACATGTTGGACACCGTCTCTCCTAAAGGATTAAACATTAAATTGGACTTTGGGCCGTTCATTGGATAAAAATGATCCACTAATGAATGAATACAAATGCACAAAATGTTTCTATCATTGGATTATAAAATGGACACTTTTTGAATTTGCTCATTGTTCCAGCTTCTACTATGTTTTTAACTTTTTTCATTTTTTTTTTTTTTTTTTTTTTTTTTCATTTTTTTCATTTTTTCTTCTCTACATTTTTCTCTTCCTTTGCTACTTGGCTAATGTGTTATTGGATGTCATTTATTCAACATCTCCACCCCCCCACATGTTGCTGGATTGTGTGCTCTATCAAGCATTTTCTGCTAATCTTGCATGGGAGCTTCATATTAACTAATGGGGATGTACCCGCTACAAGTGGGGCATTCGTGTTGTCTGATTTGAATAGATTGAATGTGTATTACACCCCATCAATATTTCCTGATATTCCTGCATTAGCTGTTGCTTTATGAATAAATGCGAGGGTGTACCTGCTATAGGTGGGACATTTGATCTCCTCACTACAACTTTTGAATGTGTATTACATCCCAGTACAATGTTCAGTACATCATGCGCCAAGGTGAACATGCAGTTTCTACGTTGATTGAAAAAGATGACCCCTCACCAACCTGTGTGAAACATATGGCATTGTTGTGCCAGAAGCAGTTCATAAGTCACAGGCCAATATCCCTTTGTTTGGGGAAGTTTCATTCACAGCAGAGACAAGTGGGCGTGTATGATGACGCCTGAAAACATCGCAAGATCATTGGACACTACTCTGGTGCAGATCACTCCCACATATGCAAATTAGCCATGCAGTTGCTCAACTAACAGCACAATGAAGTATAAAGCTTGTGGGTGGGAACGGAACCAGCTGATCAGATTTGCAAGTGATTATCCACAGCTGAACACAGCCTTGATGTCAGCTATGACTTGTATAAATATAACACATTCAGCCAGTAGTTTTATGCTCTCATGGGGAACACCACATAGCTGGTGTGACCACTTTGGATTTACCTTTTGGGACATTTGAAAAAGATGCCAGTTAGGCATCGAAACGTCATGTTTTTCCGAAGATTTTAACTTTTTGTATTATTAAAAGCTAAATTCTACTTACAAATGACCAGTGAGTGCTGCCTTTTTTGCATAGTACATACTGTTTTGACATTGCACCCTGGCAGCTGCTACTAAATATATGGTGTGCATTCCTACACAGGACTTTGCTATATATATATATATATATATATATATATATATATATATATATATATATTGCACTCACTGGATTTGTGAAAAAATCAACAAACCTTTTAATGTGGCATGGTGACGTTTGGGGGTCCACAAACCCCTTTTTAAGACCAAACAGTAGTGTAGCAAAACAATGTGATTTAAATATCCATAAGCCCCTCCCCCTGTATTTGAAAATTGTGCCAAAAAGTATTGTCATAGTGATGTATCAATCAGTAGATTCTATAGTAAGAGACATAATAACAAGTGATCTAAAACGCATGTGAGACCATATTATGTGACATTTATCTAATACAGCTGGAAACTATGCAGGATATTGAGGAATCAGATCTGTTGGTGACCAGGGATCTCAATAGCCTGTACACTGTTATCCCCCACGAAGATGGACTAAAAACAATAGGGGAGGCACTAAATTGGTACCCATACATTGGCCCACCTGCCAAATTCTAGTTGAACCTACTACAAGTATGCCTCACATTTAATTACTTTAGGTTCGAAAACAAATTTTACCAACAGATGAAGGGAACGGCTATGGGCTCCAATGTAGCTCCTGCATGCGCCAATCTATATATGGAGAACTATGAAGAATCCACTATGTCAAAATTTCAAAACAATAATGTAAAATACTACAATAGATATATAGATGATCTCTTCATTTGGAAAGGGGGACCAGAGACACTAGAGAAGTGGGTTTAACATCTTAAAAACTTGGACTCAAGATGCAAATAGATTTGAACCAAATTGATTTCCTGGATCTAAGGATCTATAAAAAAGACAAGGGACTATAAACCACCCTATATGCGAAACCAACAGGTAGGATCTCACTCCTTTATGCAACCAGTAACCATCCACCCCACACACGAAGAGCTATCATTAAATCACAAATGACCAGAGTTGTCAGAAATAACACTGAGGAGGAGAATAAAACACAACAGCTACAAATGATGTCAAAAAAGTTTCAACAGCGTGGTTACAAACAGAAAATGATTGATGAGGTTATTGATGAGGTAACTGAACAGAAGGATACAAGGGATACCTAAAAGATGGTGGATACAACCAAGCAAAGGATGATATTCACAACAACATACAATATAGAGAAACAAGACTTAGCAAAGGATATGCGCAACAGATGGGAGATCATCCAAACTGACCCAATCCTACCTTTCAAAAAGATTGACCTCCCAATTATTGGATACAGAATGGGGAGAAATAACTGTGATCTTGTGATGCTAACAGATCCCAGATACTGCTATAATAAGAATGAATGGCTGAAGACAACTAATATTGGTTGTTTTCGATGCAGTGGGTGCACATTCCATGCAAAGCATTCACACACAAACAGAAGATTTGAAATTAGACACTTTCCCACATGTACAACTTTTGTGGTGTATCTATTAAGCTGCTGCTGTGGACGGTTCTATGTGGGCAAGACCACTGATAATGCTAGAACAAGAATGGCGAACCACAGATCGGTCATCAAAGCCGCATTGAAGAATGGGGAAACTGAACAGCCAGTAGCAAGATATTTTCTCACAGCTGGACATAGGGTTTCAGACATGAGATTCATCTTTATAGATCATGTCTGAACACTCAAGAGAGGGGGGGATAGGGATAATGCCTTATTGAAACTGAAGGCCCGATGGATACACTACACCCGGATGGTCACAATATGTCAATCGATTGGCACTGTTTTCTATAATCCCCATAAAAATCATCCCAGGAAGGTCATGCACTGTGAAAGGTGTTGATGATGGATGATCCTTCCATTGGGGACCATTCTGATGACTTCAAGTAATATTGGGGCAGACGAATGGTTTGATTATGTTATATGGGTAGGACACAACTGCACTTCAGTTGACCGAGACCTGTGGGTGCCCGCTATTCATCATTAATGCATCAGTGATACCTCTGTTCGTGACTTTCCAGCTTGCTCTATGTGGCTACAGTTCATAGTGGCTACTGTTCATATTTTTACTCTTTTGCTATACAATACTCTACTGGATACCTTGATTGTCCTTTGTGAGTCTTTGACCAATGAGCTACATTGTGAGGTTAGTGACATGGTTTCCAATAATACCAGGCACAAGGTACTTTGATTGCCAGGATACATGCTAGGACTGCTGTGACTTTAATAAAATATATTGGTAGTATTTTACATCTGTAAGCTGTAAAGGAGATAGTGACTATTTATACATAATATTAGTGTTTGCATTTTAATCAATATACAAGATGCCTTGATTCTCACTTGTAAGTTGATGACCGATGAGCTACATTAACTTGGTATTTCTTTAAATACCAGGCACAAGGTTAGCATGAAATAGAAGGTTATGGGACTGATGTGTGATCTAGGCTAAATGTGATATATACATCACAAACATACTGATTTAATACAGTCACATCACAGGTCACATTACAACACAATAGCTGAAATACATTTCAGCTAGCAGACCTATTTTATCTATAATGAAACCACGTAGTTTCAGAGACAACAATACAGCTTGATTCATTAGTTGGAGCTAACTATGGAATCTATTCATATTACGCTACCTATACCCACTAGATATATATTGTAACTGTTAGGAAAGTGAGCGATAGTATTAAGCACCGGCATGATGATTGCCATAGAATTGAACCAATGGAATCAGTGTAATGACTAGCTGCCACATCACATTGGCCCAATGACAATACGGGTGCAAACAGCCTGCAGAATCTGGACATGCAAATTAGCCATGCGTTGGCAACGTCACAGCCACACGCACACGCAGGCGGTACTGGATTGAACATAATATGCAGTTTCTCCAGCACGTCAATACAGCCCCAGCAAGAATCACAGCTTTATTTATATTTAGATCAAGCGCTGTAAGGTAAGCGCTATAGGATTTGGTGATACACCTTGAACACACACTATTATATAAGCAAATCTATAAACCCATGTGTAAAGACATTAAGGTCTTAGAGGCTCCATTTAGCTTCCATATACTTTCCACCCAAATGACCCACCTTTTGAACACCACCATCTATTACCACTTCTGCCATTCTGGCAACCTGAAATAATGACGCAACACAGGAGTTTGGCTAAATATGGAAAGGTCACATTTAATAATTTAATTTAAATTCAAAATTTCTCACTGGGTAATAACATACCCTGGGTAATAACATACCCTTAATCAACATAACACTCAAAAATGCGTCAGCATTTGCATAACCTGAACTTGGATCCCACGTGTCGGGGGGGGACCACAACCCCCCCCCTGTGGCAGAGCAGAAGGGGAGGAGCGAACCTGCAGCATATACCAGCCATTAGCTAGGCCACCGAATCACGACTTAGACTGGGTATGCTACAGGATCCCCTCCGTCCCTCGCAAGCCCCGCCTATGTGCCAGATCCCGATTTCACCGCCAAAAAAGAAATATTCTTTCTGCCAAACTCCACTTAGCCTTTCCCGTGACCTTTCCTTACCTTGATCATTTCCACCAGCATTCTCCTGATGTCTTCCAAAAACTGGTCATTACCCGCCTTGTTCAGGTGAACTCCGTCGTGCCTGAATATCTCTTTCCTTTTTGCCGCCAACAATGGGTGCACCAGCACCAATCCACCTATCCCTTTGACTGCTTTTGCCGCTACCAAATTAATCTTCCTCCTTGCTCTATAGCCTGCTCTCTGCGTGTCAGTGTTCCTCCAAACCAACCTTGATATTATGTTTGACCATACTATCTTTACTCCTTGCCATGTTATTGCCAACCACCCCATTACTCTTTTTATACTTTCTTCCAGTTCCCTCAGAGGGTATGCTCCAATATCATTCCCTCCTAAATGTATTATCATTACGTCTGGGCGCCCCCATCTCTGCCTTGCCTGCTGTATGGTGCTTACCAACTCCTCCCACCTCATTCCTCTCTTTCCTATCCATCTAACACTGGCTTTGGTGTATCTAAAGCCCAAATGTGTCCCTTTCGCCAATGTCGCAGCCCTAACTTGCGCCCAGTACACGTATGAATGCCCTACAACCCATATCCTTAGCGCTCTTCCTGTACCAAATAACAAAGAAAAATGAAAAAATTAAATTAATTTCGGTTGGCTCATCACTGGACATGACTTTGAATCCCTAATCGCAATCAAATCCCCCCTTTTGGCCTGATGTAGGACTTGTATGCTGCTGATTTCCACCTCCCCATTTTTTTAATCTGCTCAATTGACCATCCCCTGGATGCTGCGCTGGTTGCTGCCCCTATTCTAAATAAGTGCGGCGCGTAGTATGCACCTGACCAACCCAGTCTTTCTACCATTCTTTCCAATACCTTCCGAAAACTGAAAAACCGTGACTCCGGTTCCATCCCTATGCCTAACGAATTGCGGGCCCTCTGCCCTTGCTGTTAACTCATAATCCCTTACTGCAGCCACCGGGCAAGTCTCGCCCCCTGTTTTCCCCATTGACACCCATACCCCTTTTCCTTCCGTATCTGTTTTTGATTTCCTGATCAAAACTAGCACAGCTCGCGCACCCCATTTCACGTCTTCTTGTCTTATACCACCACCCACGTCTTTCCTATTCCTCGCCAGCAATTCCCCTATGCGCAATACTCCATGGAACGCCAAGGAGAAAGCCACTCGGAATACCAATGCCTCATCGTCATTGAAACATACTTTGCTGAGTACTGCTAACATTTCCGCCAGCCTATCCTCCGTTATCGGCTCCCTTCTATCGCCTTGCTTCTTCTCTCCTACGCCCCACCCCTTGAATACTTTCCTCACCACAAATCTCTTTGTTACATCCTTTTTCCCGTATAACTGCGAGAAATACGACACCCCCGCCAGTACTGTGCCCAACTGTCCTTTCTTCACACCTCCTTGCTTCAATACCCATAGCCATTCTAGAAAAACCATTTCTTCCTCGCGCCCTATCATCTTGTTAAATTCGCACCACCGCTCCCAATACTTCTTGTATACGGCCCACGTTTTTGGCGCCACGGACTTCTCTACCATCTCCCTGATTCCGTCTATTTGCTGCCAATCTGCCAAAGAAGAACAGGGCAGGGTTCACCTTCCTTCCTCGCCCTTGGAGCCACCTTCCTACATATTTCCCATTTAAATTTTGACAGTGCATCCACTACAATATTCCTGTACCCTGGTATATGCTGTGCTTTGAAACAAATATTGTGCCTAAGGCACTTCAATACAAAATATCTCAAGTACTTAATAACCGGGTTAGATGATGACGACAAATTATTCATTACATCCACTACTGCCTTATTATCAGATCAAGAGATGATTCTTCTGTTCTCTAATACATGGCCCCATAGCTCAATTGCCACTATAATGGGAAATAACTCTAGCAAAGTCATGTTCTTCACCCACCCTTTCTCCTTCCAATCTGCGGGCCATTCGCCTGCGCTCCATCTACCCTGCAAATACGCTCAAAACCCTGCGCTGCCTGCTGCATCTGTGAACAACTCCAATTCTTCCACTGACTTTGCCTCCTCCCATATCCTGATACCATTAAATTCATCTAGAAATGCTTCCCACACTCTGAGGTCTTCCTTCATTTCCCTATTCACGCGCACCATATGCTCGGGCAGCTTTGCCCCTTTTGTTCCCATTTCTAACCTTCTTTTAAATAATCTACCCACTGGAATTACCCGGCACACAAAATTTAAAACCCCCAGCAATCTCTGCATCTCTCTAAGCGTCACTTTATTCCTTTCCAACATCATTTTTATCATATGTCTCGCCTTCTCAATCTTATCTGCTGGGAGCTCACATTGTCCCTTTGCGGAATCTATCATGATACCCAGAAAAACCAGCCTCGTACCCGGCCCCTCCGACTTTTCCGCTGCTACTGGCACCCCCAATTGATTGAACATGGCCTCCAGCTCCTCCTTCCAAATTCTACATTCTCCTGTTTTGTTGTTGCCTACTACCAAAAAATCATCTAAGTAGTGAGACATACTCTCACATCCTGTTTTTTCTGTAAACAACCAATGCAAAAATGAACTAAACTTTTCAAAAACTGAACAAGAAACCGAACAACCCATGGGCAAACACTTATCTATGTAATAATCACCATCAAACTTACAACCCATTAAATTAAAACTAACCGGGTTCAAAGGCAATAACCTAAAAGCGGATTCCACATCTATCTTTGCCATCAATGCCCCTTTTCCTAGCTGTTTCACTATCCTTACCGCACTATCAAATGATTGATATTGCACTGAAGAATCTAAATTGTCAATTGCGTCGTTGACTGAATTCCCCCTGGGGTAGGACAGGTGCTGTATCATCCTGTATTTACCCTTCTCTTTCTTGGGAACCACTCCCAGGGGGGACACAATCAAGTCAGCACAATTTAACCTCCTTCCTCAATTTTTCAGCTAGTACTCCTGGAAATTCCGCTGCAGATTTTAAGTTTCTCGCCTGCATAGCCCCTTTAACTTCTGTTTTAACTGGGACCACAAAACCTTCACGCAAACCCTTTGTTAACAAAATCCTTTCCTCCTTCGGTGGGTACACTGCTAATTCCTCAATAATCCTATCTACCCTCAGCGGCGTTTTGGCCATTACCCATCATTCCTCCCCCGCTACCATTGCCCCGTGCCCTCGGAAGGAAAATTTGTTATTGTTATTGGCATTACCCCTCCTACACTCCACTCCTGGGTGCGCTCCCCCACAATGCCTACATGTGTGCTTATATTTACATGAATTCCCCCTGTCGCACCTCTTGTCATTAAACGCCCAGCATTCCTTTGCCTCTGCTCTGAATGTTTTCCCTTGCCCTATGGGCCTGCCTTGTCCCTCAGGGACCTTCATCAACCTCGTCCACGTATCTAGTATTTTGACCCCAAAATCCTTCCTACCTTTACCTCCCAATTGTATATTTCCTTTCCTAAATTCCCTATCATAATCCTTCCATGCGAAACCCCCGTATGTGGTGTAGCATTCCGCTATTAAATGTATGTATCTCAGCACCCCTTTCACCTTATCTGGATTAGCTGTTAGAAAACATTCTGCATATATGACCATCCCTTTCACCCATTCTGGAAATGTCTGCTTTGCCTTTCTCCCCCTACCTTCATTAGATTTGACTGCCAAAGCTTCCCTAGTCATTTCAAACACATCCAAATACCGTCCTCTCTGCGCTTTCCTAACAACCTTTGCTTTCAAATGTGTGGGAAGGGGTAAGAGCTTGGTCGCTGCTACTTCATCGTCTAAATTCACTGCGTTATCACTGCTGTCCCCGTCCTCATACCCTTCCTTCACCACCTTATTTTTTTCTTGCTTAGCATATAATTTTCTTACAATTTTCAAGATTTTTCTATGCCCCCTCCCATTACGTTTATCATCCTCAAAGTCATCATCCGTGGAACTATCTGACGAAGATTCACTACTGTCACTATAATACGTTTGCTTACCGTGTTTCTTCTGGTTCGCGTGATGCCATCTTGTCCTTCCTTGTCTGCTGCCGCCCTTCCCTGTGGTGCTGTCGTGCTCCCTTCGATCTCCTTGTCACCTGCTCCATTGTCCACTTTACCCGCTTTGTCTCTCTTCTGCAACATATTCATATTTACATTAGTGCCATCCTCCCTTTTCTTTGAACCTGTTTCAAAGACCGGTGACCTGCCCTCCTACTGCTCCTTTCATCCTCCCCTTCATCCTCTACCCTCACATATGTATATCCCTCTGTATCCCTAATCATCCTGGGGCGCTCAACACTACTCTCCTCTAACCTGACCCTTTTTGCTGCCCTGCTGCTATTCGCCCCTCTTCTATACACTTCACAGTACTTCTTCCTCTCTTTATCCCCTGCTCTACCTCTGTCCTGGCCTTCTCTCTCCTCCCCTGACTAGTATGTGTGCATGCCTGGACCGCCGGGTCCCCGGCAAGCTGCGCCTGCATTCCCTAATGAATCCCTCCTTCCTGATTCCCTGCTCGTCTTCCCACCCGCACCGCTTAATCCACTGTGCATTTTTTCCCTTTCCGGCAACTCCCGCCCTCTCTCTGCTACCCAACGATGCTGCAGACTTATCTATGGTGCGCCGTGAGGCACCTGCCCCCCCCTTCGTGATGACGTAATCACGTAACACACGCCGTATCGGCGTGCGCATGCGCATATCGCGCTCGCAGACAGGAGAAGGAGGGGGGGAAGGGGAAGAAGGGGGGTACTGCTGCGCCTATGGTGGACACCCGCGCCCACAACTGCGCCTCTATCTGCTGCCATGGCCTGCTCTCTGCTAACCCGGACCCTGCCCCGGGACTGTCCGCCGCCTGCCCTACTGCTATGGCCCTCCCCCTCTAGGCCCCATTTACGCCGCCGCGCGCCCTGCTTGCCGCCCCCTTGAGAAGCCTCTGCCTGCTCCCGCCTGTACACCGGACTGCCCCCTTGGCCTAAGGGAATCTCAGGACTGCTGGACTGATCCGATTCGCTAAATGCCTCCAATTCCCCCATACTCACATCGGAATTGGCCCCCTCTTCTGCCTCAGCCCTGCCTTTTATACTCACGTTACCCTCTTGCATCCGCTCTCTCCCAGGGGGGGGGGGGGGGTAACCGCTGCCCTCTGCTCCAAGACCGTCTCCTGCTTCTTCTGATTCTCTCCCTGCCTTTTTTCCAGGAGCTTCAATCTCTTCTGGGCCTGGATTGCTCTCGTCTTCCAGAGGGTCTCATCATCTGTAAGGAAACGCTTGGGAATTCTCCTGCTTCTGTCCGTCATCTTCAGCAACTTCTTCTGCATCAGCTACAAGCAGCTCCTGAAACAAAAAAGGTTAGTACTAACTCCACTTCCTGTTGTTCCCCCTATATGTACCTTTTCCAACCCCCTTTCCTATCTCCTGCTTCTTCAGTCCCTCCTCTCCTTCTTATCTTATACTTCCCTATTTTCTAACCTAACTCCTCCGCCCCCCTCTCCCTTCCCCATTGTCCTTCCAGCCAGGAGCCCAGCCCTTAGGCCGCTCTGTTCATATGCAATCCCTGCGCTATTTTTTTAGACAGACGATATAATCTCCCTGGGATGGCGGAAATATTGACCTGCATTTGCCCATATAAGACTGCACATCCGTAGATACGTTTGCTGCTACATAAAAGCACATCAATACATGTATATAATGTGTACTCCTGAATATAGCTATTGTACCTAGTTAAAATAAATACAAAGTTGCCTGTAAAATAAATATAAATCCTAAAATAGCTACAATATAATTATTTGTTATATTGTAGCTATATTAGGGTTTATTTTACAGGTAAGTATTTAGTTTTAAATAGGAATACTTTAGTTAATAAGAGTTAATTTATTTTGCTAGATTAAAATTATATTTAACTTAGGGGGGTGTTAGGGTTAGACTTAGCTTTAGGGGTTAATACATTTATTATAGTAGCGACGAGGTCCGGTCGGCAGATTAGGGGTTAATACTTAAAGTTAGGTGGCGGCGACATGGGGGGGGGCAGATTAGGGGTTAATAAATATTATGTAGGTGTCGACGATGTTGGGGGCAGCAGATTAGGGGTTCATAGGGATAATGTAGGTGGCGGCGGTGTCCGGAACGGCAGATTAGGGGTTAATTGTGTAATGCAGGTGTCAGCGATAGCGGGGGCAGCTAATTAGGGGTTAATAAGTGTAAGGTTAGGGGTGTTTAGACTCGGGGTACATGTTAGGGTGTTAGGTGCAGACTTAGAAAGAGTTTCCCCATAGAAAACAATGGGGCTGCGTTGGGAGCTTAATGCTGCTTTTTTGCAGGTGTTAGGTTTTTTTTCAGCCCAAACAGCCCCATTGTTTCCTATGGGGGAATCGTGCATGAGCACGTTTTGCCAGCTTACCGCTACCGTAAGAAACGCTGGTATTGAGGGTTGAAGTGGCGGTAAATTCGGCTCAACGCTCCCTTTTTGGAGCCTAACGCAGCCCTTCAGACAACTCTAAATACCAGCGTTGTTTGGAAGCAGCAGTAGGAAAAAAAGCTGCGTTAGCTACGTGGGTCTTTACCGACAAAACTGTAAATCTAGCCGATTGTTTTGTTACACTGCTGTTTGGTCTGAGGAAGGGGTTTGTGGACCCCAAAACATCACCATGCTACAATAAAAGGTTTGTTGATTTTTTCACAAATCCAGTGAGTGCACTGTATATGTATATATATATATATATATATATATATATATATATATGTGTGTGTGTGTGTGTTCCGATGCATTTATGTATTTACTAGTTGGTAAGCCGTCTGTGGGCAGTCTGTGTTGTAAATACAAAAAAATAAAAAATAGAACTACAGAAAAAAATAAACACATTATCCAAAATAAAAAAATTCAACCTAATCCCTATAAAAATAAAAAAGCCCCCCCAAAATAAAAACACCCCCTAAACTACCAATAGCCCTTAAAAGGGCTTTTTGTAGGGCATTGCCATAAGTTAAACAGCTCTTTTGCAGTTACAAAAAATTCTAAGTCCCCCCTAACAGTAAAACCCACCACCCACCAAATTCCCCAAAATTAATAAACCGAACACTAAAAAAACCTAAACTACCCATTGCCCTGAAAAGGGCATTTGTATGGGAATTGCCCTTAAAAGGGCATTTAGCTCTTGTAAGAAGTACCCATAAACCTAATCTAAAAAAACAACCCCCAAAAAATTAAAAAAATAAACCTATGTTGAAATCAAGCTAAAATCACAGAAAATAAAAAAAATCTAATAATACAGAAAATATAAACAAAATGATCAAACTAAAAAAATTAAACCTAATCCCTATGAAAATAAAAAAGCACCCAAAATAAAAACACCCTCTAATCTAATACTAAACTACCAATAGACCTTAAAAAGGTTTTTTTGTAGGGCATTGCCCTAAGTTAAACAGCTCTTTTACATTAAAAATAAGCAAAGTCTCTCCTAACAGTAAAACCCACCACCCACCAAACCCCCCAAAATAAAAAACCTAACACTAAAAAACCTAAACTATCCATTGCTCTGAAAAGGGCATTTGTATCGTCATTGCACTTAAAAGGGCATTCAGGTGTTTTGCCTCCCATCCCTAATAAAAAAAAAACAAAAAAAAACCCTAAGTCTAACCCCCAGGTTGGTACTCTTGGTTGCTGAAGTCCGGCGGAGAAGGTCCTCATCTAGGCGTTGAAGTCTTCTTCCAAGCGGCCGACATCTTTTTCCAAGGGAGGACCTCTTCTTTCTTCATC
Organism: Bombina bombina; assembly: GCF_027579735.1. Classification (NCBI taxonomy): domain Eukaryota; kingdom Metazoa; phylum Chordata; class Amphibia; order Anura; family Bombinatoridae; genus Bombina; species Bombina bombina. The sequence goes on along the minus strand of NC_069501.1, from coordinate 1,198,640,773 downwards.
CAGGACAGCGGAACTGAAGACCGAAGACGGCGGAGCCATGGAGCGTGGAGGATAATCCTGCAATTAAAGATGGCGTCCTTTGAATTCCTATTGGCTGATTTGATTCTTCAAATTCAAATCAGCTAATAGGATGAGAGCTACTGAAATCCTATTGACTGTTCAAATTAGCCAATATGATTTTAGTAGCTCTCATCCTATTGGCTGATTTGAATTTGAAGAATCAAATCAGCCAATAGGAATTCAAGGGACGCCATCTTTAATCGCGTACCTTGAATTCACTATGTGTACGGCGGAGATCATACAAAGAGGATCCTTCACGCTCCATGGCTCTGTGGTCGCCAGTCTTCAGTTCCAGGGTCGCCGGTCTTCAGCTCCACCCTCCACTTCTCGCCTGCTTGTTCCTGGAAGAAGAAAGAAGAGGTCACTGCTTGGAAGACTTCACCGCCTGGAACAGCACCTTCTCTGCCGGACTTCAGGAACCGTGAGTACCAACCTGGGGGTTAGATTTAGGTTTTTAAAATTTGTGGGGGGGGGTTGTTTTATTTAGATTAGGGATGGGCAATTCTTAAAAGAGATAAATGCCCTTTTAAGGGCAATGCCCATAAAAATGCTATTTTCAGAGCAATGAGTAGTTCAGGTTTTTTAGTGTTTATTTATTTTGGAGGGTTTGGTGGGTGGTGGGTTTTACTGTTAGGGAGGACTTAGATTTTTTTGTAACTGTAAAAGAGCTGTTTAACTTAGGGCAATGCCCTGCAAAAAGTCCTTTTAAGGGCTATTGGTAGTTTAGCATTAGATTAGGGGGTGTTTTTTATTGGGAGGGGCTTTCTTAATTTCATAGGGATTAGGTTAAAAAAAATATTTTTGATAATTTGTTTATGAAAAAGATGCTCTGCGCCAGATGTCTTCAGGATGGACCCGCTCTGCGCCGGATGGATGAAGATAGAAGATGCCGTCTGGATGAAGACTTCTTGCCGCCTGGATGAGGACTTCGCCGGCTGGATGAAGATCGAAAAAGGCCGCCTGGATGAAGACTTCTTGCCGCCTGGATGAGGACTTCGCTGACTGGATGGATCCTTCAAGTGGGACTTCAATAACTGTAAGTGGATCATCAGGAGTTAGTGTTAGGTTTTTTTGGGTGGGTTTTTATTTTAGCTTAGGGTTTGGGCTTTTCATAAAAGAGCTGATTGCCCTTTTCAGGGCATGGCAAAAGAGCTACATGCCCTTTTAAGGGCAATGCCCATACAAATGCCCTTTTCAGGGCAATGGTTAGCTTAGGTTATTTTAGATAGTTATTTTATTTGGGGGGTTGGTTGGGTGGGTGGTGGGTTTTACTGTTGGGGGGTGTTTGTATTATTTTACAGGTGAAAGAGCTGATATCTTTTGGGAAATGCCCCACAAAAGGCCCTATTTAAGGGCTATTGGTAGTTTATTGTAGGCTAGTTTTTTTTTATTTTGGGGGGACTTTTTTTTATTTTGATAGAACTATTAGATTAGGTGTAATTCGTTTTTATTTGTGATAATTTCATTTGTTATTTTTTGTAATTTTTTTATTTTTATTTTTTGTAATTTATTAATTTTAATTTTAGTGTGTTATTTTTTTAATGTTAGGTATTAGTGTAAGGCAGGTTAGGTTTTATTTTACAGGTAAGTTTGTATTTATTTTAGCTAGATAGTTAATTAATAGTTAATATGTATTTACTAACTAGTCTACCTAGTAAAAATAAATACAAACTTACCTGTGAAATCAAAATAAAACCTAAGCTAGCTACAATATAACTATTAGTTATATTGTAGCTATCTTAAGTTTTATTTTACAGGTAAGTATGTATTTAGTTTAAAATAGTTATTATTTAGGTAAAAATTGTAAATTTAATTTAGCTGTATTTAAATTATGTTAAAGTTAGGGGGTGTTAGGTTTAGGGTTACGTTTGGGTTAGGCTTAGGGGTTAATATATTTATTTAGTGGTAGTGATGTGGGAGGCCAGAAGTTTAGAGGTTAATAGTATTATATAGGGAGCAGCGATGTTAGGGGCAGCAGATTAGGGGTTAATTGTATTATGTAGGGGTGGCGATGTTAGGGACAGCAGATTAGGGGTTAATAACTGTATGTAGGTGGCGGCAATGTTATTGGCAGCAGATTAGGGGTGTTTAGACATGGGGTTAATGTTAGGGTGTTAGGTTTTTACATTAAATGTATTTTCCCCATAGACATCAATGGGGCTGCGTTACGAAGCTTTTCATTCCGCGATTGCAGGTGTTAGACTTTTTTTGTCCGGCTCTCCCTATTGATGTCTATGGGGAAATCATGCACGAGCACGTAACAGCAGCGCTTGTTTTCGGTGTGGTATGAAGCTCAACATCACCATATCGCCTGCATAAAGCCTGCTTTTTTTAAACTCGTAATACCAGCGCTATAGGGGGTTGAAATAACGCCGCTTTTGTGGCGGTCGTTAAAAACCCTATAGCGCTCAAAACTCGTAATCTAGCTGTTCATTGTTTCACTGCTGGGCAGCTCACAAAACTGGACTTAGAGGGAACACTGGAGGCAACCTCTGTTTAAAATATCTGTGTGTAAGCTACAAAACTAAATGGTGAAGAATGTTTTTCATAGTCCTATTTGGTATATAGCACTAACCACTAACAGATTCAGGCAGGCAGTGATTAGTCAACAGTGTGAATGGGGATTTGTGAGAGGCTTCAGGACCCCAGAATTTAGATGCTATGCCCAAATTTTAGGGCATCCACGGCACACAGGTTCCTGGACCTGACCTATGGTATATAGTTTGGAAGCCGGTTGGGAGGTGGTGTATATGGCAAAAAGGCTAATTGGGACTTGGATCTGCCTTCTGTTGGAATTGATCTTTTTCATTGTAGACAGCTTCTCTGTGTAATCTTTTTCATGTAAGCTGGCATGGTTATTGGTGTGTACCTAGTAAATGCAGGTCTCATCTAGGCCTCAGTGTTGCATTATTTTACTGGCGTCCATCACATGCATGAGAGTGCTCTCTGTTACAGTGGCATTGACTGATCTTCTGGTTTGAACTTGGCTTCCTCCTGATCTTCAGTTTGGCTGACTCTTATTCGGACTAATTTTTTGGCTTGATTCTAGTTGTTCCTGGCACTATTTTTGTTTCTTGCCCCTGTGCCTACTAAATAATTTTCCATGTTATGTTAGAGTGAGCTTATACCTGCAAAATGGACTCCAATCTACCAATCCATAAAAGTAACCTTCAAACATTTATTCCTGATCTTGTTCCAGAACAGAACTCCTCCTAGTGTCTTATCTTTGCCAGATATGGTGACTCCAGAGATCAGTGATAGCTTGTATGGGTTTAGAGCTGTTCAGCATATGTGTAACAGGACTATTTGCTGTAAATATATGTTTATATTGAATGTGCCACCGAATAAAAATAGGTTTATACCCTGCTAAAATGTAGATGAACATTGCCTGAGTGCTCAGCCATGCCGTTCTTCTGTGAAGGTTCTTGACTGCAGTAATAAACGCAGGTTCTGGAGTAAATGCCACTATGTAGGCATAATTAATCAAATCTAGAAACACACCACTATACAATGGTAAAAGTCACAACGTCCTTAAAGGCAAATACTTTGTAGTCAATAACAAATAATACAATAGGAAACCCCACAAGGGAAGGGGGTACAATAGGGATCTCCTGACCCTGCTATTCAGGTGCTTTTATGTCTGCTGCACTTGTTCACAAAATGTAGATGAACCCCTTGGAAATATTTTAGTTGTGTATGTTTTATTTTGGTATAAGTAAATTTAAGCTTTTGTGTATATAAAAAATTTGACCACATTTTAAAAGTCTAGTTTATAATTAACACCAGTCCCCTCAGGCAATTTGGTGATCAGGCAACCAATTGTACATTATGCACTTCTAGTACAGCATATTTGTTATTTATTATTTGGGGCAAATATTAAGGACAAGAAAACTATTTTTTTATTCAGAAAGAGCATGCAATTTTAAATAACTTTCCAATTAATTTTCGTTATCTAATTTCCTTTGTTCTATTAATATCGTTTTTGTAAAGCATACCTAAGTAGGCTCAAAAGGAGCATTGTACTACTGGGGATAGTTGCTGGTGTCTGCACACAAATGTCACTGGCTCATCTCATGTGTTCAGCTAGCTCCCAGTAGTGCATTGCTGTCGGTATTTATCTGTCTGGCGGCCATGATCCTCTACACCAGATCATGTCCGCCCAACACATGATAAATCGGCCCCTTTGTGTTATTTTGCATGCAGGTGCCTAACATCCTTTTATACATGGTGATATTACATTCTTGAGTTGATAATGCACAAGCCAGTGCTGTGCACATTTTCATCTTCTGTTCAAGCACATTTTATCTAACCTGCACACATAATGCACTTTGTTTTTGTTTACTTTGGGATGATTTTATGACTTCCTGTTTAATGTAGCATGCATGTTCACAACAATACCGGGTCACACGTTCTGTTTAGCAGCTGGGGTTTTTTCCTTCTTTGGTGAGTGTATTCCTTTTTTTCCAGCTAAGTTTATTTTTGCTTTTTCACGTCTGCTCATATTCTTTTTGATAGGCTGCCTAAATCTGTTTGATGGATGATACTGCTCTTCAGTCCCTCACAGCAGAGGCTTAGTAAGTCAACCATATCTATTTATTTTTATTTGTCCACACGTTTATAAGTTCATTGGGATGACGATTTCTGTACAGCTTCCAGTAGCTCTCTCTGGTGCTCAGTGGCATATTAAAGGTTTGTGCAGCCCAAAGCACTACAAATTCTGCTATCCCCAGTTTGCACTGAACAATTTTTGAACAGAATGATTTAACCTATTGGTTTTCCAGAACATTTAATTGAATCACATTGGTGACACATAGCAATGACTTAAAGCTATCTGATTACCCAGGACAATTGGTAATCAAAGGATTAAATTACTGCAGTGACACATGGCAATGACTTAACCCCTTGGTTGCACAAAAAAGGGTAATCAAGGGTTTATTTTGATGCAGTGACAAACTGCAATGACATAACCCCTTGGATACCAAAAACGAAATAATTAAGACGTTTAATCGTTGTTGTTACATATAGGAATTGCTAGACTTAAAGATAAAAGTGATGAAGAAACAAATGTTTTCTATTTTTCTTAGATTACAATGCAGAATACAGGTCTGTAACTGTGTACTTTCCAATGCGACTGTTTCAAAGAAGATTTGGTTGAGCCTGTATTTTCAGACGCACTCAAGTATTTTTAATTGTACCTTTTATTCTCCCTCTTGGAAGGGTACTCCTGCCACCCTTATGCTTGCAGAGTTTTTTTATGCAGCTAACCAGGAGGGGACTTGTAGCGCCACTCATTTGCTATAACATACGCTTGAAGTGATGATATGCGTGCGTGGTAGCTTCCTTCAAGCCGTCAGAATAATGTACATTTATTGCACTTTGTTTTATGCCTTCACTTAATTATAGATGTTGAAATATTTTTTTGTAGATACGGTCCCTTTGACATTGGTGCTGAGTTATTACTGAGCACTGATGAAAGTCAAGTCACCATTGAGGAGCGTGTCTACTGAAGACTCACTTTTAGTTCTACAAGATTTGACTTTTACTTCTCCTTTATAATGAACCTGAAGACAAATGTGCTGTAATATATGCAGAACTTAAAGGAACATGCAAGTAAAAAAAAATCCATCCAAAAACATGTTTTAAAGTGAATGTAAAGTTTAAAGAATAAGTGCTCGGTTAAAAAAAAATACTCTTTAAAACAGGGGCACTTTCATTCATTTAATGAATGAAAGTGCCCCTGTTTTTAAGAGTATTTAAAAAAAACACACATTCACTTTACTTACAAATACAGTGTAGTCTTCTGGTGGTCATTGCTGTAGGGTAGGCACGAAGATCAGATCCTTACGTTACCGTCCAACACCGCTGATACATTGGGCCCTATGCTGAAGTTTACTCCTTCAGTCAGGAGCTACCTGGCCTGCTTTATCGCAGAAGGGAAACGTAAATGCCTTGATAGCTGCTGAGGAGGCGCTGTGAGATACAGTAAGGCACTGCACTGTATAGGTGCTGGAAGCTGTTGAGACCCAGTGGCAGGAAGACCTGGTTGTAAGAGGAGTAGAGGATCCGAGGTGGGGAGATCCACATTGTATCGGTAAGCTCTTTTATCTAACCGTATTACAACTGCAAGCTCTAAAACAATGGAGCCTTGTCTTTTTCATGTGTAATAAAGTGCTTGGATTACGCTGCAGCTCACTATATGGCCTATAAGCCTCGGAAGAAGAACCACACACATGCTAGAAAGAACGTAAAGGTGCAGTGGACAGTGAGCACCCTGTTGTCTTTTATGAGTCCTGTTCTGGCTGTTAATCTATATCTAAATTCCTTTATTAAAATAAGTTATTTGAGGTTCAGCTGGGACTAGTAAAGATTTGGAAAGGTTATTTTGGGTTATTTTCTGACCCTTTGAGACTCTAAGTTATTGATTTTTGTAAGCTTTTTACGAGTTTATCGGATATTAACGAATAAGGGAGGACTTTTTCTCTTTAATGATATTATTAAAAAATGTACTAATTAATTTCTTTCACAGTTGTGTTTTGGACAAAGGTTTTGACTCTAACAAACTATTTTTTGATGCTGCATTAAACTTGATTAAAACTTTTGAAATCTGATTAGTTAATACAACCTGCTTTTTGCTAGTTATTTACAATGCTGTTAAGATCTAATATTTATTGGATACCTCTAGGTCTACTTATATTGTAGTCTATATTAATACTATAGCTTCAAAGATTTTTTTATTTTATGAATAAGAAAATTTATGCTTACCTGATAAATGTATTTCTTTTTGACATGATGAGTCCACGGATCATCTTAATTACTAATGGGATATTCACCTCCTGGTCAGCAGGAGGAGGCAAAGAGCACCACAGCAGAGCTGCTATATATAGCTCCTCCCACTCCAGTCATTTGACCGAAGTTAGGAAGAGAAAGGGAAAGCCAAGGTGCAGAGGTGTCTGAAGTTTACAATAACCCACAACCTGTCTTATAAGAAAAGGGCGGGCCGTAGACTCATTGTGTCAAAAAAGAAATAAATTTATCAGGTAAGCATACATTTTCTTTTCTTTTTTTATGACACAATGAGTCCACGGATCATCTTAATTACTAATGGGATTCAATACCCAAGCTAGAGTACACAGATGATACGGGAGAGACAAGACAGGTAACCTAAACAGAAGGCACCACTGCTTGAAGAACCTTTCTCCCAAAAGCAGCCTCAGCTGAAATAAAAGTATCAAATTAGAAGAACTTAGAAGAATGAAGAGAAGACCAATTTTGCAGCCTTGCAAATCTGTGCCACAGAATCCTCGTCTTTGAATGTCCATGAGGAAGCAACATCTCTCGTAGAATGAATCGTTACTCTTTCCGGAGACTGTTGTCCAGTAGTCTCATATGTAAAACGTATGATACTCTTCAGTCAAAAAGAAAGAGAAGTAGCCTTAGCTTTCTGTCCCTTACGTTTTCCAGAGAAAACCACAAACAAAGAAGAAGACTTACGAAAGTCCTTAGTCGCCAGTAGGATAAAGTGTTAAACACACCACATCCAAATTGAACAGAAAAAGGATTAGGACACAAAGGAGGTACAACCATCTCCTGATTAATGTTCCAATCAGAAACTACTCTTAGGAAGAAATCCAAAGTTAGTACAAAAACTACCTTATCTGATAAAACATAAGGCAAGGAGACTCAAACTGAAATGTCGAGTGCTCTGACAGTCTCCGAGTGGAAAAAAGCGCAACAAGAAACAAAACTTTCCAAGATAAGGAAAGCATAGACCCAAACGGAGCCCCTTGAAGAAATCTCAAGAACTAAATTAAGACTCCATGAAGGAGTAAATGGTTTAAGCACAGGCCTGATACTGACCAAGGCCTGACAAAAGAATTGTACATCTGGGACATCCGCCAGGCGTGTGAGTAACAAAATAGATAAGGCCGAGAGTTGACCCATTAGGAAACTCATTGCTAAACCTTCTCCATACCTCTTGGAGAAAATACAAAATTTTAAGAATCCTAACTCTACTCCATGAGTAGCGCTTGGATTCACACCAATAAAGATATTTACGCCATGTTCCATGGTAAAGTCTTCAAGTTACAGGCTCACGAGCCTGAATCATGGTCTCTAAGACCGAGACAGAAAAAAAACCTGCTTAGACAGAATTAAGCATTTAATCCCCAAGCAGTCAGTTTCAGAGAAACTAGATTTGGGTGAAGGAAGGGCCCTTGAATTAGAAAGTCCTTCCTCAACGGAATTTTCCACAGTGGCAGAGATGATATGTCCACCAGATCTGCATACCGAATCCTGCGAGTCCAAGCCGGTGCAATTGTAAGAAATTACTCTTAAATAACCAAATGATCTTATGTTAAAAGCTGTTCACGTCGCAAAATTAATATATACATATATCAATAATGGGCCCTGTGCAAACGAATTTCATATACAGTACTGTATATCTATTAAACCCTCCAGAAACAGACAACTATACTACCTTCAACTATTTAAACCATCACACATTTATTAAAGAACAGATAAATAACAAGATTACATGTTATTGTTTACAAGGTTAAACACATAAAAACAATTTAACAGAGAAATAATACATAAAATGAATATTACCCCGTTTGTTTCTTGTGGGAGTCCTGGTTACAGCTTGTATCGTTGGTGTTTCCCTTCCAAAGATGAACTCTAGCTTATTCTCCTTTCTCCTTATTCTTATACCCTTTAAGAATGCTGACCATATACTTTTGGCTCTGTTCCAAATAAGGTGCTCTACACTATTGTAAGCTCTTGCTACCCACAGCAATCTTCTCTACCCATATATGATCTTAACTCTTGGTATACGTAAACTGGCTACCTCAGCATTACTTCATGCCTGATGTTTAAAAGAACATATTAACCTCTTTATAACTGTAATAATACCATCTCTCTATAACTACAGTAATACTACATTTATACACATTAAAATCTTACAGTCCACCCCTTTGCTAGGCCTTATAGTGTAACGGTAAGGTTTAGCACATTACTCTATAAACTATTCTCTTTATACAAAATTAACATAAACAAAATAATTATACATTTAACATTTTTAAAGTAAAATCGTACAATCGGATGTTGTAACATTCTTTTGTTCCCAAAATAATGTCATTGTCCTTGACTTCTATATTTTGCAAAAACAAACTTACAAATAGATGTTTCTTTGCCACATTTAACCCATTCTGTATAACTTTGTAACATTAGACTGGATCCTTTGCCCAATGCTATGTTAATACATTCAGGATCTTAATGTTTATTTTGATGTTGTTGATCATCTTCCAAAACTAGTTCAGTTACATTGATTTTGATACCACAATCACGATTTCCATCTTGAAGTTGTCTTAGACTATCCAAAGTACCCATGTAGTCCTCTGAAAATGCAAAAGAATTTTGTCCAGCAAAACCCTCCATAATCGGTCATAACAACATTAGGACATGGATTTTCCCAACTTGAAGATAGATTGTCATCTTTTTGGTATTTCTTCAGATTCTTTCTAAGAAAAATCAAATGCAGTATCTGTTAATTCATATATTTTTTAACATTGTTTAATCTAATATAATTTAAAAAAGTTTTTTGTTTTCTTAATCATTATTTCAAAGAAATAAAACAATAAGATTATCTTTATCCAAAACACAAAAAGAACAATTCATTTTAGGAACAAATGAGCAACTTTTTTAGACATAAAATCTCATTATTATTACTAAAACTATTACATTCAAAAGATCTAACATTTTGTTAAAATATGTTTTTATTTGAGCGTTACTCCTTACAATATTTTGAGCTACCAACATATTTACATTGTCAATATGCTGTGATACTCATTTTCTTCATAAATAGAAAGAAAATTATCAGGTAAGCATAATTTATGTTTTTATACAAATTTTTATTATTGCCCCTTGTACATTTGATGTAGCAATTGAAAGTAAAGTCCTTCCAAATGTTTTATTCAATCTACAAGTTATTACTTGATATGGCGTGACACCTGTAGTAGAATGTAGGATAGATCTTATGGTCATTGAACATAAAGGTAACATTTGTTCCATGTTGAAAGTTTAATACTATAAATTTTAGTTTATAATTGTTTATAGTATTTATTACCCCTTTCTACTGCTCCTGATGATTACAGTCTATAAGCAATATATAATTTATGCTTAATTCCCAATGATTAATTAATTTCCTTGAAATATGTTCCCACTAAATGCAGGCTCATTATTACTTTCTACTACAAATGGCATTCCCATCTATAGAAAAGCTCAAATAAATAACCTATGCAACTATAAAAACTACTTGATTTGATTTTGGAAAAAAACTTAATCCATTTTGTGAATACATCTATTACCACTAAACTATACATGTATTCTTCTAGTATTCTAGGTAAAACCAACAAAACAAAATAATATCTATTTATATTTGTAACCAAGGTTTGTCATGGGGAAAAGTAAAAACCTTAATAATTATTGATTCATATTGACTGAAGAATTAAACTGCAGACAAGGCAAATTTCTAGAACATATTGGAAAAAAACAAAAAATATTATCTTTCATTGGTGGCCACCATTACAAATCTTTCTGTATTTTTGTCACAAGTTCTATCTGCAGAATAATGTCCGCCTATAGGAAGCAAATTCCATTTTTGAAAATTAATCTACACATTCTTAAAGGGAAAATAAACTTTCATGTTTAAAATAGGGCATGTAATTTTAAACAACTTTCCAATTCACTTGTATCACCAATTTTGCTTTGCTCTCTTGATATTCTTAGTTGAAAGCTAAACCTAGGAGGTTCATATGCAAATTTCTTAGACCTTGAAGACCACCTGTAATCTAAATGCATTTTTATATATTTTTTTTCACCACTAGAGGGCATTAGTTCACGTGTTCCATATAGATAATATTGAACTCATGCACATGAATTTACAATGGAGACAGTTCTGATTGGCTAAACTGCAAGTCAAAAGAACTGAACTGAAATAAGGGGCAGTCTTCTGAGGCTTATATACAAGGTAATTACAGAGGTAAAACTTGTATAATTAAAACTATGTTGGTTATGCAAAACTGGGGAATTGGTAATTAAGAGATTATCTATCTTGTAAAACAACAAAATTCTGGTGTTTACTGTCCCTTTAAGGAATACAACAACTGGAAATACAAACAGCATATTTTACTTATTTAAACACATTAAAGTTCAATTTTCTTCAGATTTTATTAATTTGTAATTTGCCCATGATACTGTCATTGATAAAGGTTTCCCTGCTAAATGCCTTTATTTTAATATTACATAAGAAATATAAGAATTTTGCAATGACACCATATTTTTTTTTTATGTAATTGCAGAAATCTCAGGTTCCTCATGGAACTCCCAGAATTTTACTTGTTTTGCAGCCTTTTTAGCACAAGCATCAACTAAGTTATTTTGTTCATTATGTTCATCACTTTTAATGTGAGCCTTTACTTTAATTATTGCATATGGCAATTTACATTTATTTAGCAAATATGAAATACACTTCAACAGGTTTGTATGTACCAATGGTCTTTCATCATATAACTTAAAACCATTATATACATACAAAGGAAGCATTGTCAGTGTATTAACCACATATGGACTATTATTATAAATGTCAATAGCCATATCTGCTTAGTGTTCCAATGTACAACAAACATTAGCCAATTTAGCATATTGAGAATAATGTATCTCACATAAATGCATATCTATTTTATCAGGTAAAATTATTGAAAAACCTGTATATGCTTTACCATCCTTATTATAAAAAGAACCATCACAGTAAACATATGTACTTTGCACCAAAATATATAAACTTGAATTGAGAGGAAAAAGAGAACACAAAAAAGTGACTATTTATATGGTTCACCTTCATATAGCAAACATGCTGGCAACAAAGTTGTTTCCTTTAATATAATGTCTATATTTCTTTTCATTAGCATCAGCACCCACTTTTAAAATCTTGCAGATGAAATTTTACTGTTTCCTAGTTTCACAATTAAGTTCAAAGGAAAATGTGAACTTTGCAATAACACTTTTTGAACTCATGTTATGTAAAATGTTCTTATATCCAGAATACTGACAACAACTGTTCCTCACACAGGAATACTTTTCTTCAGTTATTTTCAAAAGGTTGTGATGCATAGGTCACTGGTCTCAGTTTTCCAAACTTCTCTTGACACAGCACTGCAGATAAAGTTTTTATTTTTAAAGTAACAACTTTCAATTGAAACATTTTTCTGGGGTCTGTGGAAGCAACACCATCGTATTGATTACATCCTTTTTTAAGTTCTCAAACGTTTTCTTTCTTTAGCAAGTCATACAAGGGTCCAGCCAAATCTTTAAACTTTGGAATAAAGTCTCTTTGGTATTGGAACAATCCCAAAATGATCTTTGACACAGTTATGTTTAGTCTTTTTATGACATAAACTTTTGTTGATCTAGAGTCTTTCTTTTATATGAAATTGTCACTCCTGTAAAGTTCACTGTTGTCTGTAAAAATTGGCACTTCTTTATATTCACTTTTAGTACAGCATTTGCCAATAATTTCAACAATTCTGTAAACAATTTAAAATGTTCTTTTTCTGTTTCTGTAGTACATACCAAATCATCAACATATTGTAGAAGTGCTGATTATCTTGACAATCTTGATAGAATAGCAGCCATCTTTTTATGGAAAATTGTTGCTGAATTGTTCAGGACCACAGGAAGACATAAACATAACGTGATCTTTCCACTTGAAGACAAACTTGTACTGTGACTTTGGGTGCAGAGATACAAACCAATAACTGTTTGCTATATCAAGGCTTAAATAAAACTTTGTATTTGGAGGGATAAAGGAAAAAAAGTAGGAACCTCTCTGACATTTTGATGCCTAGGCAGATGTCACTGGATGTAATTTACCTTAATCAATTGTTAAACGCCAATTTCCATCAGGTTTCTGTACAAACTAAATAGTAAAATTAGTAACAGATTTACATTTTCTCAATACTCCTTGTTCAAGTAAAATAATATATAATTTGCTGTACATATGGCTCACTTTCCTTAATAATATAATAATAATAATAATAATATGGATATTGCTTTTATAGCTAAATGTACATTTCCTGTGATAAACTCCTCCTCTTGCAATTTCCCAAATCATATTTATGTTCAGCAAATGCATGTGCAAACTGCTGCAAAATATTTGTAACCTTAGCATTTGTATGTACAAGTAAACTTAACTTGTCATGTTTCTTTAGACTATAAACATAATGTTTATCATCTGTATTAAACTATATTTTACCATTAGCATAATAAAGTAAAACATTATATTTTGTGAGAAATTTATAACCCAAAATTGACATTTCATCAGACAAATTCACTAAATATTCTTCTAATTCAAAATACCATTATCAATTAAATTCATATCATTTTTAGCTTTATAACATCTTTATATGAACCTTGAAAAACTTGCAATACAATTTGTTTTCCCCCCTATGAACAATGGATTAGATTGAGGTTTTGTGAGGTATAAATAATGAATATAGGTACACCAGTATTTATTAAAAATACATTCCATCATGAGCCCCCATTCACGACTCCTTTAAAAACTGGGCAACTCTATACATTACGTCTGAACCTCACTCCAGACATGATTTGGAGGCAATTATCCCTTTTTACCCATTTTCAGAACTGGTAATTTTATTTGTAATTTGAATCAATTTAACTCTTTCCAGTTCTTTTTTTAGATTTTCTAATTTGTAACTAGTTTCAAATTGTTCAGCAGATGTTGCTACAACAGTATTGTGTCTTTGTACAAATTTGGCATTAATATGTCTCCATTTTTTACAAAGATAATACTTCAATTTTACCAATATTTTCTTGTTAGAAATGATTTTAGTACATTCTCTGTTATCTGGGAATGGCTTTCCAACTGCAGACATTCTCTGTTTTATTCCCTTGTTAGTTTCATTACACAACTCTGCTCTTTTTAGACATTCAATTATTTTGTTAAAAGTGTTACTTGAAAACACAAACCAACTAATTTTCTAATTTCTGGATTAATGCGGTTTAGTAACCCACGTTTATACATTTCATTGTTTTGATCTGCCTCAGTATTTTCAGGCAAAGTTATTTTATAAATTTCAAACAGTCTATCAGCAAATCCTTGCACTGATTCATTCTTTCTCTGCTTGCAATTTCCATATGATGAATGAGCATCCATTTCATCAATTCCTAATGTTTTTAGTAACTCATGCATTAACTGTTGTTTAACTCTTGGTCTAAGAAAAACATCTGAAGACATGCTTGCTTTTAATGCATCATCCATACTTGTTACAATTATATAAAATATATCATTTGTTTGCAATTCTTTGTGTATTCTTTCAAATTGTGATAACCTAATAACCAAATCTCATAACATCTAAGGGATCATCGCCTAATTTAAACTGTCCTAGTTCCTTACTTAATGTAGCAATTTCTGTGTTAGACAAAGGCTGGTTAATTTTAGTACGTGAAATGATCTCTCCCTCTTCATCCAACTGTTCTTTCACTAGAATCGGTGCCATCTTTACATTCTCCACATTCTTTTTGTCACTCACATCTTCAACACACTCTGACTCTACAAAATTAACTGGTATTTTGCATGCAGCGATTAATGCATTTCTTTGACCCAGTTTTATTTGTAAATCATTAATAATTTCATGACATTTAGAATGATCCTCAGGTACACACACTTGCCCTGACTGTTTTAAAACTTGTATTGCTCCATGAGCATCAAGTAACATTTGTTGTAAAGACCCATTCTCTGCACTCAATTCTCTATTTGTCAACAAAGCTTCTCTAGTTTCCTGACTAAAACAAACAGCTGAAGTATTTGCTAGAGTTAAAGATTCATTCCGACATTTCACCTCAGTTAACTGTCTTTGTAAATCCTGCAATTCTCCAGTTACTTTAGAATAATTTTCTGCTATTTTGTATGCACCAAACATTAATGCTTTCTTTCCCTCAGACTTGGAAACTATGTTATTGTCAATAGATTTATTAACAAACTCTTTTACATTAGACCATGGATTAAAAACCCCTTCACTATAGTTTAAAATTTCATTCTGTTTTTTAACTGAAGCGATTTTTCCCAAAAACAGCTCCATAACCTTCTAACCTTGTGAATGTTACAAACAACTACTCATCTAAAGAATGCTAGCTAATTCTTCAGCACAAGTAATCTCTCTCTCTTTAACAAAACCTAAAAATAAAGCTATCTGTTGTGAACACGAATCTTAACAAATCTCCTACCTGCTACCGCCAAAATGTAAGAAATTACTCTTAAATAACCAAAGGATCTTATGTTAAAAGCTGTTCACGTCGCAAAATTAATATATACATATATCAATAATGGGCCCTGTGCAAACGAATTTCATATACCGTACTGTATATCTATTAAACCCTCCAGAAACAGACAACTATACTACCTTCAACTATTTAAACCATCACACATTTATTAAAGAACAGATAAATAACAAGATTACATGTTATTGTTTACAAGGTTAAACACATAAAAACAATTTAACAGAGAAATAATACATAAAATGAATATTACCCCGTTTGTTTCTTGTGGGAGTCCTGGTTACAGCTTGTATCGTTGGTGTTTCCCTTCCAAAGATGAACTCTAGCTTATTCTCCTTATTCTTATACCCTTTAAGAATGCTGACCATATACTTTTGGCTCTGTTCCAAATAAGGTGCTCTACACTATTGTAAGCTCTTACTACCCACAGCAATCTTCTCTACCCATATATGATCTTAACTCTTGGTATATGTAAACTGGCTACCTCAGCATTACTTCATGCCTGATGTTTAAAAGAACATATTAACCTCTTTATAACTGTAATAATACCATCTCTCTATAACTACAGTAATACTACATTTATAAACATTAAAATCTTACACAATGAGGATCACTGACACCTTCGCAAACTGGGGAAATAGGTAAGCTAGATTGAAAGTCCAAGTTACCGCCAGGGCATCTAACAGTACCACCTGAGGGTCCCTGGACTTCGACGCGTACCTTGGAAAATTGGCTTTCTGCCGATATGCCATGAGATACAATTCCATCTGACCTCCTTTGAGAATCAAGATGGAAAAAACACTTCCGGATGGAGAACCCACTCTCCCAGCTGAAAGGTCTGCCTGATCATGAAGTCCACCTCCCAGAGTACACCCCTGAGAAGTGGATCAATGATAGACATAAAAAATGGGCCTCTGACCACTGAATTATCTTGGATACCTCTGTTAACACTAAGGAACTCCTCGTTCCTCCCTGATGAACTGAAGACATGTGTCCCACTGGGACTAGATAAACTGGACAAAGACTAACTGGGGCCAGGCCAGAATAGTATTGAAGATCGCTCTCAGCTCCAGAATGATTATAGGAAAACCAGACTCTGACTGAGTCCAAATTCCCTGAGCCTTTAGGGGACCATAGACTGTTCCCCATCCTAGAAGGTTGGTGTTTGTTATCACAGACAGCCAAGATGGTCTGCAAAAGCAGGTTCCCTGGAAAGAATGATCCAGAGACATCCACCCTTAAGAAAACCCTTGTCTCCTGCTCTCCAAGGAGACACATTCATATAATCTCCATTCCAAAGCCTGAGCATGATGACCTGCTAAGGTCTGAGAAGAAACCGAGCAAACGGGATGATGTCCCATGCCGCTACCATCAGCCCGATACCTCCATGCACTGAGCCACTAATGGCTGAGGAGAAGACTGAAGAAATAGACTAGAGCAAAAAGGTTTTTAATTTCCTGACTTCCTTCAGGAAAAACTTAATTTATCGGAAATTTAATATGGTTCCCAAGAAGGTTACCTTAGTCCATGTAACTAAGTAACTCCTTACCAAATTTACCTTCCTGCTCGATATCACAGAAAGGATAACAACATTTCCATATGAAGTCTTGCTTGAAAGATTGTGTTGTCTTCAGAAAGAGCGCACCAGTGATGCCCTATAACCGAGCACCGCCAACATCAAACCCAAACTCCTATTAGAAAATTCCGGGAGCTGTGGCAAAGTCAAAAAAACAAGCCACAATTGGGAATGCTTGCCTGAGAATGTGAAAATGCAAGCACGCGTTGGATAAATCTGCCTTCATAAAAATGACCCCCCTGGATCAAAATAAAATTGGAACCAATAGTTTCCACCTTGAAGAAGGATGGCACACTTAGGAATTTTACTATAATTCTGACATCTAAAATTTGATTAGATTTTAAAGATCTAAAATAGTACTGAAGGTCCCCTGGAACCACTACCAGATTAGAATAAAATCTCAAACTCCGTTCCTGAATCGGAACAGGAACTCACCCTTTCCCAGGTCGGAGAGGTCTCCTACCCAGTGTAAGGCCACCTTGCCTCTTATCTGGCTCCAACTGAAGCCAAAACCTCCTTCCTACTCAGAGTAAAAAGTAGAAGGATTCCCTTGAAATCTTGAAAGGAATTAAAAAGTAATCTTAACCAAAATGTGTGCCACTATGGTAAGATCGAAATCTTAGCTTCCCGCTAAATACTCGAAGGGAAGCATCTGTAAGAAAGGAAATGACCAACTCAAAGGTCTTTATTTCATCCTGGACTTGTTTGAAGAGAATGTCTGGTCTAATGGAACCAGACAACATATGAACCAGTATGCTGCCGTATAAGCAACAGAGGCAATACTAAGCCTACCGCACCAGGTGTTCCCAGACAGGGCCCCATCCAGGTACTGACCAACCCTGGACCTGCTTAACTTCCTAGTTCAAACAGGATCTGGAGCATTAAAGGCAGCTTGCCGATAGACACATGATAAGTTGCCATTGTTGAGCAACCCCTCTAACCTTTAATCCCTAGGATCCTTAAAGGAACAACTATCCTCAATGGGAATAGTAGGACTCCAGGCTAGCGTGGAAATTGTCCCTTCCACCTTGAATACTGGCTGACGGAACTCCTTGAAGAGTCCGCTATGGATAAAAATCTCTTCTAGACATAGGAAATGGAGAAAAGAAAAAACATAATTTATGTAAGAACTTACCTGATAAATTCATTTCTTTCATATTAACAAGAGTCCATGAGCTAGTGACGTATGGGATATACATTCCTACCAGGAGGGGCAAAGTTTCCCAAACCTTAAAATGCCTATAAATACACCCCTCACCACACCCACAAATCAGTTTAACGAATAGCCAAGAAGTGGGGTGATAAGAAAAAAGTGCGAAGCATATAAAATAAGGAATTGGAATAATTGTGCTTTATACAAAAAAATCATAACCACCACAAAAAAAGGGTGGGCCTCATGGACTCTTGTTAATATGAAAGAAATGAATTTATCAGGTAAGTTCTTACATAAATTATGTTTTCTTTCATGTAATTAACAAGAGTCCATGAGCTAGTGACGTATGGGATAATGAATACCCAAGATGTGGATCTTTCCACACAAGAGTCACTAGAGAGGGAGGGATAAAATAAAGACAGCCAATTCCTGCTGAAAATAATAATCCACACCCAAAATAAAGTTTAATGAAAAACATAAGCAGAAGATTCAAACCGAAACCACTGCCTGAAGTACCTTTCTACCAAAAACTGCTTCAGAAGAAGAGAATACATCAAAATGGTAGAATTTAGTAAAAGTATGCAAAGAGGACCAAGTCGCTGCTTTGCAAATCTGATCAACTGAAGCTTCATTCCTAAACGCCCAGGAAGTAGAAACTGACCTAGTAGAATGAGCTGTAATCCTCTGAGGCGGAGTCTTACCCGATTTAACATAGGCAAGATGAATTAAAGATTTCAACCAGGATGCCAAAGAAATGGTAGAAGCTTTCTGGCCTTTTCTAGAACCAGAAAAGATGACAAATAGACTAGAAGTCTTTCGGAAAGATTTAGTAGCTTCAACATAATATTTCAAAGCTCTAACAACATCCAAAGAATGTAACGATTTCTCCTTAGAATTCTTAGGATTAGGACATAATGAAGGAACCACGATTTCTCTACTAATGTTGTTGGAATTCACAACCTTAGGTAAAAATTCAAAAGAAGTTCGCAACACCGCCTTATCCTGATGAAAAATCAGAAAAGGAGACTCACAAGAAAGAGCAGATAATTCAGAAACTCTTCTGGCAGAAGAGATGGCCAAAAGGAACAAAACTTTCCAAGAAAGCAATTTAATGTCCAATGAATGCATAGGTTCAAACGGAGGAGCTTGAAGAGCTCCCAGAACCAAATTCAAACTCCATGGAGGAGAAATTGATTTAATGACAGGTTTTATACGAACCAAAGCTTGTACAAAACAATGAATATCAGGAAGAATAGCAATCTTTCTGTGAAAAAGAACAGAAAGAGCAGAGATTTGTCCTTTCAAGGAACTTGCGGACAAACCCTTATCTAAACCATCCTGAAGAAATTGTAATATTCTCGGAATTCTAAAAGAATACCAAGAAAAATGATGAGTAAGACACCAAGAAATATAAGTCTTCCAGACTCTATAATATATCTCTCTAGATACAGATTTACGAGCCTGTAACATAGTATCAATCACAGAGTCAGAGAAACCTCTTTGACTAAGAATCAAGCGTTCAATCTCCATACCTTTAAATTTAAGGATTTCAGATCCGGATGGAAAAAAGGACCTTGCGACAGAAGGTCTGGTCTTAACGGAAGAGTCCATGGTTGGCAAGATGCCATCCGGACAAGATCCGCATACCAAAACCTGTGAGGCCATGCCGGAGCTATTAGCAGAACAAACGAGCATTCCCTCAGAATCTTGGAGATTACTCTTGGAAGAAGAACTAGAGGCGGAAAGATATAGGCAGGATGATACTTCCAAGGAAGTGATAATGCATCCACTGCCTCCGCCTGAGGATCCCGGGATCTGGACAGATACCTGGGAAGTTTCTTGTTTAGATGAGAGGCCATCAGATCTATCTCTGGAAGCCCCCACATTTGAACAATCTGAAGAAATACCTCTGGGTGAAGAGACCATTCGCCCGGATGCAACGTTTGGCGACTGAGATAATCCGCTTCCCAATTGTCTATACCTGGGATATGAACCGCAGAGATTAGACAGGAGCTGGATTCCGCCCAAACCAAAATTCGAGATACTTCTTTCATAGCCAGAGGACTGTGAGTCCCTCCTTGATGATTGATGTATGCCACAGTTGTGACATTGTCTGTCTGAAAACAAATGAACGATTCTCTCTTCAGAAGAGGCCAAAACTGAAGAGCTCTGAAAATTGCACGGAGTTCCAAAATATTGATCGGTAATCTCACCTCCTGAGATTCCCAAACTCCCTGTGCCGTCAGAGATCCCCACACAGCTCCCCAACCTGTGAGACTTGCATCTGTTGAAATTACAGTCCAGGTCGGAAGAACAAAAGAAGCCCCCTGAATTAAACGATGGTGATCTGTCCACCACGTTAGAGAGTGTCGAACAATCGGTTTTAAAGATATTAATTGAGATATCTTCGTGTAATCCCTGCACCATTGGTTCAGCATACAGAGCTGAAGAGGTCGCATGTGAAAACGAGCAAAGGGGATCGCGTCCGATGCAGCAGTCATGAGACCTAGAATTTCCATGCATAAGGCTACCGAAGGGAATGATTGTGACTGAAGGTTTCGACAAGCTGTAATCAATTTTAGACGTCTCTTGTCTGTTAAAGACAGAGTCATGGACACTGAATCTATCTGGAAACCCAGAAAGGTTACCCTTGTTTGAGGAATCAAAGAACTTTTTGGTAAATTGATCCTCCAACCATGATCTTGAAGAAACAACACAAGTCGATTCGTATGAGACTCTGCTAAATGTAAAGACTGAGCAAGTACCAAGATATCGTCCAAATAAGGAAATACCACAATACCCTGTTCTCTGATTACAGACAGAAGGGCACCGAGAATCTTTGTGAAAAATCTTGGAGCTGTGGCAAGGCCAAACGGTAGAGCCACAAATTGGTAATGCTTGTCTAGAAAAGAGAATCTCAGGAACTGAAAATGATCTGGATGAATCGGAATATGCAGATATGCATCCTGTAAATCTATTGTGGACATATAATTCCCTTGCTGAACAAAAGGCAATATAGTCCTTACAGTTACCATCTTGAACGTTGGTATCCTTACATAACGATTCAATAATTTTAGATCCAGAACTGGTCTGAAGGAATTCTCCTTCTTTGGTACAATGAAGAGATTTGAATAAAACCCCATCCCCTGTTCCGGAACTGGAACTGGCATAATTACTCCAGCCAACTCTAGATCTGAAACACAATTCAGAAATGCTTGAGCTTTCACTGGATTTACTGGGACACGGGAAAGAAAAAATCTCTTTGCAGGAGGTCTCATCTTGAAACCAATTCTGTACCCTTCTGAAACAATGCTCTGAATCCAAAGATTGTGAACAGAATTGATCCAAATTTCTTTGAAAAAACGTAACCTGCCCCCTACCAGCTGAACTGGAATGAGGGCCGTACCTTCATGTGAACTTAGAAGCAGGCTTTGCCTTTCTAGCAGGCTTGGATTTATTCCAGACTGGAGATGGTTTCCAAACTGAAACTGCTCCTGAGGATGAAGGATCAGGCTTTTGTTCTTTGTTGAAACGAAAGGAACGAAAACGATTGTTAGCCCTGTTTTTACCTTTAGATTTTTTATCCTGTGGTAAAAAAGTTCCTTTCCCACCAGTAACAGTTGAAATAATAGAATCCAACTGAGAACCAAATAATTTGTTTCCCTGGAAAGAAATGGAAAGTAGAGTTGATTTAGAAGCCATATCAGCATTCCAAGTCTTAAGCCATAAAGCTCTTCTGGCTAAGATAGCTAGAGACATAAACCTAACATCAACTCTAATAATATCAAAAATGGCATCACAGATAAAATTATTAGCATGCTGAAGAAGAATAATAATATCATGAGAATCACGATTTGCTACTTGTTGCGCTAGGGTTTCCAACCAAAAAGTTGAAGCTGCAGCAACATCAGCCAATGATATAGCAGGTCTAAGAAGATTACCTGAACACAGATAAGCTTTTCTTAGAAAGGATTCAATTTTTCTATCTAAAGGATCCTTAAACGAGGTACCATCTGACGTAGGAATGGTAGTACGTTTAGCAAGGGTAGAAATAGCCCCATCAACTTTAGGGATTTTGTCCCAAAATTCTAACCTGTCAGGCGGAACAGGATATAATTGCTTAAAACGTTTAGAAGGAGTAAATGAATTACCCAATTTATCCCATTCTTTGGAAATCACTGCAGAAATAGCATTAGGAACAGGAAAAACTTCTGGAATAACCGCAGGAGCTTTAAAAACCTTATCCAAACGTATAGAATTAGTATCAAGAGGACTAGAATCCTCTATTTCTAAAGCAATTAGTACTTCTTTAAGTAAAGAGCGAATAAATTCCATCTTAAATAAATATGAAGATTTATCAGCATCAATCTCTGAGATAGAATCCTCTGAACCAGAAGAGTCCAAAGAATCAGAATGATGGTGTTCATTTAAAAATTCATCTGTAGAGAGAGAAGATTTAAAAGACTTTTTACGTTTACTAGAAGGAGAAATAACAGACAAAGCCTTCTTTATGGATTCAGAAACAAAATCTCTTATGTTATCAGGAACATTCTGCACCTTAGATGTTGAGGGAACTGCAACAGGCAATGGTACATTACTAAAGGAAATATTATCTGCTTTAACAAGTTTGTCATGACAATTATTACAAACAACAGCTGGAGGAATAGCTACCAAAAATTTACAGCAGATACACTTAGCTTTGGTAGATCCAGCAGGCAGTGATTTTCCTGTAGTATCTTCTGGCTCAGATGCAACGTGAGACATCTTGCAATATGTAAGAGAAAAAACAACATATAAAGCAAAATAGATCAAATTCCTTATAAGACAGTTTCAGGAATGGGAAAAAATGCCAAATATCAAGCTTCTAGCAACCAGAAGCAAATGAAAAATGAGACTGAAATAATGTGGAGAAAAAAGCGACGCCCATATTTTTTAGCGCCAAATAAGACGCCCACATTATTTGGCGCCTAAATGCTTTTGGCGCCAAAAATGACGCCACATCCGGAACGCCGACATTTTTGGCGCAAAATAACGTCAAAAAATGACGTAACTTCCGGCGACACGTATGACGCCGGAAACGGAAAAGAATTTTTGCGCCAAAAAAGTCCGTGCCAAGAATGACGCAATAAAATGAAGCATTTTCAGCCCCCGCGAGCCTAACAGCCCACAGGGGAAAAAGTCAAATTTTTGAGGTAAGAAAAATATGATAATTCAATGCATAATCCCAAATATGAAACTGACTGTCTGAAAATAAGGAAAGTTGAACATTCTGAGTCAAGGCAAATAAATGTTTGAATACATATATTTAGAACTTTATAAATAAAGTGCCCAACCATAGCTTAGAGTGTCACAGAAAATAAGACTTACTTACCCCAGGACACTCATCTACATGTTTGTAGAAAGCCAAACCAGTACTGAAACGAGAATCAGTAGAGGTAATGGTAAATATAAGAGTATATCGTCGATCTGAAAAGGGAGGTAAGAGATGAATCTCTACGACCGATAACAGAGAACCTTATGAAATAGACCCCGTAGAAGGAGATCACTGCATTCAATAGGCAATACTCTCTTCACATCCCTCTGACATTCACTGCACGCTGAGAGGAAAACCGGGCTCCAACTTGCTGCGGAGCGCATATCAACGTAGAATCTAGCACAAACTTACTTCACCACCTCCTTTGGAGGCAAAGTTTGTAAAAACTGATTTGTGGGTGTGGTGAGGGGTGTATTTATAGGCATTTTAAGGTTTGGGAAACTTTGCCCCTCCTGGTAGGAATGTATATCCCATACGTCACTAGCTCATGGACTCTTGTTAATTACATGAAAGAAAAGGGTACCTTCTCTCCCATTCCTTAGCATTGATCTTGGTATGACCTAATATTGACAACCCCCATGGTATCGTTGTCGTCCTGAGTAGCTAAAACCTCCTTAAGTAACAGATGGAGGTGTTCTAGCTTAAACCTGAAAAATACAACTTCAGTATCAGCAGGACGAATTATACTGTCAGAAACTGAGATTTTATCCTCAGATGCTACCGAAGTATCCTCTTCCTCATGTCTAGGAGGGGACCTTGATATAGTAACAACCATGACAGAAACCTTGCTCACTGACTGTTTATTTTTCCTCTTGCGCTCTCCCTGCAGCATGGGAAAAGCCAACAACGCACTAGAGACCGTCTAGTTACAAAGGGTTGCGATGTCTTGCAAGGTAATTCCAGGAGAAGCCGTGGAGGAAGCGCAGGACACTGGTTGAATGGAAGCTAAGTTTTTTGGACACTTTAGGAGAAGGCTGCAGAATGTATGAAACATTGTCAGACTGCATCTTGAACAGCATCCAAGACAATGTTGGCTCTTAAAAAGAAGTTTATCTCTGAACTGTAAAATCCTCTCAGTACATGAAGAACAGAGAGATTTGTTCATCAAAGCATAAAGTATATGAAAAACATCTTTATTCTCAATTATGATCAAATAAAATTTGAACATCCTCACCAGAGTTACTGTGTCTTTAAATATTAAACGTAACGCTATTAACGTCCTCTTGGACCAACAGTATTCACCTAATTATAAACTAAAAATTTGATGTTACTGTGTCTTTAATTGACAAAATAAACTCCTTTATTTTGGTAATTTTTTTTTTATTTAAATCATAAGAGAATGTTACTGTGTCTTTAATTAACAAAATAAACTCCTTTATTTTGGTAAAAAAATAATTCTTTAACTCATAAGAGAATGTTACCGTGTCTTTAATTAACCAAATAAAATCCTTCATTTTGGTAAAATTTAATTAGTTAACTTATAAGAGAATGTTACTGTGTCTTTAATTAACAAAATAAACTCCCTTATTTTGGAAAAAAAATTAATTCTAAAGAGAGAATCCCCAGACCGCCGCTAAACATTGCTGAG
This sequence comes from Bombina bombina, assembly GCF_027579735.1. Classification (NCBI taxonomy): domain Eukaryota; kingdom Metazoa; phylum Chordata; class Amphibia; order Anura; family Bombinatoridae; genus Bombina; species Bombina bombina. The sequence goes on along the minus strand of NC_069501.1, from coordinate 1,198,615,734 downwards.
GCGTGTGTCTGCTAACATAGGGGAATACAATTATTAGGCATCCGGACTCATTAAAGATACCCTACAAACACAGACTGTGAAGCCTCTCTGCTGCATGACCAAACGCAGCAGAGGAGACCCACCATCACTCTCCGATACATCGGGCTTAGGGCTAAGCGAAAAAAGCGAGCAAACAATGACGTGCATAATAGCTCTGCTCATCGTGGGAGTAACACGGAAAATTTCCCGTGCGGCCACTCTGTTTCAGACACAGAGCCGTCGGGAGAAATAACAGCATGGCAATCTGAGTAGTGAAAACCTCCTGGTCGGCTATATAACGTAAAATGAGCCGTTAGAAGAAAAAGTCTAGTTCCGCAAAAAGGTTAATCCTCCCGGTCGGTTAGAAATTGGGAGTAGGAGATCATACAAACAAGAATAGCTGCGCAGCAGACACAAACCTCCCGGCCGGCTGTTAAATTAAAATAAAGCCGTTGGGAGTTGCTAACCAGTCGCACCAAACATAAACACAAGAGCCACTTCTCCACGTCCCCAGTGCCTGCAGTCACTGCCCTATGACTTATCCTCTTATGCTCTAAATCCACCAAAAGCTCTACTGTAGAGACTGATATGGACTACGGCTACACCCTAGAACAAAGCAGCACTCTCTGGCACTACTTTAAAAATAATAAACTCTTGATTGAAGGTATCTTTTCTAGCACCTCACTTTACCTCTTCCTATTACTAACATAGGCAAAGAGAATGACTGGAGTGGGAGGGAAGGGAGGAGCTATATATAGCAGCTCTGCTGTGGTGCTCTGTGCCTCCTCCTGCTGACCAGGAGGTGAATATCCCATTAGTAATTAAGATGATCCGTGGACTCATTGTGTCATAAAAAAGAAAAGTATTTGTTGAGTAACACAATGCCCCCTAAAAAACAAGCATGGGAAAAAATCGGTTTATTTGTCTTGACAAATAATTAGAAAAATCTTAAGTGAACCAAACCCAGCTATCAGAGATTCTGATCTCTAAAATAAAGGGGGAACAAAAAGAATTGCAAAGAGACATCCATTTACTCTCCCAAGAAATTAAAAATCATCAGACGAGACCAGAAGAACATAGACTATCAGAGCTTGAGGATGTGTGATCTAATCTGACAGGCCACATTTTAGAATTAGAGAAACAGAATAAAGTTATGCTTCTAAAACTAGAAGATATGGAAAACTGATCTGACGTTAGAATCTAAAGTTGATAGGTCTTTAAAAATTAGTCAAAGCACCTAACCAACTTTATTGAAACTCTGTTGCCAGAGTTATTAGGTCTTTGTAAAGAGCAGGGTCCCTTTTTAACATAAAGATACAATTAATTAATTAATACAGAGCAGTAAACCTAGATGCAGAAGACATACAAGAGCGGTGTATTTTTAGGGGAGGCAGGGAAAAACAGAATTTATGCTTACCTGATAAATTTCTTTCTCTTGTAATGTATCCACGGATTCATCCATACTTATGGGATATTCTCCATCCCTACAGGAAGTGGCAGAGAGAGCACCCACAGCAGAGCTGTCCATATAGCTCCTCCCTTAGCTCCACCCCCCAGTCATTCGACCGAAGGCTAGGAAGAAAAAGGAGAAACTATAGGGTGTAGTGGGACTGAAGTTTTTTAAATAAAAATATACTACCTGTCTTAAATAGACAGGGCGGGCCGTGGACTCGATACATCACAAGAGAAAGAAATTTATCAGGTAAGCATAAATTCTGTTTTCTCTTGTAAGATGTATCGAGTCCACGGATTCATCCATACTTATGGTATACCAATACCAAAGCTTTAGCACACGGATGAAGGGAGGGACAAGACAGGTACCTTAAATGGAAGGCACCACTGCTTGTAGAACCTTTCTCCCAAAAATAGCCTCCGAAGAAGCAAAAGTATAACATTTGTAAAATTTGGAAAAAGTATGAAGTGAAGACCAAGTCGCCGCCTTACAAATCTGTTCAACAGAAGCCTCATTTTTAAAAGCCCATGTGGAAGCCACTGCTCTAGTAGAATGAGCAGTAATTCTTTCCGGAGGCTGCTGGCCAGCAGTCTCATAAGCCAAACGGATGAAGCTTTTCAGCCGTAGCCTTTTGTCACAGTCTGTCTATGATTCAGAATGAAATTGGTAGTTGGATCTCAACTGCAGATAGAACTAACTGTTTTATTCACTATTATGAATAGATTCACAGGTTATTCAATAAAGTCTTAGTCTGCATAGAGAGGGGAAGAAAGAGTTAATCACTCCTGTATGAGTTCAGTGTTAGCAGGTTACATTAGAGAGTCCGGTAATAATCACTACTTATTCCTCTGAGGTAAACCTCTAACTGCGGTAGTTATCAACAACTGGAATTAAGAGGATCAGTAGAATGTCTTTTATGATGTAACTGGAGCGTGAACCCTCTTGCTTGCTTACTGGTAATTTGTGCAGTTTGTATTAGAAACGGGCAGCTGCAGAGGGAGAGCTGTACAGCTGGCGGCAGTGTGCTGTGAGTGAAGGGGGTGTGTGCGTAAGCACCAATCATCTCGCTGGAATCACTGACAGGCTACAACGGAGCGTAGCGGAGTAAGGCTGTTAGAAATCTTGCTTGCGGGGAGACCCGCGCTGTATGTAGTAAGAGTCTGTATTGGAAGCGGGCAGAACCAGCGTAGCTCACCGGACCAATTAGGAAGGAGAGGAGGATGGTAAGAGGCACCGGAGCTGAACCGGTGGGTGATGATCCGCTCTTGGGGTTGTGTCACCCCGGAGGGTTTAACTTGTATTTGTAATCCTAGAGAGTCAAATGACAGGATAACACAGTAGGTAAACAGGTTCTGTGGAAGTAGTGGGATAATCCTTTGAGGGATTAGTATATCAATTCAATACAATTGAGCCAGGAATAGAGTTGTGGCGGCGTCTCAGCTTGAGGAACAGTACACAACTAAATTAAACGGCAGGTGAGAGGGGGAGGAGTAGCCTTATATAAGGTTGGATTTAAAGTCATACACCTCATACCCGACACCTTTTGACCTCTCCGTTTACCAGAATAAACAACAAACAATGAAGATGTTTGACGGAAATCTTTAGTTGCTTGTAAGTAGAACTTTAAAGCACGAACCACATCAAGATTGTGCAACAGACGTTCCTTCTTTGATTAAGGATTAGGACACAGAGAAGGAACAACAATCTCCTGATTGATATTCCTATTAGAAACAACCTTAGGAAGAAACCCAGGTTGGTACGCAAAACCACCTTATCTGCATGGAAAACTAGGTAAGGTGAGTCACACTGTAAAGCAGATACCTCAGAAACTCTTTGAGCCAAAGAGATAGCTACTAACAACAAAACTTTCCAAGATAGAAGCTTAATATCTATGGAATGCATAGGTTCAAACGTAACCCCTTGAAGAACTTTAAGAACCAAGTTTAGGCTCCATGGCGGAGCAACAGGTTTAAATACAGGCTTGATCCTGAACAAGGCCTGACTAAATGCTTGAACGACTGGAACATCTGCCAGACGTTTGTGTAAAAGAATAGATAAAGCAGATATTTGTCACTTTAAGGAACTAGCTGTTATCCCTTCTCCAATCCTTCTTGGAGAAAGGACAAAATTCTAGGAATCCTAATCTTACTCCATGAGTAATCCCTGGATTCACACCAACAAAGATATTTGCGCCAAATCTTATAATAGATTTTCCTGGTAACAGGCTTTCTAGCCTGAATAAGGGTATCAATGACCGACACTTTGATAGAATCAGGCGTTCAATCTCCAAGCAGTCAGATGCAGAGAAATTAGATTTGGATGCTTGAACGGACCTTGGATTAGAAGGTCCTGCCTCATTGGCAGAGTCCACGGTGGAACAGATGACATGTCCACCAGGTCTGCATACCAAGTCCTGCGTGACCACGCAGGCGCTATCAGAATCACCAAAGCTCTCTCCTGCTTGATTCTAGCAACCAGATGTGGGAGGAGAGGAAACGGTGGAAATACATAAGCTAGCCAGATTGAAGGACCAAGGCACTGCTAGAGCATCTATCAGTACCGCCTGGGGATCCCGGGACCTGGACCCGTAACGAGGAAGCTTGGCGCTCTGACGGGACGCCATCAGATCCAATTCTGGTGTGCCCCATAGCCGAGTCAGCTGGGCAAATACCTCCAGATGGAGCTCCCACTCCCCTGGATGAAAAGTCTGACGACTTAGGAAATCCGCCTCCCAGTTCTCTACCCCTGGGATATGGATTGCTGAGAGATGGCAAGAGTGATCCTCCACCCATCGGATTACTTTGGTTACCTCCATCATCTCTAGAGAACTCCGTGTTCCTCCTTGATTGATATAGGCTACAGTCGTGATGTTGTCCGACTGAAATCTGATGAATTTGGCCGCAGCTAGCTGAGGCCACGCCTGAAGTGCATTAAATATCGCTCTCAGTTCTAGAATGTTTATCGGGAAAAGAGATTCCTCCTGAGATCATAAGCCCTGTTCTTTCAGGGATTTCCAGACTGTACCCCAGCCTAGCAGGCTGGCATCTGTCGTTACTATGAGCCACTCTGGCCTGCGGAAACACATACCCTGAGACAGGTGGTCCTGAGACAACCACCAGAGAAGAGAATCTCTGGTCTCTTGGTCCAGATGCAGTTGAGGAGATAAATCTGCATAATCCCCATTCCACTGTTTGAGCATGCATAGTTGCAGTGGTCTGAGGTGTAGGCGGGCATAAGGAACTATGTCCATTGTCGCTACCATGAGTCCGATTACCTCCATACACTGAGCCACTGATGGCCGAGGAATGGAATGAAGAGCTCGGCAAGTGATTAAAAGTTTTGATTTTCTGACCTCCGTCAGAAATATTTTCATTTTTACCGAGTCTATCAGAGTCCCTAGGAAGGAAACTCTTGTGAGAGGGACGAGAGAACTCTTTTTTATGTTCACCTTCCACCCGTGAGATCTCAGAAAAGCCAACACGATGTCCGTGTGAGACTTGGCTAGCTGGAAAGTCGACGACTGAATTAAGATGTCGTCTAGATAAGGCGCCACTGCTATACCCCGCGGTCTTAGAACCGCCAAAAGGGACCCTAGCACCTTTGTGAAAATTCTGGGAGCCGTGGCCAACCCGAAGGGAAGGGCCACAAACTGGTAATGCCTGTCCAGAAAGGAGAATCTGAGGAATTGATGATGATCTCTGTGAATAGGAATGTGTAGATACGCATCCTTTAAGTCCAAATAGTCTCCATTTTGAAAGATGGTACTCTGAGGAATTTGTTTAGAATTTTGAGATCCAAGATTTTTCTGAAAGTTCCCTCTTTTTTTGGGAACCACAAACAGGTTGGAGTAAAAACCTAGCCCTTGTTCTGCTCTTGGAACTGGGCGGATCACTCCCATGGTATGTAGGTCTTCTACACAGCGTAAGAACGCCTCTCTCTTTGTCTGGTTTGCAGACAATTGAGAAATGTGAAATCTCCCCCTTGGGGGGGAGTCTTTGAAGTCCAGAAGATATCCTTGGGACACAATTTCTAAATCCCAGGAATTGTGAACATCTCTTGCCCAAGCCTGAGCAAAGAGAGAGAGTCTGCCCCCTACTAGATCCTGTCCCGGATCGGGGGCTACCCCTTCATGCTGTCTTAGAGGCAGCAGCAGGCTTCTTGGCCTGTTTACCTTTGTTCCAAGCCTGGTTAGGTCTCCAGACTGACTTGGATTGAACAGAATTCCCCTCTTGCTTTGCTGCAGGGGAAGCTGAAGCGGGACCACCCTTGAAGTTCCGAAAGGAACAAAAATTATTTTGTTTCGTCCTCATCTTATTTGTTTTATCTTGAGGGAGGGTATAGCCTTTCCTTCCAGTGATGTCTGAAATAATTTCTTTCAGTGCAGGCCCGAATAGGGTCTTTCCTTTGAAAGGGATGTTAGACAATTTAGATTTTGATGACACATCAGCAGACCAGGACTTAAGCCATAACGCCCTGCGTGCTAAAATTGCAAAACCTGAATTCTTTACCGCTAATTTAGATTTGGAAAGCGGCATCTGTAATGAAAGAATTAGCCAACTTAAGGGCCTTAATTCTATCCATAATATCTTCTAATGGGGTCTCCACCTGGAGAGCCTCTTCTAGAGCCTCAAATCAGAAAGCAGCTGCAGTAGTTACAGGAACAATGCATGCAATAGGTTGGAGAAGAAAACCTTGATGAACAAAAATTTTGTTTAGGAGACCCTCTAATTTTTTATCCATAGGATCTTTGAAAGCACAACTGTCTTTGATAGGTATAGTTGTACGCTTAGCAAGAGTAGAAATAGCTCCCTCCACCTTAGGAACAGTCTGCCACGAGTCCTGTATGGTGTCAGATATGGGAAACATTTTCTTAAAAACAGGAGGGGGAGCGAACGGAGTACCTGGTCTATCCCACTCCTTGGTAACAATAGCCACAATCCTCTTAGGGACTGGAAAAATATCAGTGTAAACAGGAACCTCTAAGTATCTGTCCATTTTACACAATTTCTCGGGGACCACTATAGGGTCACAATTGTCTAGAGTAGCTAATACCTCCTTAAACAATAAGCGGAGGTGTTCAAGCTTAAATTTAAAGGCCGTCATATCAGAATCTGTCTGAGGGAGTGTCTTTCCTGAATCAGAAATCTCTCCCTCAGATAACAAATCCCTTACCCCTACTTCATAACATTGTGAGGGTATATCGGATACGACTACTAAAGCATCAGACGGCTCAGCATTTGTTCTTAACCCAGAGCTGTCACGCTTTCCTTGTAAATCAGGCAGTTTAGAGAAAACCTCCGTGAGGGTTTTATTCATAACTGTGGCCATGTCTTGTAAAGTAAATGAATTAGACGCACTAGAGGTACTTGGCGTCACTTGTGCGGGCGTTACTGGTTGTGACACTTGGGGAGAGCTATATGCTAAACCCTCATTTCCTTCTGAGAATCATCTATTGCAATATTTTTAAGTGCTAAAATATGCTCTTTATAATTTAGAGACATATCAGTGCAAGTGGGACACATTCTAAGAGGGGGTTGCACAATGGCTTCTAAACACATAGAACAAGGATTTTCCTTGGTGTCAGACATGTTAAACAGGCTAGTAATGAAACAAACAAGCTTGGAAAACACTTTAATCAAAGAAAATAACATAATTTATGTAAGAACTTACCTGATAAATTCATTTCTTTCATATTAGCAAGAGTCCATGAGCTAGTGACGTATGGGATATACATTCCTATCAGGAGGGGCAAAGTTTCCCAAACCTCAAAATGCCTATAAATACACCCCTCACCACACCCACAAATCAGTTTAACGTATAGCCAAGAAGTGGGGTGATAAGAAAAAAGTGCGAAAGCATAAAAAATAAGGAATTGGAATAATTGTGCTTTCTACAAAAAAATCATAACCACCACAAAAAAGGGTGGGCCTCATGGACTCTTGCTAATATGAAAGAAATGAATTTATCAGGTAAGTTCTTACATAAATTATGTTTTCTTTTCAAATTTAAGGATTTGAGATCCTGATGGAAAAAAAGGACCTTACGATAGAAGGTCTGGTCTTAACGGAAGAGTCCAAGGTTGGCAAGTGGCCGTCCGGACAAGATCCGCATACCAAAACCTGTGAGGCCATGCTGGAGCCACCAGCAGAATAAACAAACGCTCTTTTAGAATCTTGGAAAAAGAACTAGAGGCGGAAAGATATAAGCAGGATGATACTTCCAAGGAAGTGACAATGCATCCACTGCTTCCGCCTGAGGATCCCTGGATCTGGACAGATACCTGGGAAGCTTCTTGTTTAGATGAGAAGCCATCATATCTATTTCTGGAAGTCCCCATATTTGAACCATCTGAAGAAATACCTCTGGGTGAAGAAACCATTCGCCCGGATGTAGCGTTTGGCGACTGAGATAATCAGCTTCCCAATTGTCTATACCTGGGATATGAACTGCAGAAATTAGACAGGAGCTGGATTCCGCCCATACAAGTATTCGAGAGACTTCTTTCATAGCCAGAGGACTGTGAGTTCCTCCTTGATGATTGACATATGCCACAGCTGTGACATTGTCCGTCTGGAAACAAATGAACGACTCTCTCTTTAGAAGAGGCCACGACTAAAGAGCTCTGAAAATTGCACGGAGTTCCAAAATGTTGATTGGTAATCTCACCTCCTGAGATTCCCAAACCCCTTGTGCTGTCAGAAACCCCCATACAGCTCCCCAACCTGTCAGACTTGCATCTGTTGAGATCACAGTCTAGATTGGAAGAACAAAAGAAGCCCCCTGAACTAAATGATGGTGGTCTGTCCACCACGTCAGAGAGTGTCGAACAATCAGTTTTAAAGATATTAATTGAGATATCTTTGTATAATCCCTGCACCACTGGTTCAGCATACAGAGCTGAAGAGGTCGCATGTGAAAACGAGCAAAGGGGAACACGTCCAATGCAGCAGTCATAAGACCTAGAATTTCCGTGCATAAGGCTACCGAAGGGAAAGATTGAGACTGAAGGTTTCGACAAGCTGAAACCAATTTCAGACGTCTCTTGTCCGTCAGAGACAGAATCAAGGACACTGAATCTATCAGGAAACCTAAAAAGGTTACCCTTGTCTGAGGAATCAAACGAACTGATCTGTAAATTGATCCTCCAACCATGTTCTTGAAGAAACAACACTTATAAAAGACTGGAAAGGTTCTTTCTAGTGAAAATGAGCAAAGGGAATTGAATCCAATGATGTGGCCATAAGACCAAAAACTTCTATGCATATATAGCAACTGAAGGAAATAATAGAGACTAAAGGTACCGATAGACGGAACCCAATAAAATTATCCCTTGTCTGATTAGAGACAAGGACAGTGACACAAACTATCTGGAAACCTAAAAAAGGTGACCCTTGTGTGAGGAAACAAGAGCTTTTGAAAAAAAAAGATCCTCTAACTATGTCCTGAAGAGCAAGTGAATCATATGAGATTCCGCAGCCTCAGAAAATAATCTGAATGAAAACAGAAAAATTAAAATATGCATTTATTGTATCTAATGAAAACAAATAATGCTATCAATGACCATAAAAAGGCAAAATAGTTTGAATAAAACTCCAAAACCCGGTTCCTCAAAAGGAACTGGAAGAAACACCCCAGAAGATTCCAGGTCTGAGCAGCGCTTGAACCCCATGGGTGCCCAGCCATGCTTCAACAGTACCCAAAATATATAGGACAGAAACATAGTTAAAGAAAGTGTTAGCCTTACTGGAATAAAACCAAAGAAATTTGGACAAAATAAATTTCAAAGAAGCCTTAACCTGCCCCTTACCAGCCAAGCTGGAATACGACACGTACATCGCAAAATTAGGGAGCTGATTTCGAACTCCAAATATAGACATGTTACTTGGGAAAGAACTCAGGAATTCGTTCCTTAATAAGAACAACCAAACCAGTATAAGCTTAAAGTTTTAGTCTTAGAACTCAATCTTGAAGGCCAGAGTAACAGTTAAGAATTGAATCCAATTATAAAACAAATAATTGATTATCTTAGAACAAAAGAAATATGGATTTTTTTTTATTTTTTATTTTTATTTAAAAAATCACAAAATTGTTCTAGCTAAAAAAGCTAAAGACATAGATTAATCCTCATTTGCGAAAATATTCAATAAAATGAAGACACAAATGAAATTATTAGCATGATAGACCAGTTTAAAGGACCAGCCAATACAGTGGACTTGCATAATCAATAAATGCAAAACAACAAGACAAATGCAACAGCACCTAGTCTAGTAAATGTTGTCCCTTTAACAATGCTAAAATAAATCATAATCTGATACTTGATCTTAAAGTAAACAGAGAAAATGAAGCAATTGCAATATCCAAATAAATCACAGGACCAAGAAAAGTACCTGAAACTAAATAATTTTCCATAAATAAGATACAACTATCTAAAGAAAATAAATACTATTTTGCTATAGAAACAATAGCATAATTAGTAGAATTAGAGATAGCCCCAATAAATTGGAGAACCCTCCAAATTGAGTTTAACTGCTGGCAAAGAATATAGTTTAAAACCTTTGAAGAAGGAATAAAAGAAAATTTTCAGCCTATTCCATTCCCTAGTATAGGGAATTGGAAAGAAAACCTCTGAAAACATGGAAGAAATAAATAGGCAGAAATAATGTCAGCTAGTCTTAAAGAACTAGTTACCTTAATATCCAAAATAATCAACACCTTTTCAACAAAAAACAAATGTACTTTAATAATAGAAAAATAATAGAAAAGTAGATTTGTTAATGTCAATATCTGATGAAGAAAATTTCTGAAAGAGAAAAAAACATCATCAGAGAAGGATAAATCAGTATGTTGTTGGTCATTTGAAACTTCAATAATTAAAAAAGAAGTGAAAAATGACCTAAAAATTTTATTAGAAGGCACAAAGTCAGACAAAGCCTTTAACATAGAAACAGAAAAATATTTCTTATAAGTCTTCTAAATATTTCTTGTAAGAAAAGAAAATATATAAAGCATAAATACTAATGGATTCCGCATGTAAAAGTATAACATAATATCTTATTACAAACCATAGCTAAAGATAAACATTTATAACATTAAAAATAAATTAACTTAGCTTTGGTAGAACTGAAACTCAGTTAAGCGTTTTTCCAAAAGTGGCTTCTGATTCAGAGTCCATTTGAGACATCTTGCAATATGTAATAGAAAAAACAACATATAAAGCAAAATTGATCAAATTCCTTAAATGACAGTTTCAGGAATGGGAAAGAAATGCCAATGAACAAGCTTCTAGCAACCAGAAGCAATAGATAATGAGACTTAAATATTGTGGAGACAACAATGACGCTCAAATTTTTTAGCGCCAAAAAAGCCACCCACATTATTTGGTGCCTAAATGCTTTTGGCGCCAAAAATGGCGCCACATCCGGTGACGCCAACATTTTTTGGCGCAAAAACGTCAAAAAAATGACGCAAATTCCGGCGACACGTATGACGCCGGAAATGACAAGAAAATATTTGCGCCAAGAAAGTCCGTGCCAAGAATGACGCAATAAAATGAAGCATTTTCAGCCCCCGCGAGCCTAACAGCCCACAGGAAAAAAAGTCAAATTTTAAGGTAAGAAAAATTGATTATTCATATGCATTATCCCAAATATGAAACTGACTGTCTGAAAATAAGGAACGTTGAACATCCTGAATCAAGGCAAATAAATGTTTAAACACATATATTTAGAACTTTATATAAAAGTGCCCAACCATAGCTTAGAGTGTCACAGAAAATAAGACTTACTTACCCCAGGACACTCATCTACATGTAGTAGAAAGCCAAACCAGTACTGAAACGAGAATCAGTAGAGGTAATGGTATATATAAGAGTATATCGTCGATCTGAAAAGGGAGGTAAGAGATGAATCTCTAAGACCGATAACAGAGAACCTATGAAATAGCCCCCGTAGAAGGAGATCATTGAATTCAAATAGGCAATACTCTCTTCACATCCCTCTGACATTCACTGCACGCTGAGAGGAAAACCGGGCTCCAACCTGCTGCGGAGCGCATATCAACGTAGAATCTAGCACAAACTTACTTCACCACCTCCAAAGGAGGCAAAGTTTGTAAAACTGATTTGTGGGTGTGGTGAGGGGTGTATTTATAGGCATTTTGAGGTTTGGGAAACTTTGCCCCTCCTGGTAGGAATGTATATCCCATACGTCACTAGCTCATGGACTCTTGCTAATTACATGAAAGAAAACACTTTAAACAAAAACGGTACTGTGCCTTTAAGAGAAAAAAAGCTGCACAAACTCTGCAAAACAGTGTAAAAAAGCAGTAAACAAAACAAATTTTTTTACAATAGCATCATAAAGCCTTAGTAACTTTGCACCACTATGTAAATAAACAATTAACCCCTTAATGTAAAAACCGGATTGAAAAAACTTCAAAACCGGTAAAATAACGTTCAGCACCTTGCCATAGCTCTGCTGTAGCGCCTACCTGCCCTTTAGGAACGATTTGTGGGGAAAAAAAACCTCTTTACAGCCCTCAAATACAGCAGGAATCTCTGGAGAAGTAGCTGGATGCTTCTGAGGTAAACTATGCAACTGAAAATAGGCCCCTCCCACCTCACTCGATGTTATGGGGCCTAAAAGAAACACCACAAGGTTTCTTAAACTAGCCATGTGGGTTAATAACCCTTAAACAAGCCACAAAGACCCCTTAAAGTACCTCAAAAAACATTTTATTTGTAATTAAAAAAAAAAAAAAAATCCTATTAGTGTCACCAGTAACTACGAGCCCTTTATGTAAGCTTGGATTCCTCTTTTACTGAATACAGCTTACCTTTCCCTCATGATGATATTGCCAGCCTTTTCTAGAAATAACACAGTCTGGCTAGAAAAAAAAATAGACTGAACATACCTTAATGCAGTTTAGCCTGCAAACTGTTCCCCCAACTGAAGTTTTCCTGTACTCTTCAGCCCTTGTGAGAACAGCAGTGGATCTTAGTTACAAAATGCTAAGATCATCATCCTCCTTGCAGAAATCTTCATCCCTTTTCTGCCAGAGAGTAAATAGTACACACCGGTACCATTTAAATTAAAAAACTTTTGCTTGAGAAAATAAAAACTAACATTTTTGTCACCACACTCCCTTTGCCCTTCCTAGCAGTTAAGCAGTTAAGCAGGCAGAGAGAATGACTGGGGGGTGGAGCTATGGACAGCTCTGCTGTGGGTGCTCTCTCTGCCACTTCCTGTAGGGAAGGAGAATATCCCATAAGTATAGATGAATCCGTGGACTCGATAGATCTTACAAGATAAATTAGGTATTTTTCTAAGCAGTTTATTAAATGAATAAATGAAATATTGAAATAAAAATAATTTGTAGAAAATAACATAGCTTAAATCACTTTAAAAATCATTACAAATTTGTATTTCATGGAAAAAATTTAAATTTTGTATTTAAATTGTGCAGAAATTATTTAATGTGCATAGTGGATAAAACTACACTGCACATAATAAACCCAAGACATTAAATTTAAAGTGTATTAATTTCCTTATTGTAAAATTACTTCCCCACCTCTGCTAGTGGACTAAACAGGGGAGTTCCATGGGCAAAGCTGAAATTTTCCCTCAGGATCTGGCGTATACATTAGACATTTCCCCCCTGCAGAAGCCATTGTTTATCTTGTAAATTAAAAGGTAGTGACATTGTGTCAAAATACCCAAAACTCGTAATAGAAAAATACATACATACCACAATAGAGGTGATTGTAAGATATAAAGCAGAGTAATCTGATTAGTATTGGCTGAAGTGTTTAATTTTTAAAGTGTTTCCCCTGCTCTTTGTTAACTTCGCTCTCCTCAGCAAATTTTCCCTTTCCAGTTTGTTTCATTACTTTGTATGGGTGACAGTGATTACATGGAAAACCACATCTGATTCTAAGTTTTTAGAATTTGGCACTATAAACGTAGGGTACCTTCCTTAAATGGCAGGTATATTTTGTAAATAATTGTATTTTTAAATTATATATATAAGCCACTGATGCAGCCTCTGCTAGAATGTAACTTTGCACAAACAAACACTTGTACAGCCCTACCTCCTTCTTTTGCATAACCAATTGTGCGTGAGCAGGGCTTGTCAGCACACCAGATGAATGAGTTCTCTCCAAGGTTGGACAGATCAAAAAGCACTGGTCATAAGACTGGGGCTAAACTTGTGGTTTAACAAAAATAACTCTAAATTTCTAAATATCGCTTGAAGTTCAAGAATGTTGATTGGCAACTTTGCCTTTGGAGGATACCAAACTTCTTGCACTCTTTGAGAAACCCAGACCGCCCACTACTTAGGAGACTGGCGTCCGTCAGCACAATAGACCAAGACTGATGAAGGAAGGATGTCCAAAGGGTCAAAGATAGAATATGTGTCCTCAGGAAAAAGATTGTCCGATAGAGAAATCCAAAACAATCTGTTGTTCCAAATATAGATAATTTTTTGACCAGAGATAGTATAGCCAATTAAAGCATCTCAAGTGAAGAGGGGCAAAAGGAACTGTGTCTGAAGCAGCTACCATAAGTCCCATCGCCTCCATGCACTGAGCTACCAATTGAATGTAGCTCCTTGTAGGGAGAGACACAACCTATGAATCTTTATATTATGAAGTTCTGTCAGGAACTAGATGCATAAGGATTGAGTGCATTGTGACTCCTATATATGCTACACTTACAGCAGGATAAAATGAGCTTTAAGGTACATTGATACCCCAACCACGGTCTTGAAAGAAGACAGGTTTGTGAGTATGAACAATAGCTAGTGACAAGAAATAAGATTGCACTAGTATGTCGTCCAGATATGGAGCAACTGAAATGCCCTGAATTCTGATCACCGGCAAGATTGCATCCAACACAGAGTGGCAAACTAGCAGTGTTTTGCAGATATACATACCTCATGAACTGAAAGTGATCCCTGTGTATAGGAATGTTCAGATATGAATCCTTGAGGATCTATAATAACCATAACAGTGAGGAACGTTCCCATTATACAAGTGGAACCCTGACCAATATTTTTAGGGATATCCACGACAGGACTGTAAATTCCTTTGGACAATGAACAGATTGGGGTAAAAACTCTTTTTTTCACTATTTTGCACTATTTTTTGAGCTTTCAGTCACATCCCCTTTTTTCTCCTACACCATCACTAATGAGGGATCATCTATAACATAACTATATTGGACTCTACCTAAGTATACGCTTGGAAATTCTACATAATATTTTCACTGAACCTGGGATTACAAATTACACTCAACCGATAGGAACAATTTGTGACTTCTCACTACACCACGAACCGCTGGGCGCTTAGTGCCCGATTTGTGTACCAAGGTGGTGTAGTACTGCTTTAGTGGTACTTTCTGTACTGGTACTTTTTCTATATATATATATATATATATATATATCTTTTATTCGCATATTATCAAGATTGTCTACTGTCACATCTTACCAGTCTTTTTGTATGTCGATAAACATGGATCCATGTTAATGTACTATTTGAATATTCCACATAGGTACCTTTGCATATTGCATATTATTTATTGTTTTAATTGTTTTAACTGTCAACATTTATTGTCATTAATAAATACACGTGTACTACCTATTCCCATCCTAGCCAACTTCTAGTTGAGGCACTCAAGCTACATCCATATAAAAACTCTTGACCCTGAGGTTACATAGGTACTGGGATAAATTATTCCCTTATCCTCAAAATCCTTTTATAAAAGGCTGCTGCCTCTGAAGGATCTCTGGCAACATGAGATAGGAACACTGGTCAATAAAGAGGACTCTGGTTCAAAGAGAAACAAAACACCCAGACTGACATGGGGGAGGGAAACCCAACTATCTGTTTATGTCCCCTGGTAATGACGGAGTAAATGCTTTATGTGCTTATATACAAGTATTGATAGCACATATAGTTATATATTGAGATGAATATGATATATGGTGCCATTATTATAATTGCACATATTATAGTAAATTGGGCACACTGTAGATCACATAAGACTTGTCTGAGGTGTACAGCTGTATAAAATGTCTTTGCAAAAACACCTGTATATAGGACGTTATCAACTCTGAATCCTTAGAAACAAGCAATTGCTCCTCTGTGAATATACAGCATGAAGCTCTGTTTAGACACTACACAGTACCAGAGGCGCGACTTTGTAAAGTAACAAAACTATTTTGATCCAAGATCAGCTGTGAACACCGAATCCTCATGGCACTCACTAGCTGTAGATCATACTTGTAATGTTGCTTGTCCTTAGAGTTTCTTGCGTGTAAGATGTTGTCCAGAACATGGTTTTAACATTTAAATAAATTACATTCTTGGATCCTGTGGTCTCCAGTTGCATTATTTTTGCCAGTGGAGGCGTGAGATTGATTTGGGCGTTTCTAACTGAGAGCTCAGTCATTAGCTATCTAGTATGTGATTACGATCCTTATTTCCAGCTGCTGTTTGACTGTATGCCACAGAACTTCACTATTTTAAACTTTTACTTTGAGATTATCTGCAACAAAATTTCTGAATATTTGGGAAAAATATTTACACCCCAAGGACTATATCCTTATTCACAATTTCTTGCACAGTGTTTTATATTACTTTTTTAATAAATATATAAGTGTAAAGTTTTAGGATCCATAAAGCAATGAGTGCTGCTACATTGTAACACAGGTTTTCTTCTATGCTGAATACATTTAACGACATCTATAAATGAGTCACTATAGTACAACCAATGACTGTGCGCACAGTAAAGGAGACAAAATAAAATCAAACCTATTTGGCTGAAAGTAGTTACACCAGGCAATTTGCACCATTTTGTCTGGTATTATATTCATGATAACATCAACAAACAAGATCACAACCAAAAACTTTAGAGTTACAAACTGAATTCACAAACAAAAGAACAGTCTTCTTATATAAATAAAATACCCCAAAATTGTGAACTTAAAATGGATGTTAAATCCGAGCATTAAAAAAAACAAAAAAAAACACTCTAGGATTCACCTTCACGAAAAAAAATAAACTAGTTTCAGTCATCACAAAAATTTTTAAATTTTAGCTGGACATGCCCAGGGCCCGGTAGATATATATATATATATATATATATATATATATATATATATATATATATATATAGTAAGCAGCAGGGATTTGCCCTATCAGTAACTAAGCAGTTCAGTGTGGGTTTAGAGGGGGCCCTGGAGTGTGGGGGGTCCTGAAGAGGGTCTGTCGCTGTGAGGGCCATGGAGTGTGAGGTCTGGCCCTGGAGGTTGGGTGGCCCTTTCTTTGGCCCTAATGTTGGGGGTCCTGGCTCTGGAGGTTGATGGGCCTGTTGGGATTAGGGCAGGGAGGCTACCATGTTCATTTGCATAAATTTGAATACATTTGGGTCAGTGTGAGACAGTTTTCCTGGGGCCTTGATTGGTCTCAGTCTGCCCCTGGTGTGCAGTAGGGTAAGAGTGTGCAGTGGGGGCATGACAGGTCAGGGCCCACCAGCAGGGCTATCACGGCCCGGCTGCTGAGAAACCAGGCCCTAGGGTATTCCATGCACTAATTCAGCCACCAGTTTTTGTCAAACTATTGGGCAGCCAAATATATATATATATATATATTTTTTTTTATGTTATTTTTTCACACACATTTTACTTTAGGTATGGATTCTCAGCTTCCTATTATGTGTTACTGGCAAAGAAGACACCAATATAGGCTCACCAACATCTCCTGATTACAGTGATACCACCTATGCATAGGTTTTTTGACTTGTTTGGGGGGTGCAATATTAAACATCTGACGTGTTTGACTTATTTAACATATCTTCTTTGCCTATTGTCTTTTTGGGGGCCTTTCTACATACACCAATTTATTTGCTTTCCATTAAATTTTATATTTTTTGAAAAGTTAAAAAGGTATTGTGTATATATAGAGTGCTATGATGCAACTGTTTTAACCACACAAAAAAAACAGAAGCAAGTGTATAGTAGTAATTTTTCAAAATTACACACACATTGCTTTTTGACTATGATTCAGGAGATCTTGTTGTAAGTTATTGCAAGAACACACTCCAGGTTGTTTACTGCAAGACCTCTTGAGTACAACTATTCTTCTCTCCCCCCCCCCCATGCATAGGTTTGCCAGTATTTTGGCAAGGTTCAATTACAATTGTATGACTTGTTATTTGAGTTGAAGGTGAGAGTATTTCTTCTGATAAGCCTATCTTTAATTTGGGGCCTATTGCATACCCCAGTTTTATTTATTGGCATGAAAAAGTGTGTATATTTGAAACGTTGACACCCCAAGGTATTGTATATGAAGTATTTTGATGCCTTTGATGCAACTGTTTTAGCCACACCAAAAAAATTAAAAAAAATGGAGAAAGTGTATGGTGGTAAATTTTAAATTTTCCCACACACATTGCTTTTTGACAATGATTTAAAGGGACAGTCTACACCAGAATGTTTATTGTTTTAAAAGATAGATAATCCCTTTATTACCCATTCCCCAGTTTTGCATAACCAACACAGTTATATTAATATACTTTTTACCTCTGTGATTATCTTGTATCTAAGCTTCTGCAAACTGCCCCTTTATTTCAGTTCTTTTGACAGACTTGCAGTTTAGCCAATCAGTGCCTGCTCCCAGATAACTTCATGTCAGGCTTTGCAGCACGGAACTGATAGGCATATAAATTAATTTGGGCGACAATGTTCCCCAATACATCACCCAGAAACACCTCCATGGACTGCTGGAGGCTAAATCCTGCCACATCGACATCAATGCCAGGATTTGCTTTGAAGGGTGGGATTATCTGGCCTCTGGAGATGAGGCATTACCCACCCTTTTAGCAGCAATGGCAGGTGAAGCAACACATCTCCTTCTGGCAGGGGGGGCTAGCAGCCACAGGTACATCATTATCAGTTGAGACTATCTAATGATGTAGCTGAGCATATGGCAGGGTCAAAATTGGAGTCTGACAGAGGCGTCCGACTCTGACGCAAGGATGGCATATGCCTCCTCAGCATTATATGCTCTCTGTGACATGATTTTTTTTGGGACAGATAAAAATAAACACAAAATTTAAATTAACTAAAATGGCTCTGAAAAGAACCTTTGGGTCTCACAAAAAAAAAAGAATTGCTAAAAAAAAAAAAAAAAAAAAAGGCAAGAGCCAGTGATTTATAGTGATCACTGGAACCATAGGAGTTAATGGCTCTGAAAACCTTTGGGTTTTTATCAAATACATCTCTCTCCTAAACACAGATCTCTCACCAACAAAAACGCAAGTGAGGAGAGGGAGATACACACTGATCAGTGTCAATATTTACGAATATTGACATGATCAGACAAATGGGATATTTTATTACAAAATTAGAGCAAGCTCAGATTAGATGACCTTAGCCTGCCCCTATTATGAGGCAGGCTAGGGACACCCCCAGAAGCCCCATGATGCACTAGGGATCACCATCTTTGAAGCCACATGGGGGAAGGGGGCCATTTTATTAAAAATACATATTTTTTAAATTATTTTTTTATGTTATGTTACTTTACTAAGTGCCTTGACCCACCAAGGCACTTATCACACTTACAGAGCATCAGAAGCCTGCCTGATGGCTTCTGGTGCTCTGCCTGACTACTGGGCTCCACGTGGAGTCAAAACGGAAGTGATCACTCCATAGAAACGATCAAAATGGAGCCCAGCAGTCAGCAACAGTATTGCAAGATGCCACAACATTGAGGCTTCACTGCAATACTGTTTGAGAGGCTTCCTGCATATATTATGTATAATGTGCAGCGGTCCCACCCGTTCCCGGCGCCCCTGCACCCAATCCTGCAATGGCTCCCACCCACGATCGGCACCATCGCTGGCCGATGCAGAGAGGCCCTCTGCATTGGTGGGTAAAGATATTGCAGTGATGCCTCAATATTGAAGCATCGCTGCAATACCTTAAAAGCAGCTGGAAGCAATCATGATCGCTTCCACCACTTGAAACCCCAGGCGACGTGCCAAGAACGTCCTTGGTCTTTAAGGGTATTTTTTTGTAGGACGTTCCTGGCACATCTATCTATCTCATTCTTAAAAGCCCAAGACAAAAACACTGCTCGAGTAGAATGAGACGTAGTTCTGAGAAGGTTTAAGTCCTGCTGTCTCATAAGCTAAGCAGATAACACTCCTTAACCAAAAAGATAAGGAAGTCGAAGAGACCTGACTCTTACACTTCCCAGAATAGGCAACAAACAAGGAAGAAGTTTGTCTAAAATCCTTAGTAGCCTGAAGATAAAACTTTAAGGCAAGAACCACATCCAAATTATGAAGCAAACGTTCCTTCAAAGAAAAAGAATTAGGACACAAGGAAGAAACCACAATATCGATTGATGTTGCGGTCTGACACAACCTTAGGGAGAAACCCTTAGTATGTAGGACAGCCTTATCAGAGTGGAACACCAGATAAGGAGGCTCACATTGCAAAGCAGCAGTCTCAGAAACCCTGCGCACTGAAGCAATAATAAAAAAAAAAACTTTCCAGCACAACAACTTAATGTCAATATTATGCATAGGCTCACAAGGAGTCCGTTGCAAAACCTTAAGAACCAGATTCAGACTCCAAGGAGGAGCCTTAGATCTGAACACAGGTCTGATCCTAATCAGAGCCTTAATAAAAGACTGTACATCTGGAAGCTCCAAGAGCCTCTTGTGCAGTAAAACAGACAGGGACAAAATCTGTCCCCTCAGGGAACTGGCCGAAAGACCCTTCTCCAGTCCGTCCTGGAGAAACAATAGAAACCTGGCAACCTTAACTTTATGCCAGGGAAATCCACGGTCTTTACACCAGAATAAATAGGTTCTCCACACCTTATAATAGATGCAACAAGTAACCGGCTTACGAGCTTGAATGAGTATCAGTAACTCAGAAAACCCTCTCTTGGCTAGGACTAAGAGTGCAATCTCCACACAGAGAATCTTGTTCCAGCAGATCCCTGCGACAAGGTAATCTCCATGGAGGAGAAGATGACATCCTCACTAGATCCGCGAACCACATCCATCGTGGCCACGATGGAGCAATCAGTATTACTGACGGGGGCCACTAGACAAGGAAGTGGTAACAGCAGGAACAAAGGTAGATTAGACTGAACCTCCAAGGCACTGCTAATGCATCTATTAGCTCCGCATGAGGATCCCTGGACCTCAACCCATATCTGGGTAGCTTGGTATTGAGACAAGACGCCATGAGATCTATCTCCGGCGTACCTCACCTGTTGCATATCTTTGCAAACACTTTGGGATAGAGAGACCATTGCCCCGGATGAAAGGACTGTCTGCTGAGAAAATCCGCTTCCCAGTTGGCCACACCCGGAATGTGTATTGCTGACAACAAACAGCTGTGGGCCTCTTCCCACTCCAGAATCTGAGATACTTCCCTCATTGCTAGTGAGCTTCTGGTCACCCCCCAATGGTTGATGTAAGCCACTGAGGTTATATTGCCTGATTGGAATCTGATAAACCGGGACGAACCCAGAAAAGGCCAAGCCTTCAGAGCATTGTAGATTGCCCAAAGTTCCAGATTTTTTTTTATTTTTATTAAGGTTGTTAAATGATACAGCATTAAGGATAACACATAGTTTGTAAGTCAACAATTAAGGACATATAAAGCAATATCCCAAATAAAGATATTGATATCTACCGGTTACAGCATGGTTTGCAAATAAGAATACATCAGAGTGAGGAAGAGGAGAACCAACAATCTAAATTGAGTAGGACAAAAGGATGAAGGTAGCACTCTCAGCAACTGGAAAACACATTTAATAGGTGTTTTCCAGTTGCTGAGAGTGCTACCTTCATCCTTTTGTCCTATTTGATTCCTTCAGATCTTGGTTGGGGGTCTGTGAAGGTTTGAGCACTTATTTCCTGCAAATCCTGCACTGTTACATATGGAGGGGGTGACCCAGGAGTGCTGATCCAAACATCACTTAATCTAAATTGAGTAGTAATTCACTAAAAAAGGATTGTTCATATATATCTTGCAAACTTTCATAGTTCTCCATTACACAAACCACGGTAAAGCATAAACAACGACAACCGTTATGTAAAAGCTAGGAAATCAGACGCTCTATATAAAAATAAGCAACTGTAATAGGGATAATATTAACAAAAAGGACTAACCAAACTCAATTGGAACCTCTTTTTCTCTTAGGGAGCATTGGGGAAGGAAAGCAGTGGGCAAGAGCCACTCGAATAAGGGAGAAGAGGGGAAGATAAGGTAAAGTGTTTTCTAGTTGGGCTAGTGAGTATACTATAACATGGAGGGGGAGCTAAGTATATTCATATAGGGGGAGTAGTATACACCTAGGATATGTGTATATATATATATATATATATATATGTATTCTGAAATAGGTAAGGGCACAAATGTAATAACAGGTCAATTATAGAGATAATGCACAATGCTAAAGGAGAGCCGATGGTGGCTAAGGACCTAAATAACACACATTAAGGTATAAAATATGGGGTGACTATAAGCTAGGAGCGGGTAAGGTAGAGACCCCAGTCCTCACGTCTAAGAAGGGAACCTTTAGCAAAAGTTATAACAGTTATCTGTATCAAAGTAATATTACTCCCTGTTTCTCTCGTGTGATACTTAGGATATCTATCCAATAGATGTGAAATAGGGGAACATAATCCTAGATATCTAGTAGCAGCCACTTTTATGATTTGTCATCACCTTCCATCTGTAGTATAACATAAACCTTCACTATATGCTAGACTAAAGACTCAGCAATAAATGTTATACATTTTATACAGCATCTTTAGATGTAAAACATTTAACAAAGCTATTCTAAAACCATTCGAACTGACTCAAGTCAATGGCTGGGGAGGTAGAAGAGTTATCTCAAAAGTTAAGAGCATCAGCATGAATAATGAACGGGGTATCAAACTCAGGGGTGCAAAAACACACACACACATATATAGGGATTTGCAACAACAAGTAGGGCTCAGAAACATAAACATGTAAGAGAGAGAGTTGTAACTTAGAGTAGCAATGTCCAGTACTTCACATGGGAAAGTGGGTCCTTATAATTAACCCACCCCACTCCTGGAGAGTTGGTCTGGATCAAGACAGTTACTTCTGTGAAAATCAGCAGCCGCGCTTGGAGGCCCAGTAGCCGACAATCCTTCATAGATCAGGACTTGATATGTGGGTAGTTGTACGACACTTGTGAAGATATTCACCACATACCTCATTTCGGTGGATAGCCACTACGCTGTTTATTTGCAAGGAGGAACTGTGTCCCTGAGGCCTTATCGCCCCTCCGGAGGCTGGCCACACCATCCAGAGAGATTACCAAGGGGAGGCCGGTGATATGCTTCGGCTGATAGTGATGAGTGTAGGCGGCGGCTCCAGGCGGGTAGTCAATTTCAATGTTGCTCAAGACTCGGATAGTCTCTGGCTTCTCCATACTGTCGCCACTCTGAAAGTCACCATACACTGCAGCGAGAGGATGAGTGCTGGATCCGGTCTGTAACAGTACATGTTCTTGTGTATAGAAGGCCCCCTGTAGGGCTACTAGGTCCTCAATTTTCAGACCAGGCTGAGGATCGCAAGTAATGTTTAGTGAGCGGTTTTGCCCATCTAGGTTAGATATCTCCTGCTGCATAGCAATTCCCATTGTTTTGGTCGCTCCTGATAACTTGTGATCCCTCTTACCCCTAGCTGATTGCAGGGTACGGTATAAGTCTTCAAAGTTGCAGAGCATCTGTAGCTCTAGCCACTTCAGCATTAACTGCATCTGCGCCTGAAAATCCCCCTCCATGTCTAAGCATAGGGTGTCAAGAGAAAATTAAGATAGTCACTAGCATGAGACTATTGTACCCGGCCGTTGAACCGGGGGGGGGGGGGGGGAATAGCTGAATGTAAAGTAAATATGAGGCCGTAGCCGTCGATCTTTACTACCTCAGAGTATTTTGCTGCAGATGGAAACAGGGTAATCTGTGGTGTCAAACAACTCCTTGGCTTTTATTCTATAAAGTTCACTATTTATGCGTGAATATAGTTGGATAGGGAAGATATAGCTGACAAAATGTAAAGTTTATAGAAGGAGCTTCACGATCTTGCGACTTCTCCCGGCTGTGGCTAGGACATGCCCCCCAAGTTCCAGAATTTTGATCGGGAGCATTCCTCCTGAGACCACAGGCCCTGTGCCTTCTTGGCACCCCAAACAGCTCCCCATACTGAGAGACTCGCGTCCGTAGTCACAATCTCCCAGGATGGTCTTTGAAAGGATGTCCCTTGGGACAGATGATCTGGACAGAGCCACCAAGAGATTCTCTCAACCAGCTGTCCAGGTAAATCCGTTAACCGATCCAAATCACTGTCACTGCCTCAGCATGCACAGCTGTAATAATCTGAGATGGAACCTGGCAAAGGGAATTATGTCCATGCTGGCCACCATGAGACCAATTACCTCCATACACTGAGCCACAGATGGCCTTAAGGAGGTCTGGAGGGCAAAACATGCCAAAGCTAGCTTGCAACGTCTGTGGTCTGTTAGAAAAGAGTTCTCTTATTCCAAGCACCAGGGTACAATTCCTGGCTACTATAATAGAAATAGCCTCATGGATATTGCGTCTAAGTTCATCCATGAGATCGAAGTAGAGAGAGAATACCAAATGGTCCTCCACCAGAGGAAAAGATGTTGCTTGATCCAGAATTTCATTCAAGTAGGACGCTACTGCTATACCCCGGGTTCCTGCAATGGCCAAAAGAGCCCCTAGAACCTTTATAAAGATTCTTAGAGCAGTAGCTAGACAAAACTGAAGTGCAATGAACTGGAAGTGCTGATCCCGGAACAAACCTTAGGAACTGGTCCCGTTGGATTGGAACATGAAGGCAGGTATCCTTCAGATCTATAGTTTCCATGAACTGTCCTTCCTGACCTAGAGGAAGGAAGGACCTCATCTCCATCTTGAACGAGGGGACATTTAGAAACTGGTTTAAGCACTTTAGGTCCAGAATCGGGTGGAAAATTCCCTCCTTTGGGACCACGGACAGGCTTGAATAGTATCCCAAACATCTTACTGCAATAAGAACTGGGACATTGACTCCTAAGTAGGACAGATCCCGCACGCACCCCAGAAAGGCTTCCCTCTTTTCTGGTTTTGAAGACTTGAGAGGAGAAATCTGTGCTTGGGTTGTTGAGATTTGAAAGCTATCTTGTATCCCTGAGATAGGACCTCCAGGACCCATGGATCCTGCACGTCCCTGAACCAAGTGTCAAACCAGCGACAGTCTGCCCCCTACACGATCAAGCAACGGATCAGGGGCCACCCCTTCATGCCGACTAGGTCTCGGACGGCTTCTTGTTCTACTTGGATTTATTCCAGAATTGAGCCGGCTTCCAAGTGCTCTTGGTTTGCTTGGGCTTAGAGGAGGACTGCTGACGTTGGGACTTCTCAGAACAAAAGTTAGATCCTTGTCCCTTAGTCTTGTTCTTTTTATCCTGCGGTAGGAAGGCACCCATGCCCCCTGTAACCGTTGAGATAATGGAGTCCAGGCCTGGACCAAATAAAATATTTCCCTTAAAAAGGGAAAGTAGTCTAGACTTAGAAGTCATGTCCGCAGACCAGGAATTCAGCCAGAGCACCCGACTAGTCTGAACTGAAAAAACAGAAATAACATTCAGGTGAATAATCTGCATGTTTGAATCACAATTCAATTCAAAACTTTAATTCTTTCTTGGATAACGTCGAGGGGACCCTCAACCTCGCTCAAATCTGCTAAGGAGTCGCACCAGTAGGCTGCAGCTCCAGCAACCGAGGCAACAGACGCTGCTGGTTGAAGTAAGTATCCGTATGCTGAAACATTTTTCTGAGAAAAGTTTCCATTTTCTAATCAATTGGCTCTCTGAACTACGAGCTATCCTCAAGGAGGGATAGTAGTACGCATGGCTAGCGTGGAAATAGCTCCATCCACCTTAGGGACGGAACCCCACAACTCCAGTTGAGAGTCCGGGAATAATATATTAAAAAGGCAGACGAAGGGGAAAAGGAAGATCCAATTCTATTCCACTCTCTTAATAATGTTTCCCATTTTTACAGGTACAGGAAAAGTTAGTGGCACTACCCTGTTCTTGTACACTTGTCTAATTTAGGGATCAAAGGTTCATCAGGCAACTTGGCCTCTGGAACCTCTAATGTAGACAGAGCCTCCTTTAGAAGAAAATGTAAGTGTGCAATCTTAAACCTAAAGGCTGGTTCCTCTGCAGCCGGACGCCTAGAGGTAGCAGACTCCGATCCAGAAAGTTCACCCTCTGAAGACTGAGGGGTCGATTTATGAAGCAGCGGATGCTGCTTCCGACCCATCCCGCTTCAGTTCCAACTAAAGCGGAAGTTAAAGAAGCATCGGTCCAAAGAACGCTGCTCCTTAGACTCGTCCGCCACCTCTGTGGTGGTGGACAGCAATAAGTCAGATTGAATACGACCGGGTGGCATTGCACCAGTAGTTCACAAGAACACATTTATCGATGTGCGGCAGAAATGATTCGCTATAGCGGTTCATGTTTGTCCACACCATGATAAATTTACCCCCGAGTATGACCCATCCTTGGATAGTTGAAAAACAGAAATCCAATAAATCACTGGATGACCCCGGGACAGGAGAGCTATGTTTAACCTTTCACTTGGCAGGGCAAGGCACTAAGGGTCTCAGACACCGCCGTCTTTAACTGCACGGTAAGTGATGGTAAAAGGCTCCCTCCAGACGGAGGATCAGGCATGCTACGGGAAGCTGCATGTGATGGAGATGACTGATGAGTATGCACCTCACAGGAATAAAGGGAGTACCTTCAAGAATATCAGAATCCTCTATAGCTTGCACTATGACAGAAGGACACAGAATAAAATCTTGATTCTATCAATCTTTTATTTCGCACAAAAACAGCACCTTTATACTCCCAATGGTTGGGGCACTCACCACCTCCCAGACCCAGGCAAACAGAAAAACAAACGTCTTCTCCGACAGCTAGCTCAGTCAGGAAATAGAAAACGAAAGTGTGAATGGTCACATGGTGCACAAGGTAGGACCGCCCCTGCTATGAGAGCGCACCAAGCTACGCAGCATTTAAAGTGAAAGTAAAAACCTGTTTTTTCTTCACCGCATAACAAACAGTCTGAGTCCAATAATTCTCACACATAAAGCAGCCTAAGATCAAAGCATCAAATTTAATTAATCCCCACAATTTTTTTTAATATATTAATATATTGATAAACGGAATTACACTGTGACCCTGTCTTCAGCATTTTTAACATAGGTAAAAATTGAAATGATCGTACCAGAATCTATGCTGTGGAACAGAAACACAGCCTCTGAAGGGCAACAGTCTTGTAGCATCGCTCCTGACATGGACTTGAGTGAGGAAAAAGCAGGTAGTGAAACTCATTAACACCGATTGCTTAAGGAGCTGTTAGGCAGTCTGGATGGGTTCGCAGAAAGACTCTTCCTGCATCTCCACACTAACTTTAGTCAATTCTCTCACGGAGAGGCTGACAAGACTACTTAAAATTCCAGTCCCAGTTCGAAGGGCAGATACCTCTCCAGAGGAACAACTCAGAAACCTTCTCTGCCATCCTCCTGTGACTAAAGACTGGGGGAAGTGGGAGAGGTATTTAAGCCTTTGGCTGGGGTGTCTGCCTCCTCCTGGTGGCCAGGTTCAGTATTTCCCAACAGAAAGGAATGAAGCCGTGGACTCATTAAGAAGGAAAAAAGATGTATCATAGCACAACAATGTATTAAACAGTACATTCCTTTGTAAGCTAGCCACAGAAAACTCACTTTTCTGAGCTACAAGTAGCATAAGTAATCCATCCGGATCACAGGAATACTACATTTTAATCAAACATTTATTTAAATGAGGATGTTAAAGGGACATAAAATACTAAATTTCTCATTCATTCAGGTAGAGAATACAATTGCTTTGTTCTCTTGTTATTTTAGAGATATCTAGGTAACATGCACATGTCTGGAATACTACATAACAGGAAATAGTGCTGCCATCTAGTGCTCTTGTTAATGTATACCATTGTTGCAAAACTGCTGCTATATAGTACTGCAGACACATGCACATACCTGAACAAAGGAAAACAAGAGAATGAAAAATGTAATAAGTAAAATTAAGTTTTTAAAAAATGGTATGTTTTATCTGAATCAAGAAAACAGACACCGAGTAATTCTGCTAGCATATACAGTCTGGCTGTCAATGCCTTGCTTGCTGTAAACTCAAAATAGAACATAGAGTGTTACCAGCTTTAGTAACCTTGTAAAGTGGTTTAACATCCTTTGCTAAAGCGGTTATTAGTTGTGGCCCTCATTGCAATTTTAGGACCCACACAAATTATACCTCATTTTGTTCAGCAGACCTAGCATTTTTAGAAAAAAACTTGTTTGAAAAAAAAATATTTAGGAAAATGCCACTATGTGAAATGCAAAATAAAAAAAAACAAAAAAAAAAACACACCCTTTGTTGGCCCACTTATCTGTTCACCTTCCCAAAACACCATAAGTTTTAAACTTACAACCAAAAAAAAATAAATTTGAAATTGGAAAACATTTACGGTTTCTGACACTATGAACCATCTTGTCAAAGTTCTCAGACAGCAGCACACACCAATCTCAAATATTCACATATTTATTGGAATCTCCCAATGGTACAGAAATCAAGACGTTTCGGGCCAGATTATATGACATGATGACTAAGAGCAACA
This sequence comes from Bombina bombina, assembly GCF_027579735.1. Taxonomy (NCBI): domain Eukaryota; kingdom Metazoa; phylum Chordata; class Amphibia; order Anura; family Bombinatoridae; genus Bombina; species Bombina bombina. The sequence continues at coordinate 1,198,587,474 of NC_069501.1, read as the reverse complement.
GGCCAGAAACGGCTGTCTTGATTTCTGTACCATTGGGAGATTCCAATAAATGTGAATATTTGAAAGAGATTGGTGAGTGCAGCTGTCTGAGAACTTTGACATTTGTGCATATGGAGGTTTTGGTGTAGAACCCCAAACAGACTTGCACCACAGCTGACTCACATTATGTTGGACTTTTATTGCTATTTAACTATGAACCATCTTGCAATTTATACAGAAAAAAAATCTCACATTCTCCCATTTTAGATTCTTAAAAGTTTTTATTCAGTTTTATTTAGTTCAGATAAACCGATCTAAGAGCCCTAACATCAGCAACAAAATAAGGCTAACTGTTACTGCCAGGATCTCATTACTATGCTTAAAAGTGCAAACAGTGAATATTAATATGTTGGGAAAATTTAAATGAAAAGTTTATTTTCTTACACTTTGTTATTCTGGAGTTTAGATCTTTGACATTTGTGTTGATGTGTTTTTAACTTTAGAATTTTTTATTGTTATAGGTGTAGGCCACTAGAGGTCAGTAGAGTTAGGAAATTATGTGTAATTAAAATGTTAATTGAAGAGGTGTGGTTTTACCTGCCTATAGGTATTTATGTAGACTTAGATATGCACATTTTGTATGAACATGACTAAGGGTTTGTAACCCGAAACGTTGTTCTTTTAATACTTGCTCCCACCTTGTGGAAAATAGATTCTTTTGAAGATCAGTGGTGCTGCTGCAATTTTGTGCTGTATGCTTAAAAGTGCAGCGCAAAAACTAAAACTTCACTCTTAAAGGGACATTGAACCCAAATTTTCCTCTTTTGTGATTCAGATAGAGCATGCCATTTTAAGCAACTTTCTAATTTATTCCTATTATCAATTTCTTTGTTCTCTTGCTGTCTTTATTTGAAAAAGGCATCCAAGTTTTTTTTATTCAGAACTCTGGACAGCACTTTTTATTGGTGGATGAATTTATCCACCAATCAGCAAGGACAACCCGGGTTGTTCACCAAAAATGGGCCAGCATCTAAACATATACATTCCTGCATTTCAAATAAAGATACCAAGAGAATGAAGAAAGAGTAAATTAGAAAGTTGCTTAAAACGTTATGCTCTGAATCACAAAAGAAAAAAAAAATTTGGGTTCAGTGTCCCTTTAAGCTGCTCACAAGAGACTTCTCCTTCCTTGATAGTGAAAATAAAAAAAAGGATACAAAGTGATAGAGTAGTGAGGCTCTAACGTAACAGTAAGTTAACACAGAAACTAAGACTTTTGAATTTAGATTTTAAACTTTGCTACATTGGCGCCTCACTACACTATATCACTTTATCATTATTACCATATGACAATCTCCCATGCTATATTTTGTCATTGTTATGGTAATCATCTGGGAGTGTGACAAACAAGACTACTCATTTGAAAAAGCACTTGTCCCTGTAAGCAACCTGGGGGACTGAGTTACGGGCTTGTAAGGCCCTTCCACCAGCCCTCACAACTCCCTGCTGTAACAGGCAGGTCCCAGCCAACTTTGATTACATCACAACGCAGGTGGTGCCTTCACACTGCCAACCAGGAAGAGGCAGCAATGTGAAGGGAGACACTAGTCTTCTTTCCCCTCTCCAGTGCAGGGGGTCTCCAGGATACAGATTGGACAAGAGACCCACATGAGGACGATACATAGTCATCTGCACTGGGAAATGGATGTGCATGACAATAGGTTGTCATGCGCATCAAAGGGGTTAATGTTATTAGAATGTAAAGCTCAGTCTTTTGAAAGTTATTTTCCTTTCTAAATAGTTTTATTACCTGCCCTATGATGTAGCTTCTCTCCACCCCCTTTAGTATTTCCAATCTTTTCTTCTGTGATCTGTAGAGCTGGTGGGCTATTTTTCAAGTCACCCACCGAGTTGCAAAGAGGGAGAGGAAAAAAAACAAACAAAAAAAACCTACAAGCGAGGGATCACAATACTTGTGACTCTAAAAATGGTGACAATTTGGATTCTAAAAAATGAACTCATAAGATTATATATAGATTGGCTTACACATAGAACAAACTTTCTTTCATCATAAATTGCAAGTTTACAAGTCACTTTAACCACAGCAATCCTGTTATAGGGTAGGTGCAGCAAAAACAAAACCACTTCTGTTTTGAACTTTAGTTCTCATCAGCAGAAGATACATTTTATTTGCTGCTAAGTAAGGCTCATTTCCAGGGAAAAAAGCAATATTCATTTAAGTGATAAAAGATTAAAAATCTTCAAATTTCATAAAAGTTAAGCCATAGAATTCTGCTTAGATGTGCCAATTGTCTATGCAATGATTCTAGTAGTCCAAAAGGCATTTCACAAAAAAAAAAAAGTAAACACAAGATTTTATTTAGCATTTCTGCAATACAAAAAAAAAAAATCAATTACAATACAAAGACACATTCAAAAAATTCCCTGATTAAAATGATTAAGGCAGATGCTTAATGTCCCTTTGACAAATATTTTAAGTGCTCAGAAAAAAACCAACATTTTTTTCATATACTTGACAAAGCACGCACAGATACTGTAACTTAGTTTGTGTTTTTTTTTTTTTTTTTTTAAAGGCCGATTTCCAGATCAGCACCCCTCCCCCCCAAGCTCTCAAATGTGTTCACAGCCTACAAATGAAGGTTAGATCCCAAGACATGGCCATTTGGATTTAAACCTTCCCGAAATTTCTGACAAAAGGGATATTAAACACCTCTTGCATTTATGCTTCTCGCACTCTAGTGTGCCGTAAAGTAAAACTGCAGTCAAGTTTTTCTTGATATTGCTGCACAAAGACTAGGTTATAGAGTTTGCCTAATGGGAAAATAACATTTAGTATTTTTTTGATATAAAGTGTTTAATATCCCTTTGCAAGACAAGAATATTAAAGTTACCTTTATCCCACTGGCATAACCAATACATCAAAAGATAATGTTTTGGCAAAATGTTGGAGCGTGCCAGATTGTAGGTTAGAGTCCCATCAATCAAGTACAGTGACACAAAGTGCATAATTTGTTATAACTGCTAGGGTGCTTCAATCTATAATAATCCAGCACCAGTTGTATTCATTTCTGTAGTTTTCATGTACAAGACACTACATCTTCTGAGGTAGAAGACATCAGGTATATTCCCAGACCTGGTAGTTGCAGGTAAGCATTACTTGACAAGGGATAACTATGACCCTGGGTCTTAAACTGGTACCTGCAGTTTGTTGCACACACAATTTCTAATGAGAGCTAGATCGGTCTGGAAGGAAGTATTTAGTGAGTTTACCATGGCAGATTTCTTTTTCCATTTAAAGATGAATTTTTTAAGTTTTACTGTATTTGGATTATTTCCACAAATACCTAGCATTAGAAGTTATGTAGAATGCTTTATTGTACAAAAAAGAGATTTTAAACTTCCAACAATTATATTCCTGAACCCTAATACTAAGGAAAATCTGTGTAAACTGAAGAAAATAACTATTGTTTACTAAAGGTTACCAGCATTCTTAAAGTTCCTTTGACATAATATTTATTTTGGTAAATGATGTAGCAGTCTAACAGCTTGATATGTAGGCTATGATTTATCATATGGAGTTGGGTATGAAGGTGTGTGTGTGTGTGTGTTGGGGGGAGGAGGGGAATTTAGACAATTCAAATTTAGTGCAAGTTGAGGGTAACCCGTTAAAGATTTTGTTCCCTTCTTTAAGAAAAAGCAACTTTGCAGCATTAAACTACATTCTTGGAATAGGCATTGCAGAAACAGCTATACTTTCAATGGCACATTCATCTGTGCCTCTGCGTATTCTAAAGTAACCATTTTCTCCCCATGACTCCCCCCAGCTATTTTTAATAGTCCAATACTTCTCTCCAGTTTTGGAGTCGGTACCATAACCCACCAAAAGCACTGCATGATTTGTTAACTCAAATGGATTGAATTTATCCTGAAGTCCGGTATGGTGGTAAATACCCCCTTTATAGTGCATGAAGTCACTATACACCTCAAATGCTACGGCTATTGGGCCTCCCAAAACTAGCTCATACTTCATAAAGGCTTCATTGCAACCTCCATAAAAACCCCCAACATAATGGTACTCTGCAGTGTAATATTTATAATAGTCATCCTTAAGAGTGCAGGGTGAATCTCTGCCAAGGTAAGGAAAGTTGGTCTCTTCTACTATACCAAAGTCTTGAGCATATTTGCCTGCAATAAGATAAGGAAAGCCACCATCGCAACCTGGAGAAGAAAGAAAAAAAAGTTTTTGCAATTAATAAAAATGTATAATATTTGTATTATATGTGTAAAGTTGCATACTATTGGGTATAAGTCAATGTTTTTAAAGATCACACCAAAAAAACAAACACTAGATATAGGTTTTTAATATGAAAGTTTACCTTGTGAGTAATTGCTGCATGAGACAATTTGCTGGGGACTTAATATTGGGGTCTGATTGTTATAGGTCTGGATACGAAGTCTAGATTCCAGCATTCCCATTGTAGCAAACGAATAGCAACTTCCACATGATCCTAGAGGAACAGAGAGGGGGGGGGATCTTTTTAAAGATTGTCTAAACTAGACATAATCCTGTAATTATTTTTTTTAAATAAAACCACCACTATTGACACGAATGCCTAAAAACCTAACAAAGCATATATTTTGCTTTTGCAGGGATGTGTAGTGTAGCAGGCAGTATGGTGATGGCCAACAAAATTGTGTTATGTGCCACCTTGGGTACATGTCAGTTCTCCACAGAAAAGATTACCAGCCGGGTGGCATTAGGAAGTAGCCAGGTGGGGGCACTGTATACTATTCAATATAGTAATGTTTTGACATTTAAACATGTTAAGCTATCTAAAGAACACATTTAATCATTTAAAATACATTGATTAAATGATAATTTGACCAACAAATATTGGAAACAGTTATTAACTAGCCAGCTTAATATTGGCATAAATGTTAGCCGGGGGGTCCGTAAAGTCACCCACTACAAAGGTCCTGGGGAGAACACTGCAGGCCATTGGCCTATTCCAATCTGTTCGAATCTGCAGTTTCTCATTTTTAGTCATAAAATGTAAACACCTGCACATCATTTCTGTAGGTTTTCATAGCTTAAAACGTGTGATTTGTACATTAGTCTTTTTAAACTACAATGTACTGTAATTGTATTTTTTACAATAGGAACTTTACCTTGATTCCTAACAGGACTGACAAAGTTCACGCCAAAAGTATTTCGCCAATCCCAAGCTTCTGGAAGACCTTTGTACTTTTCATCTGAGGGCATTGGTGCTGGCCTGGGTATACTGGAACGTGAACCGAAAAAAAAAAAAAAAAAAAAAAAAAAAAAAAAACCACACACACACACACCACAATCAAATTATAAAACAGTACTCCATAATCATCTTATAACTTAAGTAGTAACAGTCAGTTCTACCTTAGGGTCTAATTCAGAAGATGTTAAAAATAAATTAACATTCTCCAGCAATGTGCTACCATTATGGTTATCAGCCAAGTCAATGTTTTTACAAAGTTTTTTATGCAATTATTTTGTAATATCCAAACGCCACCCACCATTTTACTTAATTTGGAAGAAGCCAATCTAGACTTTAGCCAACAGACTATAAGGCTAGCTATGGTCATAACGTTAGTGTAAAATGCATTTAATTGCAGTTATCAGTTAAAGCCAAATAGGTCAGATTTAGCTTTGAGAAGTCAGAAGGATGCATTTTGTTTGAGTTAATTACATGAAAAGGGGGACAAAAATAATATATATATATATATATATTGCAAAGTGGTTTCATTGTGCAAAAACATTTTATATACAAATCAAGGTGTTTTAAGTTTAGTCCGTCACCATGTCCTTGAGGGGGTGGAAATTTATATACACACACCACTTAGAAAAATAGAGTCCTATATTCAGTAATAAGAACCAAAGAAGGACAAGGCTGCACAGGATAACACTTTAAACCAAGCGTTTATTATATAGGTGGTAAAGACACCAGGTCTGCCTTCATAAAATAATATATTATATACCAGATACAAGGTGAATCAGATGATAGTACATCACAATGTCATACAATTCAACCATTACCCCATACATGCTAGGATGTATAAAGCTGGCCAGCTAACAGTCCATGTTTGAAACCGGGCACATAGTGTCAAAACACGCTCCGGTAAAAAAAAAAAAAAAAAAAAAAAAATAGTAGGTACCATCCCTTTTCTCTGCTACCATCCGGGAACTCAGTGTAAATACATGCAAGATGCAAGTCTGGTCTCCTATATACCCAAACAGGCCTGAAACAGATTTTCCAGCTGAGCAGTGTACTCAGATGCTGCTTGCTGAGAGGATACTACCGGTTGCAAGACTTAAAGTGTCAGTAAACATTAAAAATAATGTTATATAACTCTGCACATAGTGCAGAATTATATAACATATTAGCGCAATCTTTATAAAACAAACTTTCCCCTTTGAATTAAAAAAAAACTGCTGTTTTACAGACCCGCTCTGTTTTTTTCAAACAGCACATCGGGCCAGCTGTATAGTCACAGCCCGGCCCGACCGCGACATAGCACAGACAGAGCAGGAGCGAGCTGCACTTAGTGCTATGGCGCGGTCGGGCCGGGCTGTGACTATACAGCTGGCCCGATGTGCTGTTAGAAAAAAAACAGACCCGCTCAGCAGATCACAGAGAACGAGTCTGTAAAACAGCAGGGTTTTTTTTTTTTTTTTTTAACTTCAAAGGGGAAATTTTGTTTTATAATGATTGCGCTAAAAGGTTATATAATTCTGCACTATTACGCGTTTCGACCCTCCCCTTTCTGGGTTGGACTTGAGGCTTTGTCAGATGTGTAATGTTACCACTACTAGTGGTGTTCAAATACCGATTCTGTTACCTTGTTACTATATCTTAAAGGGTTATTAAAACGTCATACAACAACCTTATTCTGTTAGTTCATTTTATACTTTGATATACATTTCTAAAGCAATTGTGAGGTTACTAGATGCATGCTACAGACTGTTAGTTGCGGTCTCTTTACGATAAACTTTGGTTTGTAACATGCCATTGTTTAAAGTAATCTTTAAATCAAGGAATGTAGCCTCCTTGTCACTAATCTGATAAGTCAGATTTAGATTTCTGTTATTGCTATTGAGCTTTTCTACGAATTTGCCCGCAGACTCAGCAATAACATAAATCTATATCTGACTTATCAGATTAGTGACAAGGAGGCTACATTCCTTCTATGGCATCTACCCCATGAAACTAAGAAAGGTGAAGGTAAGTTGTACGGTTTAAGTCTTGCAACCGGTAGTATCCTCTCAGCAAGTAGCATCCGAGTACACTGCTCAGCTGGAAAATCTGTTTCAGGCCTGTTTGGGTATATAGGAGACCAGTCTTGCATATTGCGTGTATTTACACAGAGTGCCTGGACTGTAGCAGAGAAAAGGGACGGTACCTACTCTATTTTTTACCGGAACGTGTTTTGACACTATGTGCCCGGTTTCAAACATGGACTGTTAGCTGGCCAGCTTTATACATGCTAGCATGTAGGGGATAATGGTTGAATTGTATGACATACTATCATCTGATTCACCTTGTATCTGGTATATAATATATTAGGGATGCACCGAAATTTCGGCCACAGAAAGTTTCGGCCAAAAATAGCATTTTTTGTTATTTCGGTTTTCGTTTTTTTTGCCTTTTATTTTCGGCAAAATGATTGTGTAGCATATTTTAAATTTGATGCCAGCCTAGAGCTGCTGTTTGAGTTCATTACTTGACTTACTGTTTTGTATATAATAATATAGTTTTCTAGGACTATACTTTATTTTGATAATTGGTAACAAAACAAAAACTGTTAAATCTGATTCTGTTACACAGAACTAAATAAAGAATAATACTAGTGATGCACCAAAATTTGGGCCGCCAAAAATGTGCAATTCCAATTTCGGCCCAAAGAGGACCAAAATTGCTAAAAATGTACAGCCCTCCCCTGTTCTATTGAGTTACATGTCTATCCTTAGCATAAGGTGAGCAGCACAGCTTTGGCATGGTACACAGAGCACACACATAAGTACCATTACATGATGATATTTGAAACCAGCAGAGAAGGAAACCAAAGTTCTGAATAGTGAATACAAATATCAAAGGAGGATAAGTAACATGTTTATAAACACTTGATATTATCAGACACAGCCCTAAGCACACACACAGTGAATATCTTTAAGCCTTATATACAGTGCTCATACATCAGCCTCTTGTGCGTAGACATTCTATTCGCCTGAGGCAAATATGCGTGCACACTTTATAAGCATAAGCCCCAAGCTCGCACACAGTTGGTAGAAATTAGCACCCACCAGACAGTGTAAACAAAAAAGCACAGTAACTTTCTATAACCACCTTGCACGTAAGGTTGTAGCTAAGTCCAGTGGTCCTGGTGATAGGTGACAGGCAGACTCCATTTGGGGCTCCGGACATATAATCTGACGGGTCAGTGTGAGACCCGAACCAGGAACTAGGCAGAGATAAGATGAGAGACGATCAGGTGCAGCCACGCTCATCGCACGGATAACTACACCCAAAAACAAAACACATGTCCACCTCGTATTGTTGTCTGGCTATAACCACGCTCTCCCTTATAGAGCTCCAGTTTCACTGCAGATCACGCCCTACTGTACAAGTGACCATGTCCATTTATTGGAGCTTTCCCGCCTACAAGCTCTCTCAGCTACACACACACACTGTAGTTAAAAAAGAAAAAAACTATTTCGGTTTCGTTTTCGGCCAGGATCATCCTGAATTTTCGGTCCAGAATTTTCATTTCGGTGCATCCCTATAATATATTATTAATTTATGAAGGCAGACTTGGTGTCTTTACCACCTATATAATAAACGCTTGGTTTAAAGTGTTATCCTGTGCAGTCTTGTCCTTCTTTGGTTCTTATTACTGAATATAGGACTCTATTTTTCTAAGTGGTATATAATTATTTGGGACTGTTAGCACAGACAACACTAGATAATTATCTGAGTGCCCTCTTCTCCAGCAATTATATATACATACACACTCTACAAGGAGATGTATATTTTTTTACCTGAGAATTCTGGAACTGCGACCACCTGCTTTTCTAATTAAATCTTCTATAGGAACACCTTCATATTCTTCATAAATTGTTGCAGTCCATGATTTCTGAACCATATTTATTTGCTCCACAAAATCTAAGTTATACCTATATAGTCTGTTTGACAGTCTGAAGGGGAGGAGAAAAAAAATTATATAGTATCAAACACCAAGATATATTGGCTAATAGTTTGCAAAATTACTCGAGTTAGTGTTATTTCCAGCATGACAACAAAAGAAATACTTATAAAAATGAGTTACCTTCCGCCTTTCTTTGGGAAGGGCGCTGGGTTTACAATTTCATGTGGAGACGAAGTCACTTTTTTTCCATAAAAGCAAGCCCAGTTCCGACCAAGAACATCATGCAGTGATCCAGGGAATGTCTCATGGCAAAAACTTGTGACATTGTCTCCATGCTGCTCATACTGCAAGTTTGATAAAAAAAAAAAAACCTTTACAAATTATATTTTTCTTATGGAATACTGTTAAACTAGCTGAATTTACTATGACTGGCTCCCCTCTTTCATAATAACCCACTGAAAAAAGTAAACCAGAGATGCTAATGCCAAAGCCTACCGCCCTTAAAAACAAACTGATGGGCAATATAGACCTTTATGGCATGTGAGTGCACCTGGTTAATACATTGTGCCCACATAAGCTTCACTATTATTGTGTTCCTAGTTTGTCCCTACATGCACCCTAGACTTTCTTGGCAATGCAGTGATCCTTTCATACTTTTCTATGAACAGACACAAACCTTAAAAAAAGCAAACCACTTGTAGTTATTTATGGTGACTTCAAATCCTTGATTGTAGATTAGTGTAAATGTTCCAAGATTTCCATGCTCATCTTCAGCAATATTTAGCTTTTTAAGAGTGACAATGATTTTCCTTTCAACTGGACCTAAAATAAAATATATATATTTTTATTTTATCTACCTTTAGATTTTTACATTTTCTCTATTATAGTGTTACATCAAGTGTATGTTTTGGTCAGAATACCACCATTGTAGAATTCCATTGCAATTAGAAGTTAGCACTATATACATTTATCAACAAATAGATCTCAGTCTTGGTGAAGCTATTCGAAAGCCTTAAGTGCATAAAATGTGAATAACCGTGGTTTACCCCAAAACCAAGGAATTCCATTTTCAAACGTCTATTACAGGGTTTGACCATTCCTTTCAGCCAGGGAGCTACAAACCTTTACTTCCTAATAATTTAGATTCCTCTGTATATAAATATCACAGACTAGAGAGAAAAAAAAAAAAATTGGAACTGTGGTTAAGTAACAATGCGATGGCTGTTGCAAGCATAAAGAATAAAATCTGACATTAACATTTGTGGCTGTGTATAGTTGGGGCCCATCTCTAACTTGGTCGTATAGTGACAATTTGTTCAAGGGTCACAAAAATTCTAGCCCCTCACAATAAATTTTTTATATGCAGCTCTCAAGTCTATCTCAAAGGATTAAAGCAATTCTAGGAGTTCCTTTATATCACTGGCAGGATATACAAAGCTTATGAAGGTAATAGGTCACACACACACAGCGGTTATACGATACACTATTCTAAACTGCACAGAGCCTTGCAAGGCTACAAGTGAAACAGGGGATCTGACTTCTGGTGGCAGAGTGCAAACACCCAAAACATGCTAGTTCTGCGTTTTATAAATACTTGTGTATTTACAGGCAGACGGGTTCCCTCCTTGTGATTTGATGAATGTGGCCCTAAAAGTCAAGTTAGACTTGTGCCTTTTATCCCAGCAAGCACTACTTTTCTGCCCGTTTTGGCTACATCTTGCATTAGGATTATAAAAGGAAATAGAGGGTTTGTAAATGTATCTCCGTATGAAAGTATGATTTACATGTGCAGACAACTAGAGAAAGGCAACAGTATAAACTATTGCATAAAAAAAAAAAAAAAAAAAAAAAAAAAAAAAGACCCAAGCTGAAAACTTAAAATTAGATGCAGAATACAACCGTTTTACTTGGGCAACTTGTCATCTCCAAGGATGAAGAGTTCACTAGGGTATTACTTACCAGGGAGTTCATTTTCAGGCCAAATATTTTAATCTGGACAATGACAGTATTGCGGTAATATAATTCCAGTGTAAAATGTGAGGATTTTTTTTTTTTTTTTTTTTTTTTTTAAACACAGAAAGAGTGCATTAATTGAATAGACAAAAGGTAGTAAACACAGGGATAATAAACAAAGAAATGCCAGGGACATGCATAAGGCCAAGAAAACTAACATGTAATATGGGTAGACTTGATGGGCATCTTTGGTTCTTATTTATCGTCAAAGTCTATGTTTCTAGGTCAGTGTTGTTCACAAAAAAATGTCAGCTGGGTGGCATTAAGTAGCCGAGTGGGCAGTGTAATATTTTCTAATATATAATTTTCTGCTATCCAAAGCAAAAATTAACTGCATAATTTAACAGAATGTATTTAAAAGGGAAAGTCAACACTACAGCGGTAACATAATGCGATATTGAAAAATAAAAAACAAAGATCCGTATGCAGCATAGCCCTTTTGCCTTGCCTACTTGCTTCTTGTACTAATCACCGTCGATAACTTCTCTAATACCAGGTAAATATGCGCATGCAATTTCTGACCGAGGATTGGATTCTGATTTGCTGATCATTTGAAGAAGGTAGCTACATAACAGTGGGGTGAGTTCGGCTGCCATATATACTTGGTATTAGAGAAGTTATCGACGGCGATTAGTACAAGAAGCAAGTAGGCAAGGCAAAAGGGCTATGCTGCATGCGGATCTTAGTTTTTTATTTTTCAATATCGCATAATGTTACCGCAAGTGTTGACTGCCCCTTTAATGATCATTTGTGCAATAAAAATTGAACATTAATATTTTTTTTTAATATTGGCTAAAATTTTAGATGGGTGGTCAGTAAAGATACCTGGGTGGTGCACCCACTAAAAAGTGCAGATTGAACTTGCCAATTCAAAATTAAAAAAAAAAAAATCCATATTTCCCAGTTTAATTACTGTAAAAAGGGGGGCAAATAAAATAAATATGGTTATACATAAACATTACAATCCCCAAGGGTTCCATGTCCTTTGAGTATTTGAGATGGGGGTTCCAATTCTGTAAGCATCACCAACACAGGGACATATTACATAGCTAGTACTCTAGTTGCATGTTATATTGGTATAAATGTTCTGAGCACATAGGAGGAGTAAAATGTTTGCAACAAGTTTAAGGTGGCAAAAGTAAATACTGGGCATATTTCCAAGCAAAACCATTAGTTTTTCTGCTTGAGAGAAGAGGCATTAAGAGCACTCGGCATTCTGCAGATTACAAATTTTAAAGCCAGTCACTAACTTAAGAAATGCTGTATGCCAACACTTGAGGAAGACTATACTCTTCAAAGCAACCAACCTTGCAAAATGCAAGGCAAAAACTTACATATCTTTCTAATCTCTTGTAAAGGTAGTAGACATTTAGTTTGGCAGGATTGTAAAAGCTAGGGAATTCAGTAAACAAAAAAAGCTGCATAGTTTAAACTCAAAGGGACACTGAACACAACTTTTTTCTCTCATGATTGAGAGAGCATGCAATTTTAAGCAACTTACTAATTTACTCCTATTATCAATTTATTTCATTCTATTGCTATCTTTATTTGAAAAAGAAGGCATCTAAGCTTTTTTGGTTCAGCACTCCGGACAGCACTTTTTTTATTGGTGGATGAATTTATCCACCAATCAGCAAGAACAACCCAGGTTGTTAACCAAAAATGGTCCGGCATCTAAACTTACATTTCAAATAATTATACCAAGAGAATGAAGAAAATTTGATAATAGGAGTAAATTAGAGGATGACATTTTAAGCAACTTTCTATCTGAATCACAAAAGAAAAAATTTGGGTTCAGTGTCCCTTTAACGTACCCCAATGCTTAGTGTTGATCATTGTTAAATTACAGTATACACATGAGAATCAACGAAGGGACGAAGATATAAAAATGAGCAAGGTTATTTTAGAAACTAATGTGAAGAGTTTATATTAATAGGTTATACCCCCCCCCCCCAAAAAAAGGGGGCTTTAAAGTTAAAGGGACCGTGACCTCCACATTTTTTTATTGTTTAAAAAGATAAATCCTTTTATTACCCATTCCCCAGTTTCGCACAGCCAACATGGTTATATTAATATACTTTTTACCTCTGATTACTTTTGTATCTAATTCTATTAGTCATTCTCTAATGATCACATGACTATTAGCTATTGACTTGCATTTTAGCCAATTAGTGAGGTCAGCTACAACTCCATAGGCATGAGCACAATGTTATCTATATAGCCCACATGAATTAGCAGTCTTGTTGAGAAAAGCATGTGATAAGAGGCTGTCTGTAGTGGCTTAGAAACAGGCAGACATTTAGAGGTTTAAAAGGTTACAAAAAAAAAAAAATGTATTTTAATATAACAATGTTGGGGAATGGGTAGTAAAAGCGCTATCCATCTTTTTAAAATTTTTTTGATTGAGATAGAGAGAGGGATGGATATATCTGTCTTATTTGCAAGAGCATACTAAGCCAGCGGTTGAGAAATCTATTTAAAATTTAGGAGTCCGTAGGATTTGTCTATAGATATATGGAGAGCAACCCAAAAATGAAGAAGCCAGGGGTAAAATTTAGGAGTCAGTGGCTAACTACTATGTATATCAAGCCCTGTACTAGACAACCTCATATCTTGAGCAGTATATGTCACTGCCTGCAATAGTGTGTGTGTGTGTGTGAGTAACGAGGTTCCACATATAGTTTATGCATTGCACATAATCCTAAGAACAAAGTAGGTAAAAAAAAAACACCATAAACAGACAGTAAAGCTAAAAAACACATTCACGATTCCGATGCAGCATATTTTACATTTCCAAAATTTACTTATCCTATAATATAAAAGGCCAAGTGTGTTTTTCCGAAATTATCATTCGCAGCCCAGAGGCAGAACTTTTTTTCACTTTCTGCGATGAGATTTTTTTTAGTGAAAAACTTTCTGCAGGTCATTTTTAAATAAAATTCAATTTTAAATTAGGCAGTTACACTAAAGCACCAGTTCAATTGTAATGTGTTAGTTAACTGGAGAATAAAGCAATATTTAAAGTTTTATAATATAGTGCAGTAGTTGAAAATTGCATTGCAAATTAGCTGCAGACATACTCTGCATTTTGCTTATACGAACATTTTACATTCAGAAAACAGTTTTGCAGACTGTGAAAAGCTAGGGGACTGCTTGAAATGATCTTGAGAGCCAGTCAATTAATGCACTGCTACTTTGCAGCACTACTGCATATTTGACTGTTTACTTCAAACAGCACGTTGCTCTGGAGGAACTGCGATAAGGAAAACTTGCACAGTGCAGCCAGAGAACAGCTCTGTTTGAAGAAAACAGCCTAATGTGGAGCAGCGCTGAAAAGTTAAATCGCTAACAATTCCTGCAAGTATCCTGTTCTTTCTGCAGACATGCTGCATTTTCTGCGAAGACATCTCAGATCACTGTATGTTCTGCCTTGGGGATTCGCAGTAGAGACAGTGCAAGGACAAACACCTGGCCTTGCACAAACTAACTGTCCTGCTGTCCAGGGTGGGCGGGGCCCAGGGATGGCTTGTAGAGAGCGCCCAAAAGAGAGAAGGGGGGCAGAGAGAGCGCCCAAAAGGGAGAAGGGGGGCAGAGAGCGAGGAGGGGGACAGAGAGAGCAAGGGGTGGGACCGCTGTACTGCAAAAAAAAAAAATGGCCCGTGTACACGGGCTTTAGGACTAGTATTCTAATGTTTTGCTTCAGAAGCAGTCTGCATGTGTCTAGCACTCTATGGTATCAATGTTTTACAACAGTGTTTGCAACGTAACTGTTACAGTTCTACCATAGAGTACTAGACATGTCCATGCCCCTAACCCCTTTGAGCCCTACAAGATTAAGCCAACGAAGGATACAAAGTGAACCATGCAAATGTGATAACAGAAGTAAACTGGAAACTTTTTTTAAATGAGATGCTGCATCTAAATCTAAAGTCTTGTTTTGACTTTTCCTATCAATTTAAATTTTGTGCTGAATCAGAAATGTGAAACATTCATTTTTACTTCCTTGCCCATTAAAGACCCTAGTTTCCCTGGAGTTCATCCAATTCTGCCCATAGATATTGGAACAAGAGGAAACCAAGACCGTGGGGTCTATCTATCTTGATGCCCCGTGTTTCTGGCGAGACCGCTGATCATAACCCTGTCCGCCTGCTCTGAGCAGACAGACATCGCCGGAATTCAACCCGATAGAGTACGATCAGGTTGATTGACACCCCCTGCTGGTGGCCAATTGGCCGCGAGTCCGCAGGGGGTGGCGTTGCACCAGCAGCTCACAAGAGCTGATAGTGCAATGCTGAATACAGAGCGTATTGCTCTCCGCATTCAACGATGTCTGTCGGACCTGATTCGCACTGTCGGATCAGGTCCGACTAGACATATGATAAATAGGCCGCTGTGCATGAAAACTATATAGGCACCAGCTCTTTGCACACGTGGTACTAAATTGTGCATGTCTAGCGCAGGCAAGTGGCGTTCAGCATGAATAAGATAGATTATAATTCGCCTTCTATGTGCAATTTTTTTGGGAGCTGAGGAGGAAAAATATGTTAATTGCTCAATTGAAGTAGACTAGCAATCAATGGCAAAGAACTTCATGTTGCATTTTTTTATTTTATTATAAAGCTTGCTCACAATCTTACTGATCAAATTAGTCAAGTGATAAAATGTCCTTCATAATGTCCTCAAAGCTTATCGTTTCTGCTCAGTAGTTTCACTTTCAAAACTTTTGTTCTCACAAGTACAAGAGGAAACGTTGAAATCTTCCACATATACTTAACAAAAAAAGTCCCTGAATAACTGATGTCAGAGAGCTGTTTTTCATCACTTTACTCACAAGAATTCTTTATTGCCTATCATTTAACCCCTTGGTTACCAGCCTGTTGCAACAGATTCCTACCCAATGTGCCAATGTTCTCTAGCTTTTAAAGGCTACAAAATAATACTCTGAAAAGGGGAAATATCTAAGGTTTTTTTTTTTACTCAATCCTTAGTAACTAAACAGCGTTTACTGAAAGTTGCCAGAAGCAGTAGAACAAACTTTCTATTGTCCCTAATACCTTTAAATATGCAGATAAAATGATTGCAGACACACACTATTACAGAGATCTCGTGTGTATATATATATATATATATATATATATATATATACACACACGCACGCACAAGCAGATAGAACAGCAGTGAGTTACAGATCTGTGACACAATTTTTTTCTGCTATTAAAGTCTCATCCCGAGCCCGTATGAAGAGGACACTGTCTTAGTGAACTTTCCTGCTCCGCCTACCCACCCAACACTTACCCATCTGCGAACAATCGATGCTGTTGTCCCGTACCCCGCCATTCCCTTGCCCAACATTAAACACCCAGGTGCCCTCAACTTCTGGGAAGGTGCAATTGGCGGGAGTGTCTGCGCCCCCCGGCCTGCACCAGGCAGCCAGCAGCAATACGACCAAACAGCCCAGCTCGTACATGGCGGAGGAGGTACAGAAACTACGCACTCGACACAGCAACTTTAAATAGCCATTGAGCAATACTTCTGCCGGTGGGGATCAGCTGACTGGTGGTCATGTGACAGGCGGGGCGGATCACGTGGTGAGGGCTGTCACATGCCTTGCGCTTGGTAAAGTTGTTTATTTTCAACCTCTGATAAATGTGTCAGACTTATTTAGTAAATATCTAATAGTGCTGAGTGTTTGTGCCACATACCAAAGTTACAGAAAAAAAAAACATCATTATGGTTCAAGAAGGCGTAACTATAAACCTCAGGGCCCAGGTGCAAGAATTCATGAAAGCCCCCCCCCCCCCCCCTCTTAAATTTAGATTTTTATACATTTAATTTTTCTTTTTCTTTTCCATGCAATATGTAACACAGTAACAACAATTCTGTTAATCATGTTAACTTAAAATGAGAAAGCAGAGGGAGGGGGGGAGAGAGACACAGGAGGGGGGGAAGAGAGACACATGAGGGGGGGAGAAGAGAGAGACACATGGGGGGGAGGGAGAGAGACACAGGAGGGGGAGGGAGAGAGACACAGGAGGGGGAGGGAGAGAGACACAGGAGGGGGGGAGAGAGACACAGGAGGGGGGGAGGAAGACACACAGTGGGGGAGGGAGAGAGACACAGGAGGGGGGGAGAGAGACATAGGAGGGGGGAGGAAGACACACAGTGGGGGGTGAAGAGAGACGGGGGGGGAGAGAGACATGGGCGGGGGGGAGAGAGACATGGGCGGGGGGAGAGAGACATGGGCGGGGGGAGAGAGACACGGGCGGGGGGAGAGAGACACGGGCGGGGGGGAGAGACACGGGGGAGGAAAGAGACACGGGGGAGGAAAGAGACACGGGGGGAAAGAGACACGGGGTGGGGAGAGAGACACAGAGGGAGAGGGAGAGAGACACGGGGAGGGGAGAAAGACACGAGGGAGGGGAGAGAGACACAGGGGAGGGAGAGAGACACAGGGAGGGAGGGAGAGAGACACAGGGAGGGAGGGAGAGAGACACAGGGAGGGAGGGAGACACAGGAGAAAGAGAGAGACACAGGGGAGGGAGGGAGAGAGAGAGACACAGGAGAGAGAGAGAGACACAGGAGAAAGAGAGAGACACGGGGAAAGAGGGAGGGAGGGAGAGATTCGAGGGAGGGAGAGAGACACAGGGGAGGGAGGGAGAGAGAGAGAGAGACACAGGGGAGGGAGGGAGAGAGAGAGAGACACAGGGGAGGGAGAGAGAGAGAGACGGGGAAGGTGTTACCTAAGCACAGCTAATTTCTATAAAAAGTGCCAACTCAAAAGCTGGTCAGCAAAGAAATGGTTACTTGTACAAACCACCTCAACCACCTGACATCAGCCACACTGGATATAGTAGTTACTTTTGCTGATACACTATCTCCCATAAAGAATGCAAATGCAATCAATTTAAAGTGACAGAGTAAAGGGATGCAAATGATCATATATATACTACATGCTCCCTGAAAGGTTCTATTTGAAGGGCAGAGGAAAGTGATGGGGCAGGATGCCTTTAACATTTTCAAAAACAATATGTCTTCATGGAAGTGAATTGCTCTCTAAATCCCTTCTGCCTAGAAATATAGGTGGGAGAGTAAGAGGACCCCATACCCTGAGGAAAAAAAGCCAATGTGCCACAAGCAATCACCCATCAGCAAGGAGATAAAGCCAGCAGAGCAGACACTATAAGGAACGTAAGCATCATGCCTCCGGCTGCAACATAGACCACTCAGGACAAGAGGGGAGCCGCTGAACCAAGCACTGCAGCACATTCACTGTAGTCAGCCGCAGGCAAGATTACACACGCACATACATTACTTATCTCTCTTACCTTATTTACAAATACGTTTCAAATTCTTTCCTCACAAGTTCATTCCTTCCCCACTCTTTGCACAGCACAGTATAGCGCACCCCAGCGCAGCTCCGACTTGCTTCATGGCCGCCCAGCTCCTGCTCTCACTACAAATGGCCGTGTGTCATTTTTGGCAATACCGGTGCGATAATCGCAGCGGGCCCACAGGCCTCTATGCAGCTGAGCGCCTGCATGCACAGTGTGCATCTGCTGGGCGGCTGGCTCCTCCAGGGTGGCGGACCTTCAGGGCCCGGTCGCAGCCGCGACCATTCCGCCCCTGACCCATTCCCCAGCTTTGCACAACCAACATTGATATATTAATATATAATGTGCAAGTTCCTATGCCTAGGAAGTCTGCAGAGGGCGCACGTGTGGCTTAATTAGTGTTGTGAAGAATGAAAAATTGTTAAAAATGATAAAAGTGAAACATAGGTTTCAATTGTGTGTTCTCCTTTAAGTAAATATATAGATTTAATCTTACTGTGAACCCACAAATTTGGGTATCACTATATACATATAAAGGTGATTGTGCAATTGTGATTAAACACAAACAGTGGGGAAAATGTGCAAATAATCAGAATTCAATAATTCAAAAAATATATATAATTAAAAAATAAAAAATTGTGGTATAAAAAGTTCTCGAGTCAGCTCTTCTTCTGGCAGGATTGGACTTGCAAGAAGAATCTAAAAAGGATTTAAAGTAAATGTAAGGTCAGCAGGACCAGTTAACGCCATATTATTAATGAAGACAAATTAGGGGGGCTTAAATGAATCGTTTTTAATTTTCCTAATTCTAACGTTTAGAAAATACCTTATTTTTCTTTATTTTCTTATTGTGCTTCCTCCGCCCGCCATATTGTTCCTCTATTTCAGATTGATTGACAACAATTCTTATTTAATGATAGTGTATTGTTAGGTGTAATTGTAACTTAGGTTAGGTTTTATTTTACAGGTATATTTGTATTTATTTTAACTAGGTAGTTATTAAATAACTATTTAATAACTATTGTACCTAGTTAAAATAAATACAAAGTTGCCTAAAATAAAAATAAATTCTAAAATAGCTACAATGTAATTATTAATTATATTGTAGCTATCTTAGGGTTTATTTTATAGGTAAGTATTTCGTTTTAAATAGGAATAATTTAGTTAATAATAGTAATTATATTTAGAGTTATTTAAATAATATTTAAGTTAGGGTGTGTTAGGGTTAGGGTTAGACTTAGGTTTAGGGGTTAATAACTTTATTATAGTGGCGGCGACAGATTAGGGGTTAATACATTTAATAGGCTATGTGGGCTATGGCGGTTTAGGGGTTAATACTTGAATAGGTTTATTGCGTTGTGGGTTAATGGCAGATTAAGGGTTAATAGTTTTAAGAGATAGTTTGCGATGTTGGGGTTGGCGGATTTAGGGGTTAATAATTGAGTTATTACTTGCGGTGTGGGTTTGATGGCGGATATAGGGGTTAATAGACTTTATTAGTTATTGCGGTGGGGGATTGCGGTTGACAGGTAGATAGACATTGCGCATGCGTTAGGTGTTAGTTTATTTTTGCAGGCATTTTCGGGAGTTACGGTGCTCCCATACTCAGTGCAAGGCCTGCTACGGCTGCCTTTTATGGCGAGGTAAAAATGGAGTAAGATTTCTCCATTTTCTCCAAGTAAGGCCTTGCACTGTATATTGGATACCAATTTACGACGCGGTCCCATGTTAGCCTATGGGAGTAAAAATTGCGAGCTACGGGTGAAATATAGGTGCGTAACTTGTATGCTACGCCGTATATGTAATACCAAAATTGTGTAAAAACTGGCGGCGGAGGATTTTGCGGGCGACGCTGCATATGTAATGGAGGCCCAGCTGTCTGAGTCAGGTCTCCATGAGCTGTGCTTCCAAACAATTTGAACAAATGGTGTAAAGTGCTCCAAAGTAAAAAAAAGTAGTTAAAATGCAGACTACTTAAAATCACAAATTTATATTGATATATTAATATACTTTAGAACATTTAAACCTCTAAATTTCTGCCCGTTTCTAAACCACTATAAACAGCCTCTTATCACATGCTTTTTTATTAGCTTTTCACATCAGACGACTGATAGTTCATGTATACCATATAGATAACATTTTGTTAACGCCCGATGAGTTATTTAAGATTTAGCAGAACACAGTACTAAATGCAAGTCAATAGATAATAAATAAATAGTCATGTGATCAGGGGGCTGTCAGCAGATGTTTAGATAGAGGGTAATCACAGAGGTAAAAAGTATATTAATATAACCATGTTGGTTATGCAAAACTGGGGAATGGGTAATAAAGGGTTTAGCTATCTTTAAAACAATAAAAATTATACTGTAGACTGTCCCTTTAAAAGAACAATGAACCCAAATTCGTGATTCAGATAGATCATGCAATTTTAAGCAACTTTCTAATTTACTCCTATTATAAATTTTTTCTTTGTTTTCTTGCTATCTTTATTTTAAAAATAAGTCATCTAAGCTTTTTTTTTTTTTTTGGTTCATAACTCTGGAAGGCACTGTTTTATTGGTGGATGAATTTATCCACCAATCAGCCAGAACAACACAGGTTGTTCACCAAAAATGGGCCGGCATCTAAACTTACATTCTTGCATTTCAAATAAAGATACCAAGAGAATGAAGAACTTTTGATAATAGATGTAAATAAGAAAGTTGCTTAAAATTGCATGCTCTATCTGAATCATGAAAGAAAAAATTTGGGTTCAGTCTCCCTTTAAGGCCATTCCATTTACCTAATATGCAGTAAAAGTATTCCCTTAAAGTGCAAAATTAGTTATCGAATGACATGGTTTTGTTCATGAATAAAAAAATAAAATGTTACAGGGCTGAAACCAGCATATTTTATGTACAGGCAGCCCACAGTTATCAGCAAGTCATGTTACTTTGATAACACCCAAAAGCAGAAAGTCACATACAGCATTTTATATGAACTCTGTTGGAAAGAAATAAAATATCAGCAATACATTATTATATGATACTATGAGAAACTTTATTTTGCATAGTCCTTGAAGAGACATTCTCACTTGAAAAAAATATAATAATTCTGTATTTAGTTTTTAGTTGTTACTTATATTTTACAGTTATCCACATTTTGTACACTTCTATAGCTATAGTTTTAGATTCTATCACACACAAATTAGTTTTCACATCCATGATGTGCTTTACAGATAGGGTTTCCAGGTATCCAATATTCAACCGGACAGTCCAATATTTTAGCAGGTCTGTCTAGTAAAATCTTCACAAAAAGGGGGTGTGGAGCTAGGCACTGACTGAGTAGGTCGAAAGCGAGAGCAGCTCCGTCTGGTACAAAGCATTTAATGGGAATAATCCCATAAAAGTTAACATTTTTTTAACTCCTAATCGAGTGACTTTAGAGCTTAAACTACCTTCCTGCACAAACCAGCCTTAAATTGACCGTCAATCGACTGAAAAGGAGACCCGCAGATACAGGAGAGGGAGAACCGCGCTGCACGCAGAGACAGTGAGAATCCAACCTTGCTCTCCCGTGACCTCCAACTATCACCCACAGATCTAACTCCAGAGGGTCGGGGCTTCTCTCCGGAGTTCCATAGACACCAGGCCGACATCAAGGAACTCCCACGCAAACTAGCGGTTTACCCAAGGCCGTGTAGATCGGAGGTCCGTTTAACGTAAGTACTACTCAGCATTGGATACCCCGACGCCAGGGCCTACTTCACCTCCGGAGGGTCGGGGCTCCGCTCCGGAGGCTTCAACGGAACTAAATAACTGAGTGCATCACTAGATCTGTAAAGGCCCACCGGGAAGACTATTAACAATTAACTTTAAAGATTCTCTTCGCACATTTCATAACCAGGGCCCTCTCTACCTCCGGTGTAGTTTCTACCATTGAACATGCCATAGACCTCCTACAGAAGTGGGACCTATTGCCGGAGACCAACCCGGCATCTACAAGCAAGTCCTCCTCCCAATCACTCAGAGCATCAGCTCCAGACTGGCAACCTCTAACCCAGAGACTCTCTCAGCCTAATAGAAGACATCCTTCTGCAACTTCTGCACCTACAATGAACTAGACGCGTCATTCCCAATTCCTCTTCCTCTAGAACAGTACTAAATCCAATCGTATTGCGTGCTTGTTCTCTCCCTTTCTTGCAGGCTTTACACTTGGAAGATGCTATCTGGAGGTACAGACCAACCTTATTGTCTAAGAGACTTACCTTGTGAGACAAGTAAGATTGGGGATAACCCCCCCAAGACAATATGACTTGTTGCTTAAATTGCCATTAATGACCAATGTTAGGAGTGTAATAGTGCTGAAAGTTATTCTAATTGTTACATTTTATGTCCCGTAAACTGGTTAAAAGTTAGTTAAATGGCTAATAATATCCTTTCTACCCTACGCCCTCCAGCTAGCATGGTGAATTTATACCACCTGTAAGATCTAAAACATCATCTGGAGGGGAAAAAACAAAACATGTAATAGTAAGAAATATAATTCTCCATAAACAAAGCTGTTTTTATCTAGAGCATATTATTAGGACAAAACATGGACCATATTATTAGGACATCATTCATTGATTAGATAACCTAGAATAGCTACTAGTATATTAATCTCCACTGAATGCCCACAATGTGATACTTCACCTGTTACTAGATTTGTTATATTGTTAATTTCATGTTATATGTTGTATTATATATTTTAAAAGACTTCTATTTAAGTCTAATGTTTGAATTGTTGAAACTAGAGCACAATGCATTTCTATTTACTTTAATAAGAATGGGATCAAGAAATAGACCCTATTCCCCCTAGCCTTCTGGGGGCTGATGGGAAGGACGTATAGGGTCGCCACCTCCCCCCCACATACTGCGTTGTGTCCTCAAGGCTATTAGCATAGAGGCCACTCACCTTGAAAGTGACAAATTTGCACTTTACTTTCTCCCTCATTAATCTCTCATATTTTCCCTCCACCTGTAGATATCACATCACAGAAGGCGATTAGGGTGTTACATGTCCCACCTAAATTACCTTACCTATATTTTCATCTCTCTAAACTTCTCACTTTGTCCCACATTCCCTGATCCCCATATCCCTTAGCTCCCATCACACAGGGCTACCTCAAACTAACATTAAAATCCTCTCTCCACACCTAGTTGGACATTCTACTGGGTAAAGGCCGGGCAAAATGCAACCTCTTAGATTTGCAACCCTGAATACACAGGGCTTTAACTCCCCTACCAAACGTAGCCTGCTACTCCGTCATCTCCTCCATCATGATATCCATCTTGTTTTTTTTATTGCAAGAAACTCACAGGCGGGAAGGTTCCGGCCTCCATTGTAAATCTACTTATTACCCGACTTGCGAGTCAGCCTCATACAATGATAAAAACGAGGAGTGGGGGTCTTGGTCCATCGCTCGATTAAATGTGAAATAGAATATGTGGAACGAGATCCTGAGGGTAGGTCCCTCATTATGAATTGTAAATTAAATGACATTTTATGTATTCTCATCTCCAACTACACCCCCAACACTAAACAGATCCCTTAGCTACATTCCATTTTGGGACGCATTGATCAACTGAAAAGAGGTCACCTCCTTATTGGAGGGAATTTCAAACTTGTTTGGGACCCCACACTAGACTAGCAGACCCACGGGAACCGCCCCATGGATCACAACGTGACCTTCTTATCAACAGCCTTTAGGAAGCTAATGATCCAATACAACCTCTACGAGATCTGGAGATGTCTCTCCCCAAGGGAGAGGGACTTCACTTTCTACTCTAGCCCGCATAACTCTTACTCATAAATAGATGTCATATTCTGCGATCCCTGGTCGCTTGACACTTTTGCAAACCCTTGCATAAGGTCATGCCCGTGGTCGGACCATGACTTGGTTTTGGCCGACTTCTCCCTAATGCAGACTCCGGGCAACAGACTGCCATGGAAATTTTTGGAAAGCACTCTTTCAGAGATAGGGATACCAGAGACCTCCTGTGTTATCCAGGAATTCTTTGCGCTTAATGACATGGGGGATATCTCTATTGCTATGATTTGGGCAGCATTCAAAGCGTTTATCAGAGGCCACTTTATTTCCAAGATGACTAAATACAGGAAAGACCTTCAATTCCCTCTTGCTAAATTATATGCTGATCTCAGAAAGTTAGAAACAGTAAATAAACTCCATCCTACACATCAGGTAGCTCAGAAGTTAGGGGATATTCAGGAAGAAATAAATAGGAGAGAAGGGATTCGGGTACAGGATAACTTACTAAAACAGCTGTATTACTACAAAGACAATAAAGCAGATAGGCTGCTTGCAGCCAAACAGACACAGAATACAGCAGTGTAGGATTACAGCTATTAAAAACCCCAACGGAACAGTATACTCACCAAAAGATATAGGAGCAGCTTTTGCTAAGTATTATCCCTCCCTATATAATATTAGGGACTCTTCAAAAAACTCCTACTCAGACCACACAGCGATCCGGTCCTTTCTTGATTCCCTCCAATTGCCGAAGCAGCAGTAGAAATTCTTGAGCAACCCTTCAATGGATGAGATTAAAAGAGCTATGAAATCTCTCAAATCTCATAAAGCCCCTGGCCCGACGTTTTTTCAGCTTACTTTTATAAAACCTTTGCTTTAGAACTCTCACCAATCCTTCTGAAGTTATATACATACCGAGGCCGCTGAAAAAGCCCACTTTCCAAAAGAATACATTGAGGCTAGCATACTCACTCTACCCAAAGAGGGCAAGGATCCTGCTCTACCCGAGAGCTATAGGCCGATATCCCTACTAAATGTGGATGTTAAAGGGACACTGAACCCACATTTTTTTCTTTTGTGATTCAGATAGAGCATGCAATTTTAAGCAACTTTCTAATTTGTTCCTATTATCAAATTTTCTTCGTTCTCTTGCTATCTTTATTTGAAAAAGGAGGCATCTAAGCTTTTTTTTTGGTTCAGAACTCTGGAAAGCACTTTTTTATCGGTGGATTATTTTATCCACCAGTCAGCAAGGAGAACCCAGGTTGTTCACCAAAAATGGGCCGCCATCTAAACTTACATTCTTGCATTTCAAATAAAGATACCAAGAGAATGAAGAAAATTTGATAATAGGAGTAAATTAGAAAGTTGTTTAAAATGTAATGCTCTATCTGAATCACACAAGAAAAAATTTGGGTTCAGTGTCCCTTTAAGATTTATGCAAAGATTTTTAGTAATAGACTAACACCACTTATCCCAACTATCATCCATCTAGACCAAGTCGGCTTTGTCTTAGGTCACCAAGTATCAGACAATACCCGGAGACTTTTGAACATATTAATGTAATCAGTTGATTTGGGTCTCCCCCTTCTTGCCCTCTCACTCGACGCCGAAAAGGCATTCAATAGAGTGAGATGGGAATATATGTTTCAAACCTTAAAGGCATTTGGTCTCCCAGATTGCTTTCGCACAGCGATAGAAGCCCTCTACTCTACTCCCATGGCAAGAGTGAGAGGGGTGGAGTTCTGCTCATCTCCTATCCATATTAGGAATGGGGCGAGGCAGGAATATCCTCTCTCCCCCATCCTATTTGCCTTGTCGATTGAGCCCTTAGCAGCAGCCATTAGTAAAGCTAGGCATATACAAGGGTTGCTTTTACATGATACAGAACAAAAGTTGGCCCTGTTTGCAGATGACCTGACTGTCATTCTCACTGACCCCACCACTTCATTGCCATCTCTCTTCACCCTACTAAAGCATTTTGGTACCCTGTCCTACTACAAGGTCAATGTAGCCAAGACCGAGGCCTACTCTATTGGCATCCCCAGAGAGACCTAAAGCAGCTTCAAAGAACTGTTTTATTCAAATGGTCCATGAGAGGAGTTAGGCATTTGGAAGTCTTCCTTTCACATGATAAAGACACAGTCCTTAGGGATAACTATGAACCCCTTTTGAAAAACATTGGAACATTGCTAAATTTGAAGAGCTATGAGGAGGTCTCATAGCTCGGTAGAGTAGCTGCTGTAAAAATGATGATACTGCCAAAGCTATCTGTTCCACTGTCTTCCCATCTCTGTCCCAGCATCAATGCTACTAAAATACCAGGTACTATTTACAAAATACATCTGGAACGGGAAGAGGCCGAGAGTTGCAGCGCACATCCTACAGACGGCAATTGATCATGGAGGTATAGGTCTGCCCAATGTCCGATTATATCATGATGCAGCCATGATAATGCATATCTCGACCTGAGGCTCTAATCTTCCTCCCACGAGATAGAGAGAACTGGAACAAGCATCGTTACCAGCTTATGTGGAATTGGAAGACCTTTTGTGGACTCCCCCACACAACCAAAGTCTACTGGTAGTCTCAAATCCTATAGTTAAGGGGTGCTAACGAGCCTGGCACAAACTACATCACAGCTCCCTGATTGCCCCCCAACCCATCACCGGTTCATTCGATAATTGGTCTCTTATGAGGCCTTCCCAATACTCACTAATCGATGGAGAAGACTCTCCCCACGAACAATACACGATTTCTACATAGATAAAACTTCGGCTGACCACCCAGATATACTCAAGTCATGGGAAATTCCACCTAGACTACATTTTGACCTGTTCAGAGTGAGGTCTATGCTGCATTTGTGGGGCTTTCTCGGAGAAGGCTTACGAGACCTGACCTTATGGGAAACTAGATGGTGCACTGCTCTTCAACTTTACAACCTCTCTCGATACATTATCAATATCTCCTACAAGACACAATCCCCTTCAAAACAAAACATATAATTGCTTGGGAGCAGGAATAGAGATGCGAGTACTCATGTAAACAATGGATCCAAGCTCTAACTGTGACCAGGGCCGCCATACACTCCACTACCATGTACGAATTTTACTATAAAATGCTGACTAGATGGCATTTGGTCCCTACCAAATTACAAAACTTCTATACTACTTGCTCTGACCTCTGTTGGAGGGGATGCAGAGAGCGAGGTGATCCTCTCCATACAGGGAGTGCAGAATTATTAGGCAAGTTGTATTTTTGAGGATTAATTTTATTATTGAACAACAACCATGTTCTCAATGAACTCAAAAAACTCATTAATATCAAAGCTGAATATTTTTGGAAGTAGTTTTTAGTTTGTTTTTAGTTTTAGCTATTTTAGGGGGATATCTGTGTGTGCAGGTGACTATTACTGTGCATAATTATTAGGCAACTTAACAAAAAACAAATATATACCCATTTCAATTATTTATTTTTACCAGTGAAACCAATATAACATCTCAACATTCACAAATATACATTTCTGACATTCAAAAACAAAACAAAAACAAATCAGTGACCAATATAGCCACCTTTCTTTGCAAGGACACTCAAAAGCCTTCCATCCATGGATTCTGTCAGTGTTTTGATCTGTTCACCATCAACATTGCGTGCAGCAGCAACCACAGCCTCCCAGACACTGTTCAGAGAGGTGTACTGTTTTCCCTCCTTGTAAATCTCACATTTGATGATGGACCACAGGTTCTCAATGGGGTTCAGATCAGGTGAACAAGGAGGCCATGTCATTAGATTTTCTTCTTTTATACCCTTTCTTGCCAGCCACGCTGTGGAGTACTTGGACACGTGTGATGGAGCATTGTCCTGCATGAAAATCATGTTTTTCTTGAAGGATGCAGACTTCTTCCTGTACCACTGCTTGAAGAAGGTGTCTTCCAGAAACTGGCAGTAGGACTGGGAGTTGAGCTTGACTCCATCCTCAACCCGAAAAGGCCCCACAAGCTCATCTTTGATGATACCAGCCCAAACCAGTACTCCACCTCCACCTTGCTGGCGTCTGAGTCGGACTGGAGCTCTCTGCCCTTTACCAATCCAGCCACGGGCCCATCCATCTGGCCCATCAAGACTCACTCTCATTTCATCAGTCCATAAAACCTTAGAAAAATCAGTCTTGAGATATTTCTTGGCCCAGTCTTGACGTTTCAGCTTGTGTGTCTTGTTCAGTGGTGGTCGTCTTTCAGCCTTTCTTACCTTGGCCATGTCTCTGAGTATTGCACACCTTGTGCTTTTTGGCACTCCAGTTATGTTGCAGCTCTGAAATATGGCCAAACTGGTGGCAAGTGGCATCTTGGCAGCTGCACGCTTGACTTTTCTCAGTTCATGGGCAGTTATTTTGCGCCTTGGTTTTTCCACACGCTTCTTGCGACCCTGTTGACTATTTTGAATGAAACGCTTGATTGTTCGATGATCACGCTTCAGAAGCTTTGCAATTTTAAGAGTGCTGCATCCCTCTGCAAGATATCTCACTATTTTTGACTTTTCTGAGCCTGTCAAGTCCTTCTTTTGACCCATTTTGCCAAAGGAAAGGAAGTTGCCTAATAATTATGCACACCTGATATAGGGTGTTGATGTCATTAGAACACACCCCTTCTCATTACAGAGATGCACATAACCTAATATGCTTAATTGGTAGTAGGCTTTCGAGCCTATACAGCTTGGAGTAAGACAACATGCATAAATAGGATGATGTGGACAAAATACTCATTTGCCTAATAATTCTGCACTCCCTGTATATAGTGGGAATGCCAACACCTAAAACCATTCTGGCGGAAGACCAGAGCCCTCTGTACTAACCTAGATTTACCAAGAATCACGAAACCTAGTCTGGCCCTACTCCACCTTGACATACCCAAGATCCCAACACATAGCCAGTATCTACATATACATATATTTCCACCACCTGTAAGATGTAAAACATCATCTGGAGGGGAAAAAAACAAAACACTCAATAGTTAACAGCTTTTAAAAATAGTAAGAAATATAATTCTCCATAAACAAAGCTGTTTTATTCTAGAGCATATTATTAGGACCAAACATGGACCATATTATTAGGACATCATTCATTGATTAGATAACCTAGAATAGCTACTAGTACACTAATCTCCACTGAATGCCCACAATGTGATACTTCACCTGTTACTAGATTTGTTATATTGTTAATTTCATGTTATATGTTGTATTATATATTTTAAAAGACTTCTATTTAAGTCTAATGTTTGAATTGTTGAAACTAGTGCACATTGCATTTCTATTTACTTTAATAAGAATGGGATCAAGAAATAGACCCTATTCCCCCTAGCCTTCTGGGGGCTGATGGGAAGGACGCATAGGGTCGCCACCTCCCCCCCACATACTGCGTTGTGTCCTCAAGGCTATTAGCATAGAGGCCACTCACCTTGAAAGTGACAAATTTGCACTTTAATTTCTCCCTCATTAATCTCTCATATTTTCCCTCCACCTGTAGATATCACATCACAGAAGGCGATTAGGGTGTTACATGTTTCACCTAAATTACCTTACCTATATTTTCCTCTCTATAAACTTCTCACTTTGTCCCACATTCCCTGATCCCCATATCCCTTAGCTCCCATCACACAGGGCTACCTCAAACTAACATTAAAATCCTCTCTCCACACCTAGTTGGACATTCTACTGGGTAAAGGCCGGGCAAAATACAACCTCTTAGATTTGCAACCCTGAATACACAGGGCTTTAACTCCCCTACCAAACGTAGCCTGCTACTCCGTCATCTCCTCCATCATGATATCCATCTTGTTTTTTTATTGCAAGAAACTCACAGGCGGGAAGGTTCCGGCCTCCATTGTAAATCTACTTATTACCCGACTTGCGAGTCAGCCTCATACAATGATAAAAACGAGGAGTGGGGGTCTTGGTCCATCGCTCGATTAAATGTGAAATAGAATATGTGGAATGAGATCCTGAGGGTAGGTCCCTCATTATGAATTGTAAATTAAATGACATTTTATGTACTCTCGTCTCCAACTACACCCCCAACACTAAACAGATCCCTTAGCTACGTTCCATTTTGGGACGCATTGATCAACTGAAAAGAGGTCACCTCCTTATTGGAGGGAATTTCAACCTTGTTTGGGACCACACACTAGACTAGCAGACCCACGGGAACCGCCCCATGGATCGCAACGTGACCTTCTTATCAACAGCCTTTAGGAAGCTAATGATCCAATACAACCTCTACGAGATCTGGAGATGTCTCTCCCTAAGGGAGAGGGACTTCACCTTCTACTCTAGCCCGCATAACTCTTACTCATAAATAGATGTCATATTCTGCGATCCCTGGTCGCTTGACACTTTTGCAAACCCTTGCATAAGGTCATGCCCGTGGTTGGACCATGACTTGGTTTTGGCCGACTTCTCCCTAATGCAGACTCCGGGCAACAGACTGCCATGGAAATTTTTGGAAAGGACTCTTTCAGAGATAGGGATACCAGAGACCTCCTGTGTTATCCAGGAATTCTTTGCGCTTAATGACATGGGGGATATCTCTATTGCTATGATTTGGGCAGCATTTAAAGCGTTTATCAGAGGCCACTTTATTTCCAAGATGACTAAATACAGGAAAGACCTTCAATCCCCTCTTGCTAAATTATATGCTGATCTCAGAAAGTTAGAAACAGTAAATAAACTCCATCCTACACAGCAGGTAGCTCAGAAGGTAGGGGATATTCGGGAAGAAATAAATAGGAGAGAAGGAATTTGGGTACAGGATAACTTACTAAAACAGCTGTATTACTACAAAGACAATAAAGCAGATAGGCTGCTTGCAGCCAAACAGACACAGAATACAGCAGCGTAGGATTACAGCTATTAAAACCCCCAACGGAACAGTATACTCACCAAAAGGTATAGGAGCAGCTTTTGCTAAGTATTATCCCTCCCTATATAATATTAGGAACTCTTCAAAAAACTCCTACTCAGACCACACAGCGATCCGGTCCTTTCTTGATTCCCTCCAATTGCCGAAGCAGCAGTAGAAATTCTTGAGCAACCCTTCGATGGATGAGATTAAAAGAGCTATGAAATCTCTCAAATCTCATAAAGCCCCTGGCCCCGACGTTTTTTCAGCTTACTTTTATAAAACCTTTGCTTTAGAACTCTCACCAATCCTTCTGAAGTTATATACATACCGAGGCCGCTGAAAAGCTCACTTTCCAAAAGAATACATTGAGGCTAGCATACTCACTCTACCCAAAGAGGGCAAGGATCCTGCTCTACCCGAGAGCTATAGGCCGATATCCCTACTAAATGTGGATGTTAAAGGGACACTGAACCCACATTTTTTTCTTTTGTGATTCAGATAGAGCATGCAATTTTAAGCAACTTTCTAATTTGTTCCTATTATCAAATTTTCTTCGTTCTCTTGCTATCTTTATTTGAAAAAGGAGGCATCTAAGCTTTTTTTTGGTTCAGAACTCTGGAAAGCACTTTTTTATCGGTGGATTATTTTATCCACCAGTCAGCAAGGACAACCCAGGTTGTTCACCAAAAATGGGCCGGCATCTAAACTTACATTCTTGCATTTCAAATAAAGATACCAAGAGAATGAAGAAAATTTGATAATAGGAGTAAATTAGAAAGTTGTTTAAAATGTAATGCTCTATCTGAATCACACAAGAAAAAATTTGGGTTCAGTGTTCCTTTAATATTTATGCAAAGATTTTTAGTAATAGACTAACACCACTTATCCCAACTATCATCCATCTAGACCAAGTCGGCTTTGTCTTAGGTCACCAAGTATCAGACAATACCCGGAGACTTTTGAACATATTAATGTAATTAGTGGATTTGGGCCTCCCCCTTCTTGCCCTCTCACTCGACGCGAAAAGGCATTCAATAGAGTGAGATGGGAATATATGTTTCAAACCTTAAAGGCATTTGGTCTCCCAGATTGCTTTCGCACAGCGATTGAAGCCCTCTACTCTACTCCCACGGCAAGAGTGAGAGGGGTGGAGTTCTGCTCATCTCCTATCCATATTAGGAATGGGGCGAGGCAGGGATATCCTCTCTCCCCCATCCTATTTGCCTTGTCGATTGAGCCCATAGCAGCAGCCATTAGTAAAGCTAGGCATATACAAGGGTTGCTTTTACATGATACAGAACAAAAGTTGGCCCTGTTTGCAGATGACCTGACTGTCATTCTCACTGACCCCACCACTTCATTGCCATCTCTCTTCACCCTACTAAAGCATTTTGGTACCCTGTCCTACTACAAGGTCAATGTAGCCAAGACCGAGGCCTACTCTATTGGCATCCCCAGAGAGACCTAAAGCAGCTTCAAAGAACTGTTTTATTCAAATGGTCCATGAAAGGAGTTAGGCATTTGGAAGTCTTCCTTTCACATGATAAAGACACAGTCCTTAGGGATAACTATGAACCCCTTTTGAAAAACATTGGAACATTGCTAAATTTGAAGAGCTATGAGGAGGTCTCATAGCTCGGTAGAGTAGCTGCTGTAAAAATGATGATACTGCCAAAGCTATCTGTTCCACTGTCTTCCCATCTCTGTCCCAGCATCGATGCTACTAAAATACCAGGTACTATTTACAAAATACATCTGGAACGGGAAGAGGCCGAGAGTTGCAGCGCACATCCTACAGACGGCAATTGATCATGGAGGTATAGGTCTGCCCAATGTCCGATTATATCATGATGCAGCCATGATAATGCATATCTCGACCTGAAGCTCTAATCTTCCTCCCACGAGATGGAGAGAACTGGAACATGCATCGTTACCAGCTTATGTGGAATTGGAAGACCTTTTGTGGACTCCCCCACACAACCAAAGTCTACTGGTAGTCTCAAATCCTATAGTTAAGGGGTGCCAACGAGCCTGGCACAAACTACATCACAGCTTCCTGAGTGCCCCCCACCCATCACCGGTTCATTCGATAATTGGTCTCTTACGAGGCCTTCCCAATACTCACTAATCGATGGAGAAGACTCTCCCCACGAACAATACACGATTTCTACATAGATAAAAGTTTGGCTGACCACCCAGATATACTCAAGTCATGGGAAATTCCACCTAGACTACATTTTGACCTGTTCAGAGTGAGGTCTATGCTGCATTCGTGGGGCTTTCTCGGAGAAGGCTTACGAGACCTGACCTTATGGTAAACTAGATGGCGCACTACTCTTCAACTTTACAACCTCTCGATACATTATCAATTTCTCCTACAAGACACAATCCCCTTCAAAACAAAACATATAATTACTTGGGAGCAGGAATAGAGATGCGAGTACTCATGTAAACAATGGATCCAAGCTCTAACTGTGACCAGGGCCGCCATACACTCCACTACCATGTACGAATTTTACTATAAAATGCTGACCAGGTGGCATTTGGTCCCTACCAAATTACAAAACTTCTATACTACTTGCTCTGACCTCTGTTGGAGGGGATGCGGAGAGCGAGGTGATCCTCTCCATATATAGTGGGAATGCCAACACCTAAAACCATTCTGGCGGAAGACCAGAGCCCTCTGTACTAACCTAGATTTACTAAGAATCACGAAACCTAGTCTGGCCCTACTCCACCTTGACATACCCAAGATCCCAACACATAGCCAGTTTCTACATATACATATACATATATATATATATATATATATATATATATATATATATATATATATTGCTTGCTGCCAAACTATCGATAGCTAGGAACTGGGAAAAAAGCCTACCCCCAAAATTGCAGGGAGTGATAGACACTGTCAAGTATATTAAAACCATGGAAGAACCTGTTTTCAGATCCAGGCATCAGATTGACACTTTCTGCTCAATCTGGGAACACTGGGATTCCTACTGGAGGGCAGACCCCACTAACACCCAAAGGGACCACAAAAAAGTTAGATACATATTATTACACAACTCTTGTTGGACTAACTCAGAAAAACCCCATACTCCAGGCTGTTTACCCCCACTCACACTCCCTCTATACCTTTCTAATACAACATAACTAAGAGGTGTCAGTACAGATCAGACCCGTGCTTAGTCCTCTTGCCTGTCTACTATTCCCCACAGTTGGTCCCCCTCTTACCCCTCCCCTTGACAATCTTTGGGATGATAACACCTGTCTACACCACATCAAAAGTTTAGTGAGGGGAAAATCTCTAGCTTATTTTTACTAGTACAAGTACGTATATAGTATATAGTATGTACCTTAAACATGAGGGTAACATTCTAGAAATTCTAGAAATTTTCTGATGAAAAGCAGCCTTTTGAAATTGTGAACTTCATTTGTAAAATGTTTCCTGAAATATTATTTTTTTTTTTTTTTTTTTGTAATAATTTTTTATTCGGTTTAAAGGTTATAAGTAACAATTGGGGACACGCAGGACCCCTGTTCTGAAAGACACAAACGTGAGATTAAAGTACACATGTCAAAGAATATTGAACATAGATTCAACACAGATAGGTATACCCATATACAAAATCAAAAATACCCTCTCGTAAGAGGGTTTGTGGCGAAAATAGTCCGCCTAGTTTGAACCCTGGTGTGGGCTCTATAACTGGGGGGGGGGGGGGAGGTGAACTAGTACAGAATAACCAGTGTAACTGAACATAAAGGTGAGTAGGTATAGCATAGTATAAGAGTTAAAAATAAGTGTCACCTGTTCTAAATATAATGTTCTTTCCTTAGCTTACCTTCATGTATAACATGACCTAGCGAATTATAGGTGACATAGTGCTGGATATCTTACGGAGTCTAGGACCCATCTACCATGCTATGGGGTCGTACCGTTTAACAACATTAGATTAAATGGTCTGAGCTTGCATCTATCTAATGGGAATGGATTATCCCTTGGGTATTACAGCCCTCATCTACAATATAGACTTCTCATGTTTGTGAGACCAACTCTCCTACGTAGCCCTTCTCCTTGCTGTATATAAGGGTTTATATTAGTTGATCCTAGGTTGGCTTGTTCGTGGACTAAACTTCCTTTATGTGGTCTCCCTCCAGACCCTGGCCACTGGTCCAGAAGGAGGAACACATATTATAGGTGAAAGGATAATGATACATGACAATGCATTGGCGATATATACTTGTCCCTATCGAGGGCCCCCCTCAAACCCCCAGACTGGACAAACGCATATACAGGGTTTATCAGTATCATTAAGGTATTGTGTCAGTAACACACATACAACACGGTTGTTGTGTAGCTGCTGCGGCATTTGTTGCACTTACACTTATATAAGCATCCCACCCGGGGTTCCCCACCAACCCACAGGCGAGGTATAAAGACTAAATGTCCGCAGCTGCTAATATAAAAGCCGTCCGCCGACCACATGATAAGAGCAAGTAGCAAGCTAAAATAGTATTAAGGACCCCCAACATTGTTAATAAGATTATCTTTAAACATCTCTTATAGCAGACTCATTGGAACTACAAACATTAAGGTAGTGGCATGACCTAGACTATAAAATTAGAAATGTGGTATGCCTGATTTTGGGTGCTTGATATTGGCATACCATAACATATAGAAATGTACACATTGGCTTATATACATTGTAGAGTAATACATAAGAACACTCATTATAGGTATGGAATATACTATACACAGGTTAACAAAAAATAATAGCAGCAAGTGTATTAGCGGTATATGGGTACTCTACATTACACTCTGTCTTAAACCCCTCTAAATGTCTTCAATGAGCTCTATGTTAATTTTCGATATGGCTATTATGCTGCTAGTATATGCACAGACAGGAATATGCCCCAACGAATATAGGGTGAGAGTGTAGCTAGAGGGTGATGAGCTTAGATCTCTCTAAGCACATTATGTTTCAGAGGGTAGATTATTGGTTTAAGTAAATAAGGGCTAATCTGACAAACAAAAGTAAACAGTCATATAACTTGGATGACCAAGGGATGTCCACAGCTTTTCACATAATGTCTTTATTTCTAAAGTCCCTAGAAGGATAGATGGGTGATGGAAGCGTTCCACTCAGCATAGGTATGCCCTAGCAGTGCGAAGTTCAGTTTGCTCTGGGGAATGTGTGGAAAGTTCCAATAGAATACCTTGTAGGGTGCATCATTGAGAAGGAGGTTGATTTGTCCGTTTCAAAAACATTGTTGAGGTGACAACATCTAGGCCTCAGGGCAACCCCCTACCTCTGTACTAATAAAGCTTAACCCACTCCTGTCCTGGTTCTTATTGTGACCTGTGGTCTGTACTGAGGCCTGAGTGGGGAGCATACTTAATCAGTTTACCCCACTCCTCTCTTGTAGAACGGGTTCTCATGTTGTTGTGGGGTGTAAAGTAGGGAGAGTGTCTCTGTCCCATGATTTGTCTCACCTGCATGATCACCTATGTCGCAGGATATCCATAAGAATGGGACCGGCGCCTTCAAAAACAATGTTGGTCTGGGGACCTTGCCACGGAGTGCTTGGATCATTGCAGAGTTCTCGGTGGAAGCCTTTAGGGGAGGTAGCACAGCAGCTGTATCTGCGCTATGTCCCTGTGTCCTGTTGCCGGTTGTTAATTTATAGCAGTGTCCTCCGATAGGGCTCAGAGGTAGAATGGCTAGTAGTATTTTGGGACATTGTTCCGTACTTATCCTCGACATAGAGCAAGCTGTAACTGTATCCCCGGCAGCAGTGGGTTTAGGCAGCATGGGTAGACACAAGGCTTTGCGCTCCGCGCCAGACTCCGCAATGAATGTGAACTTTTCAGGCTGTATGTCTTCCCTAGAATCTGTGGGGACTTCAGCCTGCAAGCCAGACGGGGCTTCTTCTTCAAGAGCCCATGTATCAGGGAAGCATGGCACAACTAGAAGCTCAGTCAGTGGTTTGGGCCTCCGAATAAAGGGTCTACATACTTCCTTCAGGCTGCCCAATTCCTCCGTTATCACTGCATGTAGCTTTGAGAAGTGGGTCTCCAGTAGCGCCCCAACCTCTTGTAGCGAAAGTTCAGCCTCCGCCATTTTAAGTGAACCGCTGGAAAACCCAGACATACCTCAATTGTATTGTGTCCCGGTTTGCCTGCTTGGCTTAGATGTCTGTGATGGCTGTGGCGGATTGTAGAATGCTGCTGACCGCTCGCATATGACATATGACACTGCGTCCCCGGCTCTGATGCGATCCCTCAGACCGGTCTTGATTTTCAGTGCTTGTTTGAGTTAAAGATGGCGCCTCGTTACTCCGGGCTATGCAGCCTCAGTAGGCTTATAAGTTGGTGCAGTGGTGTTTTAGCGCTCCTAGCTTAGTTATAGACAGCCTCCGGTCACTCATCTGCTCAGAAAGGTTATAGTAGCTTGTTAGGAATTATCCAGCTCTATTCCATGGTACACTTAGGAAATTTCACACGGAGCTTCACAAAATAGCAACCATGCTGGATCGTGGCTGGCTCCGCCCCCCCTGAAATATTATTTTAATGTTGAATGTATACTCACCTGAAAAAAAAAAATCTTCACAAAAATACTGGACACCTAAATGTCCTGTTTTTTATGTCTGTGTGTGTTAGCTAAATGTAAATGACCTACACATCAACACATTACAAATATAGAGCAGAAAGATGTGACGGGCACTCAGGGGGTCAAATCACTTGTGTTTACGTGTGTTACTGGCAAACAAAGAGGTAAAATTATTGATTTGTATGTTACTGGCAGGGGTAAGATGACTGCTTAGTGGTGAAAAATATACTTGGTGGGTTCAAGAGTGGGGACTGAGGTAGAGGTTTTGGGGGAAGCATGATGTGAGCCCATGTACAATTAGGGTTTCCAGCTGTCCTTCAAAAAATACTGGACAGCCAGCAGATAACTGGGGGTGGGATGGGGGGGGGTTAGATTTGAATCGCAGTAGGGTCCTGTGGCAGAAATAAAGAAAAAAGGCACACATTAGTTTAGATTTATTTCATTATATATATATATATATATATATATATCACACACATATAAATATATATATATATATATATATATATATATATATATATAGTGACAGAAAGCAATGCCTGGTTATAAATGGAAGATATTTAAGATGCTATTTCTTCTTTCCGTTAAAACCCCAGGGAGAGAGAGTGTGTATTTGATTATGCAGTTGATAAACTGTGTCCTGGGTCCCTGGGGTTTGGGATAATTGGAGAGAGGGTGGGCCATTATCCCAGACAGCTGTGAAGCTGTCCAGCAGCTAATCACAGGTGTGGCTAATTAGAAGTTGTGAGGGTTTAAATAGCAGCTGGTGTGTGGTTGTTACATTGTGTAAAAGACTTTTGTTCCTGTGAACTGTAAAAAGACATTATTTTGACAAAGCACTTGTGGAATGCTGTGAAGTACTGGGACATACTTGTAAGTACTGACATTTACAAAAAGTACTTAACATTGCTGCAGAGGAACTGCCTGTTTGTTTTTGCTGTGAAAAATAAAGCCTTTTAAACTACAGTGGACTGTCCTGTGTAAGGTTGCCACCTCGGCCATGTTTTCCTGGACACTTATGAGTTACACATGCTGTAGGGTATGCAGGAAGGAACATGTATTGTGTTTCTGGACAGCACTATTCGTGTTCCTCTCTGCACACCCTGCAGCATGTGTAACTCATAAGTGTCCAGGAAAACATGGCCGAAGTGGCAACCCTAGTCCTGTGCTGCATTTGTGCCCTAGAAGACTGTGGTTAAAAGTGTTCCTGTTACAATATATATATATATATATATATATACACACATATACATACAAACTCACATAGACAGTATGTATGCATATAGAGGTAGCCCTCAGTTTACGCCGGGGTTAGGTTCCAGAAGGAAAGGTTGTAAATCGAAACCGTTGTAAATTGAAACCCAGTTTATAATGTAAGTCAATGGGAAGTGAGGGAGTTAAGTTCCAGGCCCCTCTCAAAATTGACATAAGTAACACTTAATACATTATTTTTAAATCTTTGAAATGAAGACTTTAAATGCGAAACAGCATTATTAACCTAATAAAATAGATTGTATCATCATCAAACTCAGTTTAATGAACAAAAACATTTGCTAAAACGCACCTAATAAAATAATCACACAAACACAGACTGTATCATCATCAATCTAAGTTTAATGAACAAAAACAAAATAATCACACAACAGACTGCATCATCATCAAACTAAGTTTAATGAAGAAAAACGTTTTTTTACTTGCATTTTTCTGCAGCTAAGGGAAGTGGCTGCTAGATCTTGTTCCTTTAAAAATGACTCCATTGCTCAGGTCTGGTTATACACTGATTAATTTCAGCCTGCCTGTGTTTAATCACACAACAGACTGTATCATCATCATCAAACTAAGTTTAATGAACAAAAACGTTTTTTTACTTGCCTTTTTCTGCAAACAGTTCTCTGCATTGAGTCTGCATCTAAGGGAAGTGGCTGCTAGATCTTGTTCCTTTGAAAGCTGATCCATTGATCACGTCTGGCTTGATTTTCTTTGCATGTGTTTGCTGCAACACAAGCAGACAGCTCCACTTACTGGCTATTTTAATGTATGCATGTGCTAATGCTTTCAATAGTAGTCAATGCTTTTCAATAGCAGTCACATGACTGAAAAAAGGGCGTTATTCTGAAACGGCGCAAATTGAACCGTCGTAAACCAAGGGGCACCTGTAATAGGATAATCCCAAAATAGCCACACTATCGCCTAGATTTAGAGTTTGGCGGTAGCTGTCAAAACCAGCGTTAGAGGCTCCTAACGCTGGTTTTTACCGCCCGCTGGTATTTGGAGTCAGTCAGGAAAGGGTCTAACGCTCACTTTCCAGCCGCGACTTTTCCATACCGCAGATCCCCTTACGTCAATTGCGTATCCTATCTTTTCAATGGGATCTTTCTAACGCCGGTATTTAGAGTCGTGGCTGAAGTGAGCGTTAGAACTCTAACGACAAAACTCCAGCCGCAGCAAAACGCCAGGAGTTAAGAGCTTTCTGGGCTAACGCCGGTTCATAAAGCTCTTAACTACTGTGCTCTAAAGTACACTAACACCCATAAACTACCTATGTACCCCTAAACCAAGGTCCTCCCACGTCGCCGCCACTCTATTAAAATTTTTTAACCCCTAATCTGCCGACCGCACACACCACCGCCACCTACGTTATCCCTATGTACCCCTAATCTGCTGCCCCAATACCGCCTCCACCTACATAATATTTATTAACCCCTAATCTGCTGCCCCCAACGTCGCCTCCACCTACCTACACTTATTAACCCCTAATCTGCTGACCGGACCTCACCGCTACTCTAATAAATCTTTTAACCCCTAAAGCTAATTCTAACCCTAACACCCCCCTAAGTTAAATATAATTTAAATCTAACTAAATAAATTAACTCTTATTAAATAAATTATTCCTATTTAAAGCTAAATACTTACCTGTAAAATAAACCCTAATATAGCTACAATATAAATTATAATTATATTGTAGCTATTTTTGGATTAATATTTATTTTACAGGCAACTTTGTATTTATTTTAACCAGGTACAATAGCTATTAAATAGTTAATAACTATTTAATAGCTACCTAGTTAAAATAATTACAAAATTACCTGTAAAATAAATCCTAACCTAAGTTACAATTAAACCTAACACTACACTATCAATAAATTAATTAAAAACAATACCTACAAATAAATACAATGAAATAAACTAACTAAAGTACAAAAAATAAAAAAGAACTAAGTTACAAAATTTTTTTTTTTTTTTACAAACATTAGAAAAATATTACAACAATTTTAAACTAATTACACCTACTCTAAGCCCCCTAATAAAATAACAAAGACCACCAAAATAAAAAAATGCCCTACCCTATTCTAAAATTAAAATAGAAAAGCTCTTTTACCTTACCAGCCCTGAAAAGGGCCCTTTGCGGGGCATGCCCCAAAGAATTCAGCTCTTTTGCCTGTAAAAAAAAAACCATACAATATCCCCCCCAACATTACAACCCACCACCCACATACCCCTAATCTAACCCAAACCCCCCTTAAATAAACCTAACACTAAGCCCATGAAGATCTCCCTACCTTGTCTTCACCACACCGGGTCCCGATCGGTCCAGAAGAGCCTCCGATGTCTTGATCCCAGCCCAAGCGGGGGGCTGAAGATGTCCATGATCCGGCTGAAGTCTTCATCCAAGCGGGAGCTGAAGAGGTCCATGATCCGACTGAAGTCTTCTATTAAGCGGCATCTTCAATCTTCTTTCTTCCGGATCCATGTTCATCCCGCCGACGCGGAACATCCATCTTCACCGACGACTTCCCGATGAATGACGGTTCCTTTAAGGGACATCATCCAAGATGGCGTCCCTCGAATTCCGATTGGCTGATAGGATTCTATCAGCCAATCGGAATTAAGGTAGGAAAATTCTGATTGGCTGATGGAATCAGCCAATCAGATTCAAGTTCAATTCGATTGGCTGATCCAATCAGCCAATCAGATTGAGCTCGCATTCTATTGGCTGTTCCGATCAGCCAATAGAATGTGAGCTCAATCTGATTGGATGATAAGATGTCGTTAGTTACTGCAGACGTAGAATCTCTGTATACGAATATTAGGCACAGTGATGGTATTGAAGCTATTAAGTATTACCTAGCATCCAATAACTTGGACAATACAGCCCACAATGACTTTATAATCCGATTACTTCACTTTGTCCTGACACACAATTTCTTCACATTCAATGACAGATACTACCTTCAAACACAGGGTACCGCAATGGGTACTGCCTGTGCGCCGACATATGCAAACTTATTTCTGGGGTACTGGGAACATTTTTGGGTATTCTCTGATCAATTACAAACATATACAGAACACATACCTATGTGGTTAAGATTTATAGATGATGTTCTATTTATCTGGGAAGGTACACTTGAAGAATTGCAACTATTCATGTTAAAACTCAATGAGAATAAATTAAACATAAAACTGACTTATTGAGCAAGTCAACAAGAGATCTGTTTCTTAGATTTAAAGATATTGAAAAACAATGAGGGTCTCATTAATACCACAATTTACAGAAAGGAGACAGCAACCAATACTCTTCTACATCAATCCAGTGCACATTCACCAAGTACTTTAAAAGCGATACCTTACGGTGAATTCTTGAGACTTTGCCGTAATTGTACCAACACCGAAAAGTATCAATCTATCTCAGAGATTAATCTCATGGGGGTACAGTAAAAAGTCTGTTAAAAGAGCTAAGTACAAGGCTCTGAGAATATGTAGAGAGGAATTACTAGTACCAAAAGACAAAGTACAAGCAGAATCCTGTCCTAGACTAATAACCACATATAATCCCCAGATGACACACATAACTAAAATTATAAATGACCACTGGAAAATCTTACAAAATGATGAAACCCTAAGAACTATTATCGGAGACAAAGTATCCCTGGGGTTCAAAAGACCGCATAATTTAAGAGATAAGTTGGTATCTAGTCATTATGTTAGATCAAAGAAGAAACCAGACAGAGATCTGGGCATGTATTCTTGTGGTACCTGCTCAGCATGTAAGTTTGTGTGGAAAACCAAAACTATAACAGAAAGAAATGGCAGAGTATACAAACTACCATCCTATTTCTCATGCAAAACAATAGGAGTAGTATATGCACTCTGTTGTCCTTGCCAGATGACCTATGTTGGAATGACGACTAGAGAGGTCAAAATACGCATTCTGGAACATGCTTACAATATTAAAAATGCACAGAGAGATCTAAATAATGGCAATAAAATAACTTCAGTTGGCAAACATTTTCTATTACATCATAAGAGTTCAACCAAAGATTTGAAATACACAGTAATTCAGAAAGCATCCCTGGGTATCAGGGGTGGTAATATTGAAAGAGTACTGTTAAAAATGGAATGCAAGTGGATCTATTCACTCAATACAGTCAAACCAAATGGGATGAATGATTACAACAATTACTTTGTATACGTATAGTACAATTACAATACCCTGTGGTAATCACGCTATAAGGCTGGCATACAAACACTTATGCCTAGAAAATGTACCCTGCCTTTGAAATATATCATGGTACTTATTTCATAATAATAGGACAACAACACATATTACTAGGATAAGTTATCTTTCTGGTTATGTGCGGGTGATAGGTATAAAAATTCAAAATTACAAGCTTATAATTAGCATATACTACCAATAGCTATTGGTTATAATCTATTACTAAGCAATCTGTTGGCTTCCTTAAATTTGCCAGGTCACTTATGTAATATTACTCACGTTGACACTGTCACATAATGTCCAGCTGAACAAGCAGCTCAAAATGCACAAATAGATATTTCTTTTTAATTCAACTAACATACATACAACACTATTGTACTAACTTTCAGTACACTCTTTATCATAA
The DNA here is from genome assembly GCF_027579735.1 of Bombina bombina. Taxonomy (NCBI): domain Eukaryota; kingdom Metazoa; phylum Chordata; class Amphibia; order Anura; family Bombinatoridae; genus Bombina; species Bombina bombina. Next base: position 1,198,543,750 of record NC_069501.1, on the reverse strand, counting down.
TTGATGGTTTTATGAAGGATTTATGCTCACTTTATGCATAATTATCAACAATGCACTTCAAATTCATTGTGTTGGTCACGGAAATTTATGTTTGTTTAATTTTGCACCACTTGGAAACCGTTTAATTGTTTCCCACTCACTCTTAACACCAATGAAGTATGTAATTCTCTTTTTTCTTCCTCTTTTTTTGCTTTTATTATGGATAATAGTTATATAGATGTAAGATTATGACTTCACATATATTTTTTATACGAAATTATTATTTAATACACATTTTATACAAACTGATACAGGTTACCATGTAGAGACCTAATAAGACCTAGTAATATTTATCTGAATATTTTTGTGATACAACCTTGGGTATATCTGTACACAGAGTAGGATATGTATTGATTCTTGTTTGACTCTATGATCAATTAAGTACTATAAATGCGAGATCTAGTACGATTATCTTTGAAACATATAAAAACCTGTCATGCATACATGTTGCTTTCTAATATTGACCACAGATGGTTGTTATTACATGCCTATATGGACATTGAGGTTTGTTAAGGTGGAGTCTGAAAATGTTATCTTGTTTGATCCCATGATCCATTAAGCACTATAGAAGCGAGATCAGTATGAATTTCTTTGAAATATACAGAAATCTCTCATTCATACATGATACTTTCTAACATTGATTACAGATGGTTGTTAAAAATTCCCTATATGGACATCAAGGTCCGTCACGCTGGAGTTGATAAATATCGTCATACAGGGAGTGCAGAATTATTAGGCAAATGAGTATTTTGACCACATCATCCTCTTTATGCATGTTGTCTTACTCCAAGCTGTATAGGCTCGAAAGCCTACTACCAATTAAGCATATTAGGTGATGTGCATCTCTGTAATGAGAAGGGGTGTGGTCTAATGACATCAACACCCTATATCAGGTGTGCATAATTATTAGGCAACTTCCTTTCCTTTGGCAAAATGGGTCAAAAGAAGGACTTGACAGGCTCAGAAAAGTCAAAAATAGTGAGATATCTTGCAGAGGGATGCAGCACTCTTAAAATTGCAAAGCTTCTGAAGCGTGATCATCGAACAATCAAGCGTTTCATTCAAAATAGTCAACAGGGTCACAAGAAGCATGTGGAAAAACCAAGGCGCAAAATAACTGCCCATGAACTGAGAAAAGTCAAGCGTGCAGCTGCCAAGATGCCACTTGCCACCAGTTTGGCCATATTTCAGAGCTGCAACATCACTGGAGTGCCCAAAAGCACAAGGTGTGCAATACTCAGAGACATGGCCAAGGTAAGAAAGGCTGAAAGATGACCACCACTGAACAAGACACACAAGCTGAAACGTCAAGACTGGGCAGAGAAATATCTCAAGACTGATTTTTCTAAGGTTTTATGGACTGATGAAATGAGAGTGAGTCTTGATGGGCCAGATGGATGGGCCCGTGGCTGGATTGGTAAAGGGCAGAGAGCTCCAGTCCGACTCAGACGCCAGCAAGGTGGAGGTGGAGTACTGGTTTGGGCTGGTATCATCAAAGATGAGCTTGTGGGGCCTTTTCGGGTTGAGGATGGAGTCAAGCTCAACTCCCAGTCCTACTGCCAGTTTCTGGAAGACACCTTCTTCAAGCAGTGGTACAGGAAGAAGTCTGCATCCTTCAAGAAAAACATGATTTTCATGCAGGACAATGCTCCATCACACGCGTCCAAGTACTCCACAGCGTGGCTGGCAAGAAAGGGTATAAAAGAAAAAAATCTAATGACATGGCCTCCTTGTTCACCTGATCTGAACCCCATTGAGAACCTGTGGTCCATCATCAAATGTGAGATTTACAAGGAGGGAAAACAGTACACCTCTCTGAACAGTGTCTGGGAGGCTGTGGTTGCTGCTGCACGCAATGTTGATGGTGAACAGATCAAAACACTGACAGAATCCATGGATGGCAGGCTTTTGAGTGTCCTTGCAAAGAAAGGTGGCTATATTGGTCACTGATTTGTTTTTGTTTTGTTTTTGAATGTCTTTGAAATGTATATTTGTGAATGTTGAGATGTTATATTGGTTTCACTGGTAAAAATAAATAATTGAAATGGGTATATATTTGTTTTTTGTTAAGTTGCCTAATAATTATGCACAGTAATAGTCACCTGCACACACAGATATCCCCCTAAAATAGCTATAACTAAAAACAAACTAAAAACTACTTCCAAAACTATTCAGCTTTGATATTAATGAGTTTTTTGGGTTCATTGAGAACATGGTTGTTTGTTCAATAATAAAATTAATCCTCAAAAATACAACTTGCCTAATAATTCTGCACTCCCTGTAGATATTAGACTTAGTGTAAAAAGACCCTGTGGCATATCATGTTTCTATCATTGAAACAATTTATTCGTTTATACATATTATTCAAATTATATTGGGGACATTTTTACACCCTCGTATCAATACTGTAAATATTTTCGCATCATGATTGATGTTGTGTCTACATGATCCTCCAATGACAACCACCCATTATTATACACCTAGTCCAGATATGACTTATGGGCATTGGTTGATAACAACTATGACACATTTGTTTGTACACACCCACTTCATGACGATCAACAAGGGAAGCATCTGAATAGTACTGATTGATTAACAGTCTACTCATCTAATTCTAGTACTATAGAAGCGAGATCAGTATGAATATCTTTGAAATATACAGAAATCTCTCATTGATACATGATGCTTTTCAACATTGACTACAGATGGTTGTTAAAAAATCCCTATATGGACATTAAGATCCGTTAGGCTGGAGTTGACAAATATCGTAATAGATATTACACTTATTGTAAAAAGACGATGCATCATATCATGTTTCTATTATTAAAACAATTTATTCTTATATATATATCGTGCAAATTATATTGGGGATGTTTTTACACCCTCGTATCAATACCGTAAATATTTTTGCATTATGTTCGATGTTGTGTTTACATGATCCTCCAATGATAACCACCCATTATTACACACCCAGTCCAGATATGATTTACAAGCTATGGATTGGTTGATAACAACTATGATACATTTGTCTGTACACACCCACTTCATGACGATCAACAAGGGAGGCATCTGAATTGTACTAATTGATTGACAGTCTACTCATCCAATCCTAGGCAGACAACACCTATCGTATTGACCAATGATCCGTAGGAGGTGGGAAAATAGTCACAATATATCACGCTGAGTAGCAGCAGCCCACACCCCCTCTGAGGAAACGTTCGTGAAACGCACATCAGGGGTCCGTCCGGAGTAGCTCTGTCTCTCCTGACAGTTTTTTAACTTTCTTGCTCTTGTGGGTAAAATTAATGTACCTTTAACTCAATTATATATATATATATATATATATATATATATATATATCACAGCCTCTGGTCCTTACTAGCAATATAAGTAATAGTAAAGCAGCCCTCGGATTTTAAGGGCTTATTTTACTTTTAATATATTTATGGACTGAGGACTGTTAATAGTTACAGATTACTTTTTGAAGTACATATTGCGATTGTGCAATCCACAGAGCTTAAGTGTTTTTAACTTGTAGCCTTGCTACTGTATGTGTGCATGTTCCTAGTTGATAACAATAAAGTGTAAATGTATGAATGATATGGAACACTTTTAATATTGTTATAATCTCTGTTCTAGCAGAGCTTACCGGTACTATACGATTGTGGAACTGGTTCTTTTCTTAAAATGGATTGTATCCTCTATTACAATTAGTTTAACTAGTTGTTATATGTATGCATATGATATATTATAATATATGTATAATTAAATTGTGTAAAAAAAAAAAAAATATATATATATATATATATATATATAAAAAAAATAGTTGTGTGGGTGATAAAAACAAAATTGTGTATAACTGTCTGTTCTGCTCCCAAAATCTCACACTATCTGACAGGCTGCAAGTTTATATATTTTGAGAGTAAGATACCTCTGCAGTCTGCAATGGCAGTCCGTCAGTAACATAGTAGATGTGGTTGAAAAAAGACTGAAGTCCATCGAGTTCAACCTATACAAATCTAAAATATATACAAAAAGCTCCAGTTAAGCTTAAATAATCCCACTAAAAGGTGACCCATTTAATACTAGCAATCATATCCATGAATTTTGTTTATAGACAGAAATGTATCCAAATAATTTTTAAATGTATCTAGGGTATTGGCATTCACTACCTCCTTTGGTAATGAGTTCCACAATTTTATTTCTCTTACAGTGAAAAAACGTTTCCGTTGCATGAGATTAAATCTCCTTTCCTCCAACTTTAAATTGTGACCTCTGGTCACAAACAATTTTCTTGGAATAAACAGAGCTTCTGCCATCTCTGTATATGGGCCTTGAATAAATTTATATAAAGTAATCATGTCACCTCTTAAGCGCCTTTTTTCTAAAAACAGACACAGTTTGGCTAGCCTCTCCTCATAGGTTAAATTCTCCAATCCCCTTATTAGCTTTGTGGCCCTTCTCTGAACTTTTTCTAGTTCTTGTGATTGGTCCCCAGAACTGCACTCCATACTCAAGGTGAGGTCTTACCAGGGCTTTATATAGTGACAGAATTATGCTTTCCTCCCTTGAGTCAATGCCTCTTTTAATACATGCTAGTTTCTTATTAGCCTTTGAAGCTGCTGCCCTGCATTGTGCACCCATCTTTAGCTTGTTATCTATTACTACCCCCAAATACCTTTCCTCCTGTGTTTGGCTAAGTCTTGTCCCATTTAAATAATACGTTGCCTGCTTATTTTTACTTCCAAAATGTAGAACCTTGCATTTTCCCGTATTAAATCTCATTTTCCATTTACCTGCCCATACTTCTAATTTTTGCAGGTCCCTTTGTAACGAAAGTTCATCCTGCGTTGACCTAATGACCTTACTTAACTTAGTATCATCTGCAAAAATAGAGATGTCGCTATTTAATCCTAGCTCCAAGTCATTTATAAAAATATTAAAAAGAATAGGGCCCAGCACTGATCCCTGGGGTACTCCACTGATTACCTTTGTCCAATCTGAGTATGATCCATTAACTACTACTCGTTGCTCCCTATCTTTTATCCAGTTATTTATCCATAAACTAACATTTTCAGCTATTCCCAGTCCCTTAATTTTGTGCATTAATCTCTCATGTGGCACTATGTCAAACGCCTTTGCAAAATCTAAGTATATCACATCAACTGATTCCCCTTTATCTATATTTTTACTTACTTCCTCATAGAATCTAATTAGATTAGTTTGACATGATCTATTTCTAATAAAACCATGCTGATTAGAGCTCATAATCTTGTTTACACGAATATGCTCATCAATATAATCCTTTATAATCCCTTCAAATATGTTCCCAACTATTGATGTCAGACTAACTGGTCTATAGCTTCCTGGATCATCCCTACTTCCCTTTCTGAAGAGTGGCACCACATCAGCTTTACGCCAATCCTTGGGTACCATGCCTGAGGATAATGAGTCTTGAAAAATTAAGAGTAGAGGTTTGTCTATAACAGTGCTAAATTCCCTTAACACCCTTGGGTGTATTCCATCTGAGCCTGGAGTTTTATTTACCTTAATATTTTCCAATTTGTTCCTGATATCCTCTATACATAACCCAATTAATGGTATGGGCTGGCATGTTCTATTTTGTTCCAAAGTATCATTCAATGGTTCCTCTCTTGTGTATACTGAAGAAAAAAAAAACTGGTTTAGTATCTCAGCCTTCTCCCTGTCACTGTTAATCATGCTACCCTCCCCACATTTTTTTTTTTTATTTACATTTTTTTATTAAGGTTCATGAACAAGATTACAAACAATAAAAGCTTAGCAATGCATACGTACCTCCCCACATAGTAAACCAAACATCAACTGTTTCCAAATAAAGGAAATATACAAATTTCATGTGCACACGAGTCACAGCTGGTGAACACAATATAAATATACACTAATATATAGTGGAATGCAGGAGATTGCAGGGAGTTAAACGAAAATATGATACAAGCTCAGGTAACCTTGGTTTTTCTCAATTTTTCAACAAATTACAAATCTTATTATTTACCCCTAATGTGTAGTGTATAAAAATGAAACAAATAAGACTCCCCATAAAAGATAAAAAAAAAAAAAAAAAAATAGTGGTCTCTTTTGGACCTCTAGAAATACTATATATTAGCGAGGGGAAATTACAGGGGATATATAACAGGTAGAAAACATATAGAGCCACTCTTGGGCCTGTAGTAATATGTGCTTACATTAGGAATAGTGCTATCACAAGCAACATTAACAAGATAATGGCTATTAAACAAAACATAATTTGTAATACACTCCACCTTAGTTATCATCTATAGAAAACTGAAGTTAGGAGAGCAAATATAAAAATAGGAGCTCATTAGGAATCAGCATAGAAGTTCTATTAGGTCTTGTACTATATCCTATTTTCAGACATACCTTTGTACATACAAATGTGACTATACGATCCAAAGGGCTGGGTAGAGGCTCCTTTGTTTCTGAATACGTATTCTCTATATAAGACAGTTAGAGATCATAGAGTAGCCTCTATATTTACAAATGTAGTACAAGTTGGAATGATGATATATTACACCATATGATATTCTATTATAGCATGAAGCCACTATATCCCTATGGGTAATCAGTTGTAACCCCTGTTATAGTGTACTTACTGATGCATAGCTTTAAATAAAATAAACTTGGCAATATAAATCACAAACAAAAAGAAAAACACAGAGTAGTAGTGCATAAGCAACAGAGTCAGCCAGCTAAACATCTGTCCTTTCCTGTATCTATAGTGACCACCACTATGTGCAGATGCCTCTATGGGTATAAACTGGACTTGTGTACTAAAGATGGGTGAAGACCTCTTGCTATTATGTTTGTTCAGGAGTGTTTGACCCAGGTAACATCAATTATGGGATTAATCCACAGTAAGTAGTGCAATATGTTAATAACAGCAACTAACAAGCCTAGGCACCTAAAGCCTTCTACTAATGTGGGGGGTGATTAGAGGGTCGCATTACTATATATAATCTAGTGACCACCACTATGTGCAGATGCCTCTATGGGTATAAACTGGACTTGTGTACTAAAGATAGGTGAAGACCTCTTGCTATTATGTTTGTTCAGGAGTGTTTGACCCAGGTAACATCAATTATGGGATTAATCCACAGTAAGTAGTGCAATATGTTAATAACAGCAACTAACAAGCCTAGGCACCTAAAGCCTTCTACTAATGTGGGGGGGTGATTAGAGGGTCGCATTACTATATATAATCTAAGAAAATGGAGTTGTTAAAGTAAGGGTAAAACAGGTCTAATGGGACAGAAAGGAACACCAAATACTTTGAATTTAAACTAGATATTATCCAATAAGTGCATCAATAGCTGCATTAATAACGACACTGAAGTTTGGAAAAGCAGAAAGATGAGTAGAACTAAGCATTGGTCTAAGCTGCGTTGCTGTAATATAAAAAATTAACATCATTATCATGCTGACCACTCACTTATAACTCTTAATAAAATATTAAATCACTTTACTAAAATTAAAGTTTGCAACTATAGGAATCTAAAAGGTGATGTCAGACAGCGAGGTCATCATTAATTATTCAACTATTGTGAGCATATCTGAAAAGGACACAACACCAGGTACTTGTAGCAGTCTCTCTACCATTCCCTGGAATTGCCCTGGAGTCTATCCAATTCCAGATTTCATAGCTATCAGTAGATAAGGGGTCTTAAACTGCCCTACCAAAGGCAGAGTTAGTCCAGAGTACTCTCTAGGAGCCGCCAAAATGATCTGAAACTCCGCTGCACCAAGAAGTAGAGATCGATCTCCATATAACATTGACTCTTTCATCCACTGATCAAACAGAGGGCGGCCGGCCGGCCCGCCCTGGGAACACGAAAAGAGCAGGTCTGCCGTGGTTCTGCATGGATCATTGTCCCTCAAGGAGTGTTCCATGTCTCTCTTCTCAGCCGGTCTCTGCGTACGGATCTGTCTCCGCTTCACCGCCCAGATCACCGGGAGCTCCAGGGAGCACCTCGGCACCGTATCAAAGAGGGGGTAGGTAGAAGGAGGGTCCAAATGACAGTACCGGATCATCTGCTTCTCTGGGGATCTCTCCTTCACAGCTTGACTAGTTGGTGCCTTGTCCAACGGTTGCCATATGTCTTCTATAGTATTGCGCAGTTTGTTTTCAAACTCTCCCAGCAAGGCCAGAATAGCGTGGCAGATCGATTCCATACTTAGGTGATCGTGCTCTAACTAAGACGATAATTAGGTAGATAGCGTCTCCGTATAATAAGCCAATCTTATTCTCCACAGATTATGCTTATTCTTACAGCAAAGGGTTAGTGGTTATACTTCAGCACAAATGGCTGGGTTGCCTGTTTCGTCAGGATAATGGGGGGGATGGATGAAGTCCCAGGCCGCTACCAGGCCTCCGCTGTGCTCCTCATCCTTGCAGGGCTGCTTTATCGAGATCAAGTACAAAAAGTTGCTCCAATTGACTCTACTAGTATCAATTCTTGTTATGTCACAGATAATAGACTTGGAGTCAGGATATAAGAGTGTTAACCAGCGGTTTTAACAACTCCTCAGTGTAGCCGATATTAGAAAGCAGCCATCTTAGTCGCTGGTCGGACACGCCCCCCTCCCCTCCCCACATTTTAATGTAAATATTGTCTTTCTTAGATTTTTTGCTATTTATGTACTTAAATAACCTTTTAGGGTTAGATTTAGAATCCTTTGCAATTAATTTTTCATTTTAAATTTTGGCTAATTTTATTGCTTTTTTGCATGCTTTGTTACATTCCTTATAAATATGGAATTTTGAGTCTGTACTATTTTCTTTGAATAATTTAAATGCCCTACAATTTTTCCTAATTTCTCTTAACACATTTATATTCAGCCACATTGGCTTGGATTTTTTATTTTTATAATCATATGGTATTCGTTGATATCTTGCAGAGCCAGAGTGTATTCACACTCACAGCAGCAGCCAGCATTTGTACAGTGCGAAGCGTGCCAGTCTTCTCAAGCAGACATCACAGAGATGCGTGATCATGTTAGTGTCTTTAACAGACCCAGAGCAAACTGTGCCTGCTACTATGGCTCCAATCCACTGTGACAGTCAGTACTGGTCACAAAGGCTGCAGCAAAGCAGTTCAGAACCAAGGCTGGTGAGTGGATCACAGTAGCATAGCAGACAGAAGGGGTGGGTGGAGTGGATTACGGGCTGGGCATAGGCTGCAGTGAAAATGTTTTGACCGGACTGTAAACTAAAATACCGGACTGTCTGTTCAATTATCGGACACCTGGCAACCCTATGTATAATTGTGCCAAGCACTGACCCACTTATGCAATTGTCCCATTCCTATAAAAGTCTAAGTTGCCAAAGTGAAACCAGGGTCTGCCCCAACACTGTCCATGGTTCTTCCCAATTTCTGCTCCACACAACCCCACACACCAAATGCCTACATGTTTGGCCCCTTCCAATTATGACTCTGCCCATAAACACCCACATCTCCACTCACAAATCTCTCTTACACAGCCTAGGCCTCACAGTCCCAGAAGTCATTAAACAAATTTTTAAAGTATTTGTGTCATGGATACACTTCCTACCTGACTTATCACTATTGTGCAAGGTGCCTTTAAGACCATTCCTACCTCGCTATAAAAGACTCCTCCCCCTGTTTTACCTTGCTTGGTCATTTGCTATTGTATACTGCACACCTGCAGTCGCTCAGCCGCAGTTTTCAAGCCAGACTAATGTCTTCAACTCGTAGTTGGAAGTGCTACTTTCCTTTTCAACCAGCTTTCAGTTACCTGATCGTCTGATCAAGTGGAATAATCTTTATCCTTTTCTGCATTCAGCATCTACCTTCTTCTCAGCTGTAGCTGACAACTTGTATATGTGAGCAGCACGTTACACTGTCCTCCCGACTTCTGCTTGTGACGTCACACCCCAGCTGCATTGGGATTTCAGCTGTCAGTTTGGGGAATACTGGATCTAAACCGGTCGATTTCAGAAGGTAAAATCTAAATGTTTTTTTTCACTTACATGCTTCCTCCTATGCACACCGCATAGAGCGTATCTACATCCAAGATTAAGGTACAAGTTTTTACCAATCTTTAATCAGCTGCTGTTCCTCATAATTTTGACTGTCTCATTGCTACTACGTTAACCAGTTATACACTTGATGCTTAATACCTCTATTCCTATCAAGGGAATCCTGTTCTATACCATAAATACTCAGATATCAGTAGGGTTATCAAGTAGTATTATTTCTGGGGACATGACATTATTCGTTTTGACTCTGACTACTGTATTAAGACTTGTTTCGCTAGAGAAACAATTCTCAAACTCACTGACTATACACTACCATCCTGCTATTCTGACTTTAGCGACGTATTTGATAAGAAAGAGGCTCAAACTTTACCACCACACAGGCCTTACAACTGTCAAATAGAATTAATTCCAGGTTCCACAATACCTTATGGTCACATCTACCCCCTGTCCGAACCTGAACTACAAAACCTTAAAGAATATCTTGACGAAAATCTCAAAAAGGGTTTCATTAGACCTTCTACCTCCCCTGCGGGGCAGGTATATTCTTTGTCAGGAATAAGGATGATAGTTTCAGACCAATAATTGACTACAGAGAGTTGAATAAACGCACAAAAAAGAATAGGTGCCCTGTCCCTCTTTTACCTGAACTGATTGAATGGTTACAAGGCGCTAATATATATATATATACAAAGCTTGATCTCAGGGGTCAGGTGTGCTAGCTAGAGGCGCTGGTTCAGCTTGTATCAGTCGTTGGTATCTTCCTTTCCTTCCTCGGTTGTATAACTCTAGGTGCAAAATAGTGGTGCTGAAATATCAGACAATACACCATACACAGGTGAATATCTACTCACAGTGTATATTGCAGGTTACCGGCTCCTTCCCAATATGAAAAGACAATATCACAGATTCAGTAAAAAAGTTTTTCTTTATTTGGCTCAGCGCAAAAGCGTTTCAACGGTCCCAGCCATCTTTCTCAAGAGCAATAAAAGTGCTTTCTCAACTGTCTATTTTGCACCTAGAGTTATACAACCGAGGAAGGAAAGGAAGATACCAACGACTGATACAAGCTGAACCAGCACCTCCAGCTAGCACACCTGATCTATTCACACAGACCTTGGGAGAGACTGTGGGACGGCTGCGGTTCACCAGAAGGGGAAAGTATTAATACATATTATACACCTGTTTGCATGTTGATCTCAGGGGTACATACAACCTTATTAGAATAAGATCAGGGGATGAAAGGCTAACTGCTTTTCAGACTTGCTATGGGTTATGGGGCTATGTAATGTCCCCACTACGTTTCAAGCCTTTATCACTGATATATTTTTTTGATCTTCTAGATGTCTGCATAGTAATTTATCTAGATGATATTTTAATATACTTAGACAACCTACAAAACCACGAAAAACAAGTTAGATTGGTATTGTCTCGATTGTTCGCCAAACCCGAAAAATTTATATTTCATACAGATACCATTTTCTTTCTGGGATTTCATATTCCCCCTCAGGTATACAGATGGAAAATAATAAAGTAGAGGCAATACCATCTTTGCAAACTTCAACTAAAAAAGATGTCCAAAAATTTCTTGGATTTGCAAATGTCTATCGGAAGTTTATTAGTGGGTTTTCCACGATCACAAAACTTCTTACTCTTCTCACTGGGAAAATTCCAAGATTCATTTGGAACACTCAGACAAATAACTCTTTCAATCTCTTAAAGGAACGGTTTATTACAGCACCCATTCTCAAGTTTCCCGATGCTACATTACAATATATACTAGAGGTCGATGCATCCGACTATGCCATTGGTGCCATACTCTTTTAGAGGAAATCTACACAACTTTCACTCCATTCCATTTCATATTATTCTAGGCTTATGACACCACCTGAACTCAACTATACAATAGGGGAAAAATAACTTTTAGCAATAAAGGCTGCATTAGAACACTGGAGACATCTACTTGAAGGTACTAAATACCCAATAATCATCTATACAGATCATAAAAATTTAGAATATCTCAAATCAAATAAAATACTTTACTCACGACAAGTTCGTTGGAGCCTTTACTTTTCTATATTTGATTGTGTCATCACTTACTGTCCAGGGAACAAGAACACTAAAGCAGATGCCCTTTCACGGAAAGATTCAAGACCATTCAATCGTATACCCCCATCCACTATAATACCACAGTAACGTATAATTGGTCTCACCATTGAAAAGGTCTCGACTTTCAAGAAACATCAAAGTACTGATTCTGAAATATCAAACTACAATCTACAAAGGGGTTCAAACAATTTGTATTACTATCAGAATTGTTTATGTTCCGTCTTCGTTACACAATGATGTCCTCTTCTCAGTTCATGACTCCATTATGTCAGGACATCCAGGTTTCCATAAAACCATGCATCTACTACAGAGCGATTTCTGGTAGCCAAAACTCACCAAATCCATTAAAAACCAGATTCAGTCTTGTTCTATCTGCACTAGGTGTAAACCACAAAGAAATCATCCATATTGAAATTTGTTATCCTTGCCCATTGCAGATAGCCCTTGGCAAGATATCACCTTTTGTAGCGCATTGCCCTAAAGAAATCATTTTTTTCCCTGTAAAAAAATACAAAGACCTCCCCAACAGTAAAACCCACCACCCAACCAACCCCCCAAAATTAAAAACCTAACTCTAACAAAAACCTAAGCTACCCATTGCCCTGAAAAGGGCATTTGTATGGGCATTTAGCTGTTTTGCATTGCCCTTAAAAGGGCATTTAGCTATTTTAAGAAAGCCCAAACCCTAATCTAAAAAAAAAACACCCAAAAAAAAGTTAAAAAAAAAGACACCTAACATTAACCCCCGACGATCCACTTACAGTTTTTGAAGTCCGGACATCCAGGCAACGAGAAGTCTTCATCCAGTCAGCGAGGTCTTCATCCATCCAGACGGCATCTTTTTTATCTTCATCCAAGCGGCATCTTCTATCTTCATACCGGCGGTGTGGAGCGGGTGCATCCTTCAAGACATCCGGCGTGGAGCATCCTCTTCATACGGTCGCCGCCGTAAACTGAATATTCAATGCAAGTGAGCGTTTTCAAAATGGCGTCCCTTGCATTCCTATTGGCTGGTTTGATTTTTGAAATTCAAATCAGCCATTAGGATGAGAGCTACTGAAATCCTATTGGCTGTTAAAATCAGCCAATAGGATGAGAGCTACTGAAATTCTATTGGCTGATTTGAATAGACAATAGAATTGAGAATATTGGACTAATAATGGAGAATATTTTGGAGTCCAGGTTTTACCATATAGTTCTCCAGTACTTGGTCCGTTGGAAGGGCTACAGACCCGATGAGGATTCCTGGGAACCAGCAACTAAATTTTCGGCTCCCCGTCTTGTATCCTTGTTTCATCGAAGGCATCCTGACCGTCCTAGAGCTTGATCCGCTGAGCGGCTCCTTGACGGGGGGGGTTCTGTAATGGAAACACTTCCTACCTGACTTATCACTATTGTGCAAGGTGCCTTTAAGACCATTCCTACCTTGCTATAAAAGGCTCCTCCCCCTGTTCTACCTTGCTTGGTAATTTGCTATTGTATACTGCACACCTGCAGTCTCACAGCCGTCTCTCAGCCAGACTAATGTCTTCAGTTTGTACCTGGAAGTGCTACTTCTCTTTTCAACCAGCTTTCAGTTACCTGATCATCTGATCAAGTGGAGGAATCTTTATCCTTTCCTGCATTCAGCATCTACCTCCTTCTCAGCCATAGCTGACAACTTGTATATGTGAGCCGCACGTTACACTGTCCTACCGGGATTTGCTTGTGACATCACACCACAGCCGCATTGGGATTTCAGCTGACAGTTTGGGGGATACCGGATCTCAACCGTTCGATTTCAGAAGGTAAAATCTAATAGTTGGGGAAAAAAAAAAATGCTGTTTAAACCTAACACCCTAACATAAACCCTACGTCTAAACACCCCTAATCTGCCGCCCCCAACATCTCCGGCACCTACATAACGTTATTAACCCCTAATCTGCAGCCCCCAATATTGCCGCCACCTAAATAAAACTAAAATTAACCCCTAATCTGCCACTCCCGATATCGCCGCCACTATACTAAAGTTATTAGCCTCTATTCCCCTGCACCCCAACATTGCCCACACTATAATAAATCTATTAACCCTTATTCCGCTGCTCCCCGACATCGCCGCAACTAAATAAAGCTATTAACCCCTAAACCTCTGGCCTCCCATATCACTACCACTAAATAAACCTATTAACCCATAAACCGCCAGCCCCCCACATCACAACAACCTAAATTAAACTATATTAACTCCTAAACCTAACCCTAACGTAACCCTAATGTAACCCTAACCGTAACCCACCCTAACTTTAACATAATTAAAATATAGCTAAATTAAACTTACAATTATTAACTAAATAATACCTTATATTGTAGCTAACTTACATTTTATTTTTATTTAACAAGTAAGTTTGTATTTATTTTAACTAGGTAGACTAGTTAGTAAATAGTTATTAACTATTTAATAAGTACCTAGTTAAAAAAATACAAACTTACCTGTGAAATAAAACCTAAGCTGCCTTACACTAAAACCTAACACAAAAAATAACAAACACTAAAATTACTAAAAAATAACAAACAGAATTAAACAAATCAATAAAAAAAAACAACCCCAAAATAAAAAAAAACCTAAAAAAGGGCATTTTGTAGGGCATTGCCCTAAAGATAATAGCTCTTTTCCTACAAAAGAAAAACAAACACCCCCTAACAGTATACAAACCCCCAAACCCACAAAATAAAAATAAAGTAAAACCTAATCTACCCATTGCCCTGAAAAGGGCATTTGTATGGGCATTGCCCTTAAAAGGACATTTAGCTCTTTTGCTGCCCAAGCCCTAATCTAAAAATAAAAACCCACCCCAAAACAAAAAAAAATACATAACAAATTTTCAAAAATAAAAAAAAGTATTCCTATTCTAATACCCATTTAAAAAAAAAAACAAAACACCCCAAAATAAAAAACCTAATCTAGAATAAACCACCAATAGCCTTTAAAAGGGCCTTTTGTAGGGCATTGCCCTAATTTAAACAGCTCTTTTACCTGAACAAAAAAAGTACAAAGTGTAATGCTCGTGGGATATTCCACTATTAGACCGAACTCGGCCCGTAGTCTTCTTATCAAGGCATTGAGCTGGAATGATAGGGAATATCCCAGAGCAGAGAATGTTTGCAAGATGAGGTAAGCGGCACTCACCACAGGCAGCAACAGGCAGGGAATCAGAGAAAGGCAGTTTCAGGGGAAACCACAAGAAGAATCAGGCAGGCAGGACTTGGCATTAGCAAAGTAGTCCAAAGGTAAACCACTAGAATAGTCAGGCAGGCAGGGTTTGGCAACAGTAAAGCAGTCCAAGGGTGATCCACTAGAATAGTCAGGCAGGCAGTGTTTGGCAACGGCAACGGTAAAGCAATCCACAACAATAGGGGTTAATCAAGCAGAGTGGTCAGACAAGCAAAGGAGAGCAGCAGAATATCAATCCAGCAATTTAGGGGTTAACAGGGAGAGTGGTCATACAAGCAGAGTTCAGCAGCAGTAAATCAATAAGGCAATCCAGAGAATAACGATCTATCACACCCAAGAGCAGGTAAAAGAGCTGATATCTTTTGGGCAATGCCCCAAAAAAGGCACTTTTAATGGCTATTGGTAGTTTATCGTAGGCTAGTGTGTTTTTTTTATTTTGATAGGGCTATTAGATTAGGTGTAATTCTTTTTTATTTTGGATATTTTGTTTGTTATTTTTCATAATTTAGTCTTTTTTTATTTTTTGTCATTTTAGAGTAGTGTTAGGATTGTTTTAATGTGTAGTTTAGTTTTATTTAATTGGTAGTTAGTTTAATTTTAGTTTAATAGTTATATTAGTTTAATTGTTAGTTTAAACTTAGTTCTTGTAATTTGACAGGTAAGTTTTAATTTAATTTAAATTAGGGAAATTGTAATTTTAAGCTAAAGTTAGGGGGGGCAATAGGTTTAGGGGTTACTAGTTTAATTTAGTTTATTGCGATGTAGGGGGCTTTCGGTTTAGGGGTTAATAGTTTACTTTAGTATATTTGGTTGTGGGGGCTTGCGGTCTAGGGGTTAATAGGTTTATTATAGTGGCGGCGGTGTAGGGCTTAATAACTTTTAGTATAGTGGGGGTGATGTGGGCGGCACAGCAGATTAGGGGTTAATAATATTTAAAGGGACATAATACTCGTATGCTAAATCACTTGAAACTGATGTAGTATAACTGTAAAAAGCTAACAGAAAAATATCACCTGAGCATCTCTATGTAAAAAAGGAAGATATTTTACCTCACAATCTCCTCAGCTCAGCAGAGTAAGTTCTGTGTAAAAAGTTATTCTCAGCTACTCCCAGCTGCAGGTAAAAAAAAATAAAAAATGAAGAAATGAACAGCAGCCAATCAGCATCAGCAGTGCTGAGGTCATGAACTCTTTTACTGTGATCTCACGAGATTTGACTTAACTCTCATGAGATTTCATAGTAAGCTGAATAGGGAAATAATATGAGAGTGCACGAGGCTCATCCCCTAAGCTGTCCCAGGACAGACATACTAAAATGCTGCTTAGAAATCCTTTACAATGGGAGGTGGCTACTGAGGAACTTATGAGGTAAAATATCTTCCTTTTTTACATAGAGATGTTCAGGAGATATTTTCTAGTCAGCTTTTTACAGCTATACTGCATCACTTTCAAGTGTTTAAACATTTGGGTATTATGGCCCTTTAAATAGTGTTTGCGTTGCGGGAGGGCGGCGGTTTAGGGGTTAATAAGTTTATTATAGTGG
Source organism: Bombina bombina (assembly GCF_027579735.1). Taxonomy (NCBI): domain Eukaryota; kingdom Metazoa; phylum Chordata; class Amphibia; order Anura; family Bombinatoridae; genus Bombina; species Bombina bombina. The sequence continues at coordinate 1,198,526,798 of NC_069501.1, read as the reverse complement.
TGATGATGTCGGGGAGCGGCAGAATAGGGGCTAATAATTTTTTTGGGTGGCGGAGATGTCGGGAGCGGCAGATTAGGGGTTAATAAATTTAATATAGTAATTGCGATGCGGGAGGGCCTCTGTTTAGGGGTTAATAGGTAGTTTATGGGTTTTAGCGTACTTTGTAGCAGTTTAGTTATGAGGTTTTTTTTACAGATAACTACTGCTTTTAGATGGCGTTACGGATCTTGTTGTTTTAGGCTGTAACGCCGTTTTTTTAGCCAGAACGCAAAACTCTTAATACCAGCGCTATGGGAATTCCATGAAAAAACATATTTTTTAAGAGTGCAGTACTGACGTTGCGTTACAGGCTTAAAGGCTTGCGGTACACCTATACTATATTAAAAGACGAACGCGCAGACTTGTAATCTAGGCGATTATTTTCAGATATGTCAGATATTTTTGCACAGTAAATTGGGCAGGGTCAGGCTGATATGCAACAGGATATTTTTTCTCTGTGAAAGAGTATGCACCCTGAGTGGCACTGAAAATGAACAGGCATAGAAGTTATTCTAGCTTTTGTTCTGTCTCAGCTGAGTGCGTCTCTCTCTTTTTATATTTATGCAAATTGCTCTTGGGTCTCCCTAAGAGTAATGGGGGAATCCAGACGTTGACTCTGTGCACACATGCCGTTAGAGAGATACAACTGCACCTCACTGACGAGGCCCACAGAAGGCCGAAACGATCATCTGGGGTTGTTGTTGTTTCTTTTGTTCTGAGAGGATTGCCTCGTATTTCCGCGCTGGACTGTCATTGGGCAGGTCAGACTGATATGCTACAGGATATTTTTTCTCTGTGAAAAAGCATAGTGTGCTTAAAGAGTGTGCACTCTGAGTGGCACTGAAAATGAACAGGCATGGAAGATATTCTAGCTTTTGTTCTATCTCAGCTGAGTGTGTCTCTCTCTCTTTATATGTAAATATTTCTATTTGTTCTCTATAAGCTCAAAGTCTGCTGGTCTGTACATATCCTCTCACCACTTAAAGGAACAGACCTCAATTCTGTGTTGCCTTGTATAATTAACCTGTGGTACTATATCCTGCTGGAGTGGTGTCCATTAGCGTTAACCCTCAGATCTATGAGCATAACAGGGTTCAAATTAACAACTTGTTGAACCCAAAGTTTGGTGTGAGACTGAGTGGTTATTGTTTAAGATATTCAGAATCCTCACACTTGGTGAGAAGGACTTGGAACATAACTCACCAGAACTAGGGGTCATAATCTCAAGTTAATGCGTAGTATGCTCAGGAGCAATTTGCAAAAGTAGTTCCTTCATAAAGGGTGATTGATTCATGGATTAAGCTTCCATTAGAGAAACATTTCTGTGTGAAACTTTAAGAATGCCTGGGATATGCAAAAAGTCTATCCCACAATCTAATTAAGCTTTTATAGACTTGTTGGGCCTATGGTTCTTATCTGCCATCAAACTCTATGTTTCTATGTAGCTTACAATAAATGCAATCATGATAATTTGTTGCAAAAGTTCCTTTATGAATGGAACTCCATCGTAAACACACTTTGGTTTTTCAGCTGGACTCGAGACTTGTGATTGGCAGCAACACACCTATGCCACTCCAGAGCAGACTCCCATGCTGTTTGCCATGTGCACTATAAAAAAAAAAAAAAAATTCTACATACTATTGTAAATAAATATTTCTACAAACTAGGTTTAATCAGCTGAAAAAAACCAAGGTATGATTTGTGTTACATCACAAAAAAATGTTCTAAGATATAGATCTCTTATTGTGGGGGTCAGCAACCTTGGCACTCCAGATGTTTTGGAACTACATTTCCCATGATGCTCAGACACACTTTAGGCTGGCTGAGTATCATGGGAAATGTAGTTGCAAAACATCTGGGGTGCTAAAGTTGCTGACCCCATGAAAAACTCAAGTAAGGACAATCATAGAAAATCAGTTGCACACTTTCATAAGTATCAGCACATACTGAGCATTTGCAAGAGTATACGTCTGTGTTTTGTGATTGGCTGATGGTTGTCACATATCACAAGTGGCAGGAAATATTGAAGTAACAAATTTGTCTGAAAAAAAATCTTCTCATTTATAATTCAAGTTTTATTGCATTTGTCAATTATGCAATTCTACTATATTTAATTGTCATTTAAAGGACAGTAAACTGTAAAATAATTCTGCAAGGAAATTAAATATTGAAACAATTGCATATTTTTCTGCATAGTGGTTAAAATGACAGTAAAAGAACTTTAAATAATACATTTTAACTGATATAAATAACTTATAAATTACTTATAGTGATGTTTAATTTTCCCCTTTATAAAATTATATCCAGAATGTTAGGTATATTTTAAATGGAGTTTATTCATGAGTTGTAATAAAGTTGCACTATAACTTACTTTTTAATATAGATATGAAATTCAAATACCACGCACTCCGCATATCCTTCCATCTTTCATTGCAACTGATGAATTAAACTTTATCTAAAATATATCTAACATTCTGGATCTAGGGTTGCCAGGTGTCCGGTATTTGACCGGACAGTCCGGTATTTTTGGATACTACCCGGTAATATGAGTCCACAAAAAATGGACAAGCCTTTAAGACAGTCACACTCTCTGTACTTTCAATTTTTTTTTTTACATGATCCACGCTTCTAAGTTCCCTCCCAGAGTCCCAGTCCGTGTCCCAATCCCAACCAGCAGTCCGGCACCCAATCTAGCCTTCTAGTTGGCTGCCATTAGCTCAGCTGGAGCCGGACTCCTGGTGGGCACAGCCGCACAGCCTGCATTGACTGAGTCTGTCGGATGGACAGATGATCACGCGCGTGACGTCACGTCACGTCAGCGAGAAGACCCGTGGGCTGCGCTGTTAGCTGGCTGCTGAATGCTTAGTGATTCTGAGTGTACATGCCGTTCACTCATTCAGCAGCAATTTGTCATTTCAGTGTGTGTGACACTGACTGCCTAAGATTAGATCAGACCTGTTGACCGACCTAGTCAAGTTATTAAACAATGAGGTATGTGGCATGTTTGTCTCTCAGACCAGTTTGTTTATATTTAATATCACTCACACACACACACAAAAAAAGTAATTATATATCATATATTTTATTTATTTAAATATATATATATATATATATATATATATATATATATATATATATATATATATATATATATATATATATTAGCTAAGTAGATGAAGGGCACTCACAGGACTTGTAGAATAGATAAAAGACAGTAATCTTTATTTTCCAAAAGTAACAATAACTCAAACAACAAGATTGTTTGAGTTATTGTTACTTTTGGAAAATAAAGATTACTGCCTTTTATCTATTCTACAAGTCCTGTGAGTGCCCTTCATCTACTTAGCTAACCTATTCATTATTCTGAGGACTGCACCCGGGCCATGGTTGCACAAGAGTGGAAGGAGTGCTAGGCTACCGGCTCACTGTGTGTGTGTGTGTGTGTGTGTGTGTGTATGTATATATATATATATATATATATATATATATATATATATATATATATATATATATATATATATATAATCCATTATAGAAGAGGACTGCACTCACTGGATTTGGTATACAAAATAAATTTTTTTATTAAGGTGACATTTCGGGGTACGCAGACCCCTTATTTTATATACCAAATCCAGTGAGTGCAGTCCTCTTCTATAATGGATTATTGATATACCTGACTTGGCACCCTGGTTGATGTCCCTATTGCATTGTGAGTGCAGACACACATGGAAGTTATATATCTCTATCTATATCTCTATCTATATCTCTATCTATATCTCTATCTATATATCTATATCTCTATCTATATCTCTATCTCTATCTATATCTCTATCTATATCTCTATCATATATATATATATCCATCCCCGCAAACTCCCCCCCATCTGAGTTTTTTCTTTGGTGTTTGGGATTTTTGTGACGGACACTTGGCAACCCTATCCAGATCTGTTTTTATAAAGGGGAGAGTTTACCATAACTTTAAAGGGATATGAAATCCCAAAATAAAATCTCTCATGATTCAGATAGAGTATGCAATTTTAAACAACTTTCTTATTTACTTCCATTATCAAATTTTCTTTGTTGTCTTGGTATCGTTTGTTGAAAAGAAGGGACATATGCTTAGCAGCCACACCATATGGCAGCAGTTTTGCAAGAATGTTATCCATTGCAAGAGCACTAGATGGCAGCACTATTTCCTGCCATATAGTGATCCAGATATCTACCTAGGTATTTCTTCAACACAGAATATCATGGGAAGGAAGCAAATTTGATAATAGAACTAAATTGGAAACTTTTTTTAAATGGTTCTCTGTCTGAATCACAAAAGAACATTTTTGAGTTTCATATCCCTTTAAAGTTGAGTCATTCCAAAGTTTTAAGCATTTCGAAAATACATTGGTAGAACTCAAAAAATTTAAATATATATATATATATATATATATATATATATATATATATATATATATATATATATATATTAAATGGCAAAAAAATATGCTAATGTCAGAGTTTAAAAAGATACTCAAATGTATTTCCGATTTTCAAAATATTTTTGTTAATTGTATGATAGTATGACAAACACATTTCAGCTAAATTCATTTACCCATTCAAAGGTTATAAGCATTTAAAAATCAGCATTTAACATAGAATACCAATATCCTTATGCAGCATTGTTTTGTAACCACAGTCACACATGATTATATTGAGCGTTTTTAGTTCCCCATTTGATAAAAATACTTTTGTACAATCTGTTATAGGAAATACAATCTATTTGATGACTCCTAACTTGCAGATGTTTCTGCGGGTGTAAATTTAAGGGAAGCTAAATTTTAAATATTTGTTTAAGTATAGTAGGAAAAATCATGTAAATTCATACTTTATTTTGTCTTCTTTTTCAATAGTAATCTATTCATAAGTTTGTGTTTTTGTTCACTGTGTCCGGAACCTGAGTGCATTCTGCAGTATCCTGGTGCCAGTTGATTTGGTATTATGTACAGTGGTTGGTATTGGAGCTAATTTATACATAACATTAATGTCTCTTTAAAGGGACACACACCACAAAACCTTTTTCTAGATTCAGACATAGGGGTCAATTTATTATTGTGCGGACGGACATGATACGATGTAGTGTATCATGTCCGCCTCACATAGATAAATGCCGACAACATACGCTCTCGGCATTTATCATTGCACCAGCAGTTCTTGTGAACTGCTGGTGCAATACTGCCCCCTGCAGATTCACGGCCAATCGGCTGCTAGCAGGGGGTGTCAGTCAACCCGATCGTATTCGAACGGGCTGATTGCTGTCCGCCGTCTTAGGACCGCTGCTTCTTAACTTCCGCTTCAGGCGGAACTGAAGCAGAGTGGGTTGGAAGTAACATCCGCTGCTTCATAAATCGACCCCAGGATATACAATTAAAACAAAAAAACAAAAAAACTTTACAATTTACTTTTATGATCATATTTACTTTGTTCTCTTGGTATCCTTTTCTGAAAAAGTAGGTGGGCAGGCTCAGGATTAGGCATGTGTTCTAAGAACTATATGAAATTAGTTTTGCAAGAATTATTTTAACAATATTATACACTTTTTAGCTCTAGACGGCAAAAGTTCAAATGCTGCCATATATAGGGTTGCCAGGTGTCCAGTATTCAACTGGACAGTCCAGTATTTTAACAGGCTGTCCAATAAAATCTTCACAAATACTGGACACTTAAATGTCCATTTTTTAAGTCCATGAGTGTTAGCTATATGTAAAAAGGTCTCATATGCCTAAATGCATTACAAATATGGAGCAAAAAGTAGTGAGGGGCAGTCAAGAGGATCAAAATACTTCTGTTTACGAGTGTTACTAGCATCTGAAGGGGTAAAATTATTGATTTGTATGTTACTGGCAGCCGAGAGGTAAAATGACTGCTTAGTTGTGAAAAATATACATTGTGGGTTCAAGAATGGGGGCTGAGATAGAGGTTTAGGGGGCAATGTCTGACCTACATCTACTATTGTGCCCAGTCATGGATAAGTTATAGTGTGTCTTGGGCAGAACTGGGGCAGTCTATGAAAACCAGTATGATAAGTAGCTGCAGGTGGGAAGCAGACCCAGGACAGTTGGGAAGGCAAATGATGTACAATGTGTTAAGTTATAGCAGTGCATGGTATGAAATCAGATGGCAGCAGTGTATTCGAGAATGGGTCAACCACAGGAAGTTTTAAAATAAATCAGGAATTAAATAAATACTATGGGACCCATGTATTTAAGGGCGGATAGACAAGGTTCCCAAATTTGGAACCTGTCCGACCACCATCGCTTCCCTGATATACTATTGCACAAGCAAATGCAATGGTTTATTTGGGCAGCAAAAGAGGACAATAGGCTCCCAAGTTGGGAACCTTGACCAATCGTGCATAAGTAGGGCCTATTAATCACTCTGAAAAAACATGTTTGGGATGTTTTATAACCTTAATGACTACTAGCTGTAGTCAAAATGATTGAAAATGTCTGAGCTTTCCCTAGTCTCCCATTTTCTTATTTCAATTGTTTATTTGTCTAAACTTGTACAGGTAAACCTTTAAAGAGCTTTCACTATGAAAGAGGATTTGGACAGATTTACAGTCATACAAGACTTAGGGACTGATTTATTAATTTTAAAAATAATTTTCAATTTACTTCTATTATCAAATTTGCTTAATTCCCATGAAATTCTTTGTTGAAGAGATACCTAGGTAGGTGTCTGGGACCACTACATGGAAGGAAGTAGTGCTGCCATCTATTGCTCATGCATATGGATTACATTCTTGCATAACTGCTACCATATAGAGCTCCAGGCACGTGTCTACTCCTGAGCTTTTTTAACTAAAGACACCAAAAGAACAAAGACATTCTGAAAATTGAAGTATATAAGAACGTTAAATAAAATTCCATGCTTTATCTGAATCATGAAAGAAAAATGTGGGTTTCAGGTCCCTTTAAATATGCCCCTGTCATGATGCATTTTGGTGCTTAATCACAGGTAAAATGTAATCTACCATTGGTCATGTACCACTTAATCTGAAATCAATTTGGTTCCTATATTTGTATAAAAGAATATTGATTTCCAATGGTCTATTAAGAGATAATGGTCTATTGTGAAAACCAATCAGATACTCTCAGGGCCACTTTCGTGGTATCATTTTGAATCCACATTGACCTGAAACATAAAACTGTTTACAGGATGGTAAAATACCTGCTCAGTTGAAAACCCCTTACAAAGGGCAAGATTAAAAGTTGCAAAATAGCTTATTTTGCACGCGTGCTAACCCGCGTAGCCCAAAAAGACACATCGCAAGCGCGTTTATGTATTCCCCAAAGAAATCATTGAAGAAGACAAAGAAAAAAAAAACAACTAACACCCTAATCTGTTGAGCAAAGCTCATGACATATTCTCCTCGAAAAGTGTACTTGAAAATGCGAATATTTCATATTGCAATAATGTTTTGTTAACGGAATGTTTTTTATTTATTTGTAAATATATATTTCTCTATATATGTGATGATTTTTGGACAGATATATCTATATCGATATATATATATATATATATATATATATATATATATATATATATATATATATATATATATATATATATATAGATTCAAAGGGGTACCGGACAAACGGTTGATGTAAATACAAAAACCTTATAATAATAGACTAATAATAGTATAGTCGTAAATGGTGCAGACCCTATAAGAAATATTTTTACAGCAAACTATAAGAAAAGAAGTAGGACATACAATTCAATGAACTATATAGGAGATAGGGAATCAAGCACTCTTTAATAAATGAATCAAAAGGTTTAATATCTTAATAATGGAGTTACAGCTCTAATCCATATATCGCCAATAGTCAAGACATAATATATGTATACCAACACATGACATCAAATTATTTAACCCTGAAGGTGTGCACACCTAGTACAAATATCACAAAATATGCTAATGGTTTATAAATATTCCAAACACACTATACACTAGCTGCACATGCTATCCTATATTAGTGAGGGATACTGTCAGACAGGTAACATATGAGGTCTGAATATGATGGAATATTGATAATGGACAGCTAGCACACAGTGGTCAGCTAGCACACAGTAGCAAATATTATAGGCAGTCCCATGCAATAAGCACATTGTTTAAGCGTTATGATACTGGACAGCTAGCACACAGTGATCAGCTAGCTCACAGTGAAAAAATGTCATTAGCAATCCCATGCAAAGAGCACAAAAATTTCAGCGTTATGCATTTGACAATATGAATCATTTGGAGAGACCTCAAAACATACTACACCCTACTGCACTCGGTACCCAAGAAATTACAAGGGATAATTACCGGACAGAAACAATCTTGGGATCTAAGTATGATGAGGTGCCTTATATATGGCATACATATGATCCTATCATAGCAATAGTAAAACAGCAGTTACGTGCAGATATTTTCAAACATATGCATGTCAGCAAGGAAAAGGTTGTAACAGTTCACATGTAGCATATCCAACACAGAGCAATCAAGGTCAGACCAGGCTGACCCTCCACCAATAGCGGTTATTGCAAAATTAAGTTATTTTCCAGATATTAGCAAATGTAGGTGTTGTTACACTTATCTGACTCCAGGACATATAATTGTAATCCATATGAACCGTCAGGTCTCTGCTGTAGTATTCGCTTCCAGTGCTCCTTCAATATACCAGCTGCTACTTAGTGTGCTATACACGCCAAGATCCACATGGCATAAGCAAACAGCATCATCACTTCCAGGTTAGTCATGTGAGTAGTTCATCCAATGCCTGCGATCGTTTCACCCTTAGTGTCAATTCAAAAGACAGGGCTTCCTCAGGGCAGATGAACCTATGCCCTGTACATGGAGATTATAAAGGCAAAAAAATTCCTCCTCCTATTAACTTATTATTTGCCAAATAAAACGGAATAGTGTGTTATATGTATACATATAAAGAACTATTGTCAACATTTGGTTCTATATAAACCCATTCTTATACAAGTAATATCATTAAAAGGGAGTTCACTAATTTGTCAAAACTAAAGAATTTCATTATTTTCTATTATATCCAATTTATACATATTATTTACATTTTCCACAAGCACAAAGTCACAAGAGAGCAAGAAGGCATCAGAGAGAATGCCTACAACATATAATGACCTAAGCTACAATACCAGCGTTGATCATTTTCAAAAGATATTATTTGCAACAAAATTGCAAAGTGAAAACAGGGCAACATCTAGTGCCTTAAACTTAAGCAGCGCATAAAAGATACTTAGATAAAACTACCCATGTCTAGTTTTTCATTCATACCATTCAGGGAAAGTGTCTTAAGGGTGTAAATCCACTTGCATTCTTTTTGGAGGAGGCATTTGTTATTATCTCCTCCCCTCCCATGCAAAATACCCTTGTCAATTCCTGTGAATTTTAAACAACTCGGATTACTTTTGTGTTTTTCTTGATAATGTCTAGCAACACTGCTCGTTTGAATTTGTCCTTTTATATCGTCCCTATGCTCTTTAATACGGTCCTTAAAGATCCTTTTCGTTTTGCCCACGTAAAATGCCGGGCATGAGCATTCTAGGAGGTAGACTACCCCTTCCGTGTTGCAGTTGAAAAATGATTAATATGAAACTGGTGGAGAAGGATATAAAAGGACTAAACCTTACTGATATTGTCAATGACAACTTAACAAAGAAAGAAAGAAAAGCTCTAAAGGAGCTTAAAACGGCCCCCAATGTCGTGTTCAAGGCAGCCAACAAGGGGGGCAATGTTGTTCTATGGGATGAAACAATGTATTGTAGAGAGGTGATGAGGCAATTATCCAATAAAGATCAATATATGAAACTTGGACATAACCCCATTTCTACCATACAATCCCAGCTCTTCATGATTCTCAACGATGCCAGAAATGATGGGACCATTACAAATGCAGAATTTGGATTCCCCCCTTTGAGAAAGCCATGAGAACGGCGAAACATGTTAGGGAACTGCTGAGGAGTCAGGGATCTCCTGTGTATGTTAGGGCTTGCTCTCTTTAGTATAATTCTGATCTAGTTTAATTTAAACGTCATACTTAAGGTGGTATTCATGGTCAGTATGGGATATTATGTGGTCTCAATAATCTAGCATTACTTGCAGTCACACTAGCTAACAATATACTCTGGGTCTCCAACCATAGGTTAATTACTATATCCAAAGGCTTACGTGCTATTACATTACGATCCTAAGGCTAAAGTACACCTATATACCATGAATATACTTTATGGGCAAATGTAATGATCAGGGAATACATCGGCTCATACTAACTCAAGACTTATGTCAAATTAGCCATACAAAGTGCTAAACTACCTGGTGCGCTTGTAGCTAATATTGATTCTAGGTTCAGCTGCCTAAACCTTGCAGTTAATCTATGTATACAAGGGAATTTCAAACTGCACATTGCTGCGGTGTCAAGTGTAGGACCTAACTGTTGCTATCTAAGATATATTAAGCCAAATAAATCGACCAGGCACAAACCTAACGATAGTTCTGTGGAGACTTCTACCTTTCTATATTTGATAGAAATTGAACTGTACAACTTTGTGCAATTGTGTAAGGGCTGTATAATCTGCTTTGCGCACCTATATTATATCCTTATTGGTTACACTTATGTAGGATTTAGTTATTTATAACTGACAAGTTCACCTAATACTTCAGTGAACTATTAACCCTACCTAATATTTAGGAGTACGTTTAAAAACTATTTATATACAAGTTGGATAAACTGGGCAAATATAAATATGAACAAACCAGTGTTGGTGGAATTGCACTATAATATCAGCCAATTTGGGCATTAATAAGTTAACTCTACCGATTGTAGAAACTGTATAATTAGCTTGCCTCAATATTCTAGTAAACATCATACTTTATTAAAAGACAGGCTAATGTAGCCTTTGGATACAATCAGTTACTAATCCATTCATTAACCCTTGGATACTCCAGGGCATATATTATAACCATAATCTTATTGTTGCAACTTGAATGTTGTATTGTCTCTAACCAAGCAATTTAGCTGCTAGCCTTACAAATAACCATATTTTTAGGCAATCTCTGAAATACTCAAGTATGCACTAAACACACTGATATATGATACTTAAGCATAATCTTGTTCTTACAACTTGAATAGTGTATTGGAATTAATTCATTAACTCAGCTGCTAGCTTTACAAGTGACCATACTTTTAGGAAACTCCTGAATACCCAAGTATGCACAAAACGTACTGATATGTGATACCCAAGTATGCATTAAACACACTGACCACAGCCAACTCTTGGATACTCAAGTATGCAATACATATACTGATCTGTAATACCCTGATATGGACCTAACTTATTGATATCAGTTATTTGCACAAATAATTACTACATTCTTAGAATCCATAAGGTTCATAGGTATTATTATTTTCTAATACAAGTGAAGTTTAATAGGTGATTTGGATTTATCATTTAAATATATCCAAGAATCCTCACATGTATAACGAGCATTACATATATATCTGAACCTATTGAACCATATTTTGAAATATAATATTTGTACTATATTATCCTATTATGATCCCTTAATTTTAGCTCCAATTTTTATGTGTATATAATAAAAGTTATGTTTTATTTACGTTAGAGATCTTTCAAATCTATTTGTTGAACATTTCAAATTTCAAGCATTATTTGAACTCTATGCCTACAATGAGTGCTATAAGTGTATTCTAGAATGGGACTTAACCCATTCTCTCTCTGCCTTTGAAAATTATCTAATACACAGCACCACCTACCCCATTTTGAATTTCCAGCACATAAGCTGCTTAATAAAATGAGGGTGTAGTCATAGTAAACAACGATATGTGGTAGTGCCATTGATAACGCCCCTTTTTTTGTACTATTGTCAACATTTGGTTCTATACAACCCATTCTTATACAGGTAATATTGTTAAAAGGGAGTTCACTAATTTGTCAAAACTAAAGAATTTCATTATTTTCTATTATATCCAATTTATACATATTATTTACATTTTCCACAAGCACAAAGACACAAGAGAGCAAGAAGGCATCAGAGAGAATGCCTACAATATATAATGACCTAAGCTACAATACCAGCGTTGATCATTTTCAAAAGATATTATTTGCAACAAAATTGCAAAGTGAAAAGAGGGCAACATCCAGTGCCTTAAACTTAAGCAGCGCATAAAAGATACTTAGATAAAACTAGCCATGTCTAGTTTTTCATTCATACCATTCAGGGAAAGTGTCTTAAGGGTGTAAATCCACTTGCATTCTTTTTGGAGGAGGCATTTGTTATTATCTCCTCCCCTCCCATGCAAAATACCCTTGTCAATTCCTGTGAATTTTAAACAACTCGGATTACTTTTGTGTTTTTCTTGATAATGTCTAGCAACACTGCTCGTTTGAATTTGTCCTTTTATATCGTCCCTATGCTCTTTAATACGGTCCTTAAAGATCCTTTTCGTTTTGCCCACGTAAAATGCCGGGCATGAGCATTCTAGGGGGTAGACTACCCCTTCCGTGTTGCAGTTGAAAAAATGATTAATATGAATCTGGTGGAGAAGGATATAGAAGGACTGAATCTTACTGGTATTGTCAATGACAACTTAACAAAGAAAGAAAGAAAAGCTCTAAAGGAGCTTAAAACGGCCCCCAATGTCGTGTTCAAGGCAGCCGACAAGGGGGGCAATGTTGTTCTATGGGATGAAACAATGTATTGTAGAGAGGTGATGAGGCAATTTTCCAATAAAGATCAATATATGAAACTTGGACATAACCCCATTCCTACCCTACAATCCCAGCTCTTCATGATTCTCAACGATGCCAGAAATGATGGGACCATTACAAATGCAGAATTTGGATATTTAATGGTTGATAAGCCAGTGATGCCCATTTTTTACTGTATACCGAAGGTGCATAAAAACCTAAAAAATCCTCCAGGACGCCCCATCATTTCTGGCATTGGGAGTCTTGTTGAACATGTTGGTCACTACATTGATCATGCTCTGCGTCCATTTTTGGTAACGTTACCATCATTTGTGCTGGACACGGCTGATTTCTTGAAAAAGATAAACAATATACCTGTGGCACAAGGTTCGATTTTGGTAACGATGGACGTGGAAGGGCTTTATTCCAGCATCCCACACGGTATTGGAATAAAGGCCTGTGAAGATTTTCTTTCAAGCAGAGGTACTAAATTTCAGAAGCATACAGAACTTGTTATTAATCTGTTAAGATTTATTCTGAACAATAATGTGTTTATGTTTGAGAATAGAGTCTATAAACAGTTGAGGGGGACTGCCATGGGGGCCACATGTGCCCCCACGTATGCCGGTTTACACCTTGGTAAATGGGAAATGGATACAGTATACCAGAATGATTTGTTTATGAAACACGTTAATTTTTGGTTGAGATATGTGGATGATGTGTTTCTCATATGGGAAGGTGATAGTGCTGAGCTTTTGAATTTTGTTAATATTTTGAATAACAATGAGTCTAATATACGACTCACTTTGCACTATAGCAGTTCTGAAATTGACTTTTTGGATATAAAAGTAAGAAACATTAATAATTCTTTGGTCACTAAGAATTTCCGTAAAGCAACTGCTACTAATAGCTTGCTTTTGGCAAATAGTCACCACCCACAACATTTGATTGATGGAATCCCAAAAGGACAATTTCTTCGCTTAAGGCGGAATTTTTCATCCAAAGAAAGATTTGACATGCATGCAGTAATGATGCAGGACAGATTTCAGAAACGTGGCTATTCCAAACGAAAAGTTCATAAGGCTCTCGCCTCTGCTAGACAAATCGATAGGGATGACCTTCTGTTCAAGAAGCCTAAAAAGACAGACTCAGTGATACATCTTACTACTACCTATAATTCCATTGGCAATCTATTAGGTCCATTCTACAAAAACACTGGCCTATCTTGCTCAGCGATGAGAGCATCGCTGAGGAGGTAGGAAGCTATCCCATTCTAACGGCAAAAAGGGCCATGAATTTAAAAGACAACCTGGTTAGAAGCCAATTCAAATTGACGTTACAACAAGGGGATTGGTTAAAAAAACATATACCCAGTGGTCACTTTGCCTGTGGCAAGTGTGTCACCTGTGAATATATGAAAAGGACGAAGGTGTTCTCGGGTAACTGTGATAAGGTTTTTCATATTAATCATTTTTTCAACTGCAACACGGAAGGGGTAGTCTACCTCTAGAATGCTCATGCCCAGCGTTTTACGTGGGCAAAACGAAAAGGATCTTTAAGGACCGTATTAAAGAGCATAGGGATGATATAAAAGGACAAATTCAAACGAGCAGTGTTGCTAGACATTATCAAGAAAAACACAAAAGTAATCCGAGTTGTTTAAAATTCACAGGAATTGACAAGGGTATTTTGCATGGGAGGGGAGGAGATAATAACAAATGCCTCCTCCAAAAAGAATGCAAGTGGATTTACACCCTTAAGACACTTTCCCCGAATGGTATGAATGAAAAACTAGACATGGCTAGTTTTATCTAAGTATCTTTTATGCGCTGCTTAAGTTTAAGGCACTGGATGTTACCCTGTTTTCACTTTGCAATTTTGTTGCAAATAATATCTTTTGACAATGATCAACGCTGGTATTCTAGCTTAGGTCATTATATGTTGTAGGCATTCTCTCTGATGCCTTCTTGCTCTCTTGTGACTTGTGGAAAATGTAAATAATTAGTGATGTCGCGAACAGTTCGCCGGAGAACAGTTCCCGGCGAACATAGCTTGTTTGCGTTCGCCGCTGCGGGCGAACATATGCGATGTTCGATCCGCCCCCTATTCGTCATCATTGAGGAAACTTTGACCCTGTATCTCACAGCCTTCTGACACATTTGAGCCAATCAGCAGCAGACACTCCCTCACCGACCCACCCAGCTCCTGGGCAGCAGCCATTTTAGATTCATTACGATCCTGCTTTCTTAGTGAGAGGAGCTTTAGTGTTGCTGCTGCTGACATTATAGGGAAATAGATAGCTAGGCTAGTGTATTTAGTGTCCACTACAGTCCTGAAGGACTCATCTCATCTCTGCTGCAAGGACAGCACCCCAAAAAGCCCTTTTTAGGGCTAGAACGTCATTTTTTTTTTTTTTATTATTTGTATTTTTTTTTGCATTTGCCTGGCTTTCAGCCTGTGTGTGAGGCTCACAGCATATACTGTAATTAGTGCCACCACTGATATCTGCTTAACATTAGTGTAAATTTAAACAACAAAACTTTTAAATCATTTTGCTAGTGTAATCTAATTTAATTTTCTATCAGGCCTGTGTGTCAGGCTTACACAGCATATACTGCGGTTAATTGCTGTGCCAGCCACCACTCATATCTGCTTAACATTATTTTAAATTTAAAAAAAAAAACTTTTAAATCATTTTGCTAGTGTAATCTAATTTCATTTTCTATCAGGCCTGTGTGTCAGGCTTACACAGCATATACTGTGGTTAATTGCTCGGTGCGAGCCACCACTCATATCTGCTTAACATTATTGTAAATTTAAACAACAAAACTTTTAAATCATTTTGCTAGTGTAATCTAATTTCATTTTCTATCAGGCCTGTGTGTCAGGCTTACACAGCATATACTGTCGTTAATTGCTGTGCCAGCAGCCACCACTCATATCTGCTTAACATTATTGTAAATTAAAAAAAAAAAAAAACTTTTAAATCATTTTGCTAGTGTAATCTAATTTCATTTTCTATCAGGCCTGTGTGTCAGGCTTACACAGCATATACTGTGGTTAATTGCTCGGTGCCAGCCACCACTCATATCTGCTTAACATTATTGTAAATTTAAACAACAAAACTTTTAAATAATTTTGCTAGGGTAATCTAATTTCATTTTCTATCAGGCCTGTCTGTCAGGCTTACACAGCATATACTGTCGTTAATTGCTGTGCCAGCAGCCACCACTCATATCTGCTTAACATTATTGTAAATTAAAAAAAAAAAAACTTTTAAATCATTTTGCTAGTGTAATCTAATTTCATTTTCTATCAGGCCTGTGTGTCAGGCTTACACAGCATATACTGTGGTTAATTGCTGTGCCAGCAGCCACCACTTATATCTGCTTAACATTATTGTAAATTTTTTAAAAAAAACTTTTAAATCATTTTGCTAGTGTAATTTAATTTATTTTTGTATCAGGCCTGTGTCTCAGGCTCACACAGCATAGACTGTGGTTAATTGCTCGGTGCCACCACTGATATCTGCTTAACAATCATTAGTGTAAATTAAAAAAGAAAAAAACTTTAAAATCCTTTTGCTAGTGTAATCTAATTTCATTTTCTATCAGGCCTGTGTGTCAGTCTCACACAGCATATACTGTGGTTAATTGCTGTGCCAGCCACCTCTCATATCTGCTTAACATTATTGTAAATTTAAAAAAAAAACTTTTAAATCATTTTGCTAGTGTAATCTAATTTAATTTTCCATCAGGCCTGTGTGTCAGGCCCACATCATATAGTGTGATTAATAGCTCTTTTTTCCACCACTTATATCTGGTGTAACATTAGTGTAAATTTAAAAAAAAAATTTTTTTACATCAGTCCTCTTCTAGTGTTATTTAATTTTAGTTGCCAGGCCAGCCTGGCTGCCATTAGTGCCAGCCTGTGTGTCAGGCTGCCAGCATATACTGTGCCTACTTCCATCCTCAGTGCCAGTCCACCACTCCTATCTGGTGTAACATTAGTTTAAATTTTGTAAAAAAAAACTTTTACATCAGTCTTCTAGTGTTATTTAATTTTAGTTGCCAGGCCAGCCTGCCACTAGTGCCAGCCTGTGTGTCAGGCTGCCAGCACATACTGTGCCTACTTCTATCCTGAGTGCCATCACTCCTATCTGTTGTAACATTAGTGTAACTTTTAAAAAACTTTTACATCAGTCTGTTATTGTTATTTAATTGCAGTTGCCTGTCTGCCAGCATATGTGCCAGGCCCACTTGCCAACTAGTGTCACCAATCATATTTGTTATAACAGTATTGTAAATATTTAAAATAAAAACTTTTTTGACTGAGAAACATCAGTCATCTAGTGTAATCTAATTGCAGTTGCCTTCCTCCCAGCGTGTGTGCCAGGCCCACTTGCCAACTAGTGCAACCAATCATATTTGTTATAACAGTAGTGTAAATATTTAAAAAAAAAAAAAATTGACTGTGAAAGATCAGTCTGCTAGTGTAATCTAATTGAAGTTGCCTGCCTGCCAGCGTGTGTGCCAGGCCTACTTGCTGCCAACTATTGCCACCAATCATATTTGTTATAACAGTTTTGAAAATATTTAAAATCAAAACTTTTTTGACTGTGAATCATCAGTCTGCTAGTGCAATTGAATTGCAGTTGCCTGCCTGCCTGCCTGCCAGCGTGTGTGCCAGGCCCACTAGCCAACTAGTGCCACAATCATATTTGTTGTAACAGTATTGTAAATATTTTAAATAAAAACTTTTTTGACTGTGAATCGTCAGTCTGCTAGTGCCATTGAATTGCAGTTGCCTGCCTGCCAGCGTGTGTGCCAGGCCCACTTGCCAACTAGTGCCACCAATCATATTTGTTATAACAGTTTTGAAAATATTTTTCTGGCAGGCAGGCAGTTTCCTGCCTGCCAGCGTGTGTGCCAGACCCACTTGCCAACTAGTGCCACCAATCATATTTGTTGTCACAGTACTTTTAATATTTAAAAAATAAACATTTTTGACTTTGAAACATCAGTCTGTTTTTTTGTGTCAGGCTCACAGCGTATACTGTGCCCACTTGCCCAGTGCCACCCCTGCAGAGGCAGGCCACCCCGCAGGTGCCATCATGGTCGTGGTGCTGTGATTCCTTTAGACCCTACAAATATGCACATTGTTCAGAGGCCAGGTGCCAGGGACACGAAAAGTTCTGAGGAGGACCTAGTTGAATGGCTAACACAGGACACCCAATCTTCTACAGCTTCCGCTCCTAGTCCTAACCTTGACGCACCATCCACCTCCAGCTGTGCTATGGGCACCTCTCAAGTGACCAGTGCCACTCGCCCGCCTGTCGCCACCACCAACACTAGCACCAAAGCCGCTTCACTTGATCTGTCAGAGGAGTTATTGACACATCAGTTGGAAGAAATGAGTGATGCGCAACCATCATTGACAGAGGATGTAGATAACAGTGAAATGTCTCAGTCAGGCAGCATTACAGACATGGAGGTACGGTGTGATGATGATGATGATGTTGTACCCGCTGCTGCTTCCTTTGTTGATGTGTCAGATACAAGTGAAGCGGTTGATGATGATGTGTCCGTGGATGTCACGTGGGTGCCTGCTAGAAGAGAAGAAGAAGAGGGGGAAAGTTCAGATGGGGAGACAGAGAGGAGGAGGAGACAAGTTGGAAGCAGGGGGAGGTCATCGCAAGGAGCTAGTGGCACAGTCAGACAGCATGCATCGGCACCCGGGGTCAGCCAGACAGCACGCCGATGCCAATCAACGCATGCTGTTGCCACCACCAGAATGCCGTCATCGCAGAGCTCAGCAGTGTGGCATTTTTTTTGTGTGTCTGCCTCTGACAGCAGCGATGCCATTTGCAACCTGTGCCAAAAGAAACTGAGTTGTGGGAAGTCCAACACCCACCTAGGTACAACTGCTTTGCGAAGGCACATGGTCTCACATCACAAACGCCGATGGGAAGAACACATGAGTAGAAGCAGCACACAAACTCAAAGCCGCCCTCCTCCTCCAGCATCTTCAGCCACGTCAACCACTGCTGTTCTCCTTGCCCCCTCTCAACCATCCTCCACTGAGTCTCTCTTACGTAGCAGTTCCTGGTTATCTGCCCACAGTCAGGTGTCTGTTAAGGACATGTTTAAGCGTAAGAAGCCAATTTCCCAAAGTCACCCCCTTGCCCGGCGTCTGACAGCTGGCTTGTCTGAACTTTTAGCCCGCCAGCTTTTACCATACAAGCTGGTGGAGTCTGAGGCTTTCAAAAAAATTGTATCTATTGGGACACCGCAGTGGAAGGTACCTGGCCGAAATTTCTTTTCACAAAAGGCAATCCCAAACCTGTACTCGATTGTGCGAAAGGAAGTAATGGCATGTCTGGCACACAGCGTTGGGGCAAGGGTCCATATGACCACTGATAGCTGGTCTGCAAAGCATGGTCAGGGCAGGTATATCACCTACACTGCGCATTGGGTAAACCTGCTGATGGCTGACAAGCATGGAATGCGTGGCTCTGCAGAGGAGTTGGTGACACCGCCACGACTTGCAGGCAGGCCTGCTGCTTCCTTCTCTACTCCTCCTACTCCATCCTCTTCCATAACCTCTTCCTCGGCTGAGTCCTCTTCTGCTTCTGCGTCTTGCTCCACATCAACGGCACCCCCCCAGCTCCCCAGGTACTATTCAACATCCCGGATACGGCAGTGTCACACCGTCTTGGGGTTGACTTGCCTGAAAGCGGAGAGTCACACCGCATCAGCATTCCTGTCCGCCCTGAACGTACAGGTGGATCAGTGGCTGACTCCGCACCAACTGGAGATTGGCAAGGTTGTTTCTGACAATGGAAGTAATTTGGTGGCGGCATTGAAATTGGGCAAGTTGACACATGTGCCGTGCATGGCACATGTGTGTAATCTGATTGTACAACCCTTTGTGCATAAGTACCCAGGCTTACAGGACGTCCTGAAGCAGGCCAGGAAGGTGTGTGGCCATTTCAGGCGTTCCTACACGGCCATGGCACACTTCTCCAATATCCAGCGTCGAAACAACCTGCCAGTGAGGCGCTTGATTTGCGACAGCCCGACACAGTGGAATTCAACACTCCTAATGTTCGACCGCCTGCTCCAACAAGAAAAAGCTGTTAATGAGTATTTGTATGACCGGGGTGCTAGGACAGCCTCTGGGGAGCTGGGGATTTTTTTGCCAAATTACTGGACGCTCATGCGCAATGCCTGTAGGCTCATGCATCCTTTTGAGGAGGTGACAAACCTTGTCAGTCGCACCGAAGGCACCATCAGCGACATCATACCATTTGTTTTCTTCCTGGAGTGTGCCCTGCGAAGAGTGCTGGATCAGGCCGTAGATGAGCGTGAAGAGGAAGAGTTGTGGTGTCCATCACCACCAGAAACAGCCTTATCAGCATCGCTTGCTGGACCTGTGGCAACGCAGGAAGAGGATTGTGAGGAAGAGGATTGTGAGGAAGAGGAGTCAGAGGAGGAATGTGGCTTTGAGGAGGAGGAGGAAGACCAAGCACAACAGGCATCCCAGGGTGCTCGTTGTTGTCACCTATCTGGTACCCGTGGTGTTGTACGTGGCTGGGGGGAAGAAGATACCTTCAGTGACATCAGTGAGGACGAGGAACGGGACATGATTAGCTCGGCATCCAACCTTGTGCAAATGGGGTCTTTCATGCTGTCGTGCCTGTTGAGGGACCCTCGTATAAAAAAGCTGAAGGAGAACGACCTGTACTGGGTGTCCACGCTACTAGACCCCCGGTATAAGCATAAAGTGACTGAAATGTTACCAAATTCCCGCAAGTCGGAAAGGATGGAGCAGTTCAAAAATAAATTAAAAACTATGCTTTACACAGCGTATAAGGGTGATGTCACAGCACAACGGGAATGTAACAGGGGAAGAGATGAAAGTAATCCTCCTCCTCCTCCCACGACCACGGCGGCAAGGACAGGACGCTTTCCTGATGTGTTGTTGATGGAGGACATGCAGACCTTTTTAACTCCTATGCATCGCCAGAGCCTTTTGGGATCCAGCCTCAGAGAAAGACTCAACCAACAGGTAGCAGACTACCTAGCATTAACTGCGGATCTGGACACTCTGAGGAGCGATGGACACCTTGACTACTGGGTGTGCAGGCTTGACCTGTGGCCTGAGCTATCCCAATTTGCAATCGAACTTCTGGCCTGCCCCGCTTTAAGTGTCCTGTCAGAAAGGACCTTCAGTGCAGCAGGAGGTTTTGTCACTGAGAAGAGAAGTCGCCTAGGTAAAAAAAAGTCTTGATTATCTCACCTTTATTAAAATGAATGAGGGATGGATCCCAAAGGGACTGACATTGGGCGATACATTTGAGTAAAAAAGGCCTGATGATGAGATGAGCTGCCTTGGGCAACAAATGGTACACACGCTGGCGTATTTTTTTTTAGAATGCAGGATGACTTGCGTGACTTATCCGCCAACAACTAGTGTTTAAGCCACAAGGTTTTAGGGCACTTTCTAACTGTTTTACAAACATCAATTTTTCTGGCCGCTGCTACAGCATTGGCTGCAACAATACCGAATTTTTCAGGCATTTGGACATGCCTAATTTTTCTGGCCTCTGGTGCTGCACTGTGGCTACAAAACCCAAACCAAAAAACGGCACATAACAGTGATGAAACTGTTAAGAATAGTACTCAGTCATTAACACACCACTCATATCTGGTGGCAGAGTAGATTGCACGCGCAGTGCCCCAAATTTGAAGTAGGAGGACCGACCAAGCATCTTTTTCCATCTCACGGTTCCAAAAAATTATCTATGGGTTCCTAAAAACGATGCCATACCTGTACTCGATTGTGCAAAAGGATGGCATATGTGGTGTTTCATGCTGTTGTGCCTGTTGGGGGTCGTGGGCCATCGTATAAAAATGCTGAAGGAGAACGACCTGTACTGGGTGTCCAAGCATGTTTTTTGTTCAATTTCCCGGTTCCTAAAAATTATCTCTGGGTTCCTAAAATCAATGCCATATCTGTAATCTATTGTGCAAAAGGATGGCATATGTGGTGTTTCATGCTGTTGTGCCTGTTGAGGGTCGTGGGCCATCGTATAAAAATGCTGAAGGAGAACGACCTGTACTGGGTGTCCAAGCATGTTTTTTGTTCAATTTCCCGGTTCCTAAAAATTATCTCTGGGTTCCTAAAATCAATTCCATATATGTAATTTATTTTTGCAAAAGGATGGCATATGTGGTGTTTCATGCTGTTGTGCCTGTTGGGGGTCGTGGGCCATCGTATAAAAAGGCTGAAGGAGAACGACCTGTACTGGGTGTCCAAGCATGTATTTTGTTCAGTTTCCCGGTTCCTAAAAATTATCTCCGGGTTCCTAAAATGGATGCCATACCTGTACTCTATTGTTCAAAAGGATGGCATATGTGGTGTTTCATGCTGTTGTTTCTGTTGAGGGTCATGGACCCTCGTCTAAAAAAGCTGAAGGAGAACGAGCTGTACTGGGTGTCCAAGCATGTTTTTCCATCTCCCGGTTCCTAAACATTATCTCCGGTTTCCTAAAATCGATGCCATACCTGTACTGGATTGTTCAAAAGGATGGCATATGTGGTGTTTCATGCTGTTATTTCTGTTGAGGGTCCTGGACCCTCGTCTAAAAAGGCTGAAGGAGAACGAGCTTTACTGGGTGTCCAAGCATGTTTTTCCAGCTCCCGGTTCCTAAAAATTATCTCCGGGTTCCTAAAATCGATGCCATACCTGTACTGGATTGTTCAAAAGGATGTCATATGTGGTGTTTCATGCTGTTATTTCTGTTGAGGGTCCTGGACCCTTGTATAAGAAGCCTGAAGGAGAACGAGCTGTACTGGGTGTCCAAGCATCTTTTTCCATCTCCCAGTTCCTAAAAATTATCTCTGGGTTCCTAAAATGGATGCCATACCTGTACTGGATTGTTCAAAAGGATGGCATATGTGGTGTTTCATGCTGTTGTTTCTGTTGAGGGTCCTGGACCCTCGTCTAAAAAGGCTAAAGGAGAACGAGCTGTACTGGGTGTCTAAGCATCTTTTTCCATCTCCCGGTTCCTAAAAATTATCTCTGGGTTTCTAAAATCGATGCCATCCCTGTACTCTATTGTGCAAAAGGATGGCATATGTGGTATTTCATGCTGTTGTGCCTGTTGAGGGTCCGGGACCCTCGTATAAGAAGGCTGAAGGACAACGACCTGCACTGGGTGTCAAAGCATCTTTTTCCATCTCCCGGTTCCTAAAAATTATCTCCGGGTTCATAAAATCAATGCCATACCGGTACTCTATTGTGCAAAAGGATGGCATATGTGGTGTTTCATGCTGTTGTGCCTGTTGAGGGTCGGGGACACCCGTCTAAAAAGGCTGAAAGAGAACGACCTGTACTGGGTATCCAAACATCTTTTTGCATCTCCCGGATGTAGCGTTACTCCACTAGGGGCTCTCCCTTCCTCTGTCCAAACCCAGGGGTGGCCACCGTATAGTGGGACCAGAGATATAGTTGCTGAGACCGGGGTCAAGCCAGCGGGTGTATCTCCCGCAGCTGGGCTGGTCTCAGTGGACTCCCAGTCAGGTAGCATCCTCTCTGCACTGCAGCTCTTTCTTGGCAGGTATTGTCTCCTCTGCCTGTCTGCTTCTAGGCAGGAATAAATCCCCCTGCCAGGCTGCTTCTTCGCAGGAATTGATCCCTCTGCCTCCAAATAGTGGGACCAGGGCTATCGTGGCTGAGACCGGGGTCAAGCCAGCGGCTGTATCTCCCCCAGCTGGGCTGGTCTCAGTGGGCTCCCAGGCAGGTAGTGTCCCCTCTACCTGTCTGCATCTAGGCAGGAATAGATCCCTCTGCCTCACTGCACACTTCCAGCAGGTATCGTGCCCTCTGGTTTCTTATAGGCATGAATCGATCCCTCTGCCTTGCTGCTCCTTTCAGGCAGGCCAGCTCTTTGCATACAGGCCTCTGTAAAAGATCTCTCTTGCAGGGAGAGGTGCAGCAAGAATGCAGGGTCAGAACCCCGGCAACTGGTATACCTGAAAGAATCAAACAGCATAAAAAGTCTATCCCGGACCCCAACCTGTACTCGATTATGCAAAAGGAAGTAACCTTACCATGGGTCCCAGTCGCATGTCTTATTGTTATACTCTGTCACTGAAATTATATATCTATCAAATCTATCTATCTATTTATCTATCTAATCTATCTATCTTATCTATCTAACTATCAATCGTATCTATCAAATATATATTGCATCTATCGATCTCTGTATTTCTTATCTATCAAATGTATATTTCATTTTTGATCTGCCTTGCTGCTCCTTTCAGGCAGGCCAGCTCTTTGCATACAGTCCCACAGACTCTGTAACAGATCCCTCTTTTAGGGAGAGGTGCAGCCATAATGCAGGGTCAGAACCTCTGCAACTGGTATACTTGATTGTGCAAAAGGAAGTAACCTTACCATGGGTCGCAGTCTGCATGTCTTGTTGTTATATTTGGTGAGGGTAATCAGGCAGGCCGTATAGACCTCCCCCGATAGGGGGAGTAAAAGGGATTAAAGTGCTAAGAATAGTACTACTTAACACAACCTAGTTACCATGGGTCCCAGACCGCATGTCTTATTATTATATTTTGTCAGGGTAATCATGCAGGCCATATACACCTCCCCTGATAGGGGGAGTAACAGGGATTAAAGTGCTAAGAATAGTACTACTTAACACAACCTAGTTACCATGGGTCCCAGACTGCATGTCTTATTATTATATTTTGTCAGGGTAATCATGCAGGCCATATAGACCTCCCCCGATAGGGTGAGTAACAGGTATTAAACTAATAAGAACAGTACTACTTAACACAACCTAGTTACCATGGGTCCCAGACCGCATGTCTTGTTGTTATATTTGGTGAGGGTAATCAGGGAGGCCCTATAGACCTCCCCCGATAGGGGGAGTAAAAGGGATTAAAGTGCTAAGAATAGTACTACTTAACACAACCTAGTTACCATGGGCCCAGACCACATGTCTTATTATTATATTTTGTCAGGGTAATCATGCAGGCCATATAGACCTCCCCCGATAGGGGGAGTTACAGGGATTAAAGTGCTAAGAATAGTACTACTTAAAACACAACCTAGTTACCATGGGTCCTAGACCGCATGTCTTATTATTATATTTTGTCAGGGTAATCAGGCAGGCCATATAGACCTCCCCCAATAGGGGGAGTAACATGGATTAAAGTGCTAAGAATAGTACTACTTAACACAACCTAGTTACCATGGGTCCCAGACCGCATGTCTTATTATTATATTTTGTCAGGGTAATCATGCAGGCCATATAGACCTCCCCCAATAGGGTGAGTAACAGGTATTAAACTAATAAGAACAGTACTACTTAACACAACCTAGTTACCCTGGGTCCCAGCCCGCATGTCTTGTTATATTTGGTGAGGGTAATCAGGCAGGCCGTATAGACCTCCCCTGATAGGGGGAGTAAAAGGTATTAAAGTGCCAAGAATAGTACTACTTAACACAACCTAGTTACCATGGGTCCCAGACCGCATGTCTTATTATTATATTTTGTCAGGGTAATCATGCAGGCCATATAGACCCCCCCGATAGGGGGAGTTACAGGGATTAAAGTGCTAAGAACAGTACTACTTAACACAACCTAGTTACCATGGGTCCCAGACCGCATGTCTTATTATTATATTTTAAGAGAAAAAGAGGGTGCGATGGCACTACTCTGAGTATTGAGGATTGGGCTGGTAATAGTATTAGTATCGGCCTTATTAACAGTCTTACTTGCCCATAGGTGCTGTGTACCAAATTATATACAAGCTGAACAACCAAAGAGGTTGTGAAAAAGGCTACACTTAAATAGCACTCAAAACCTCGTATGCTACATAAATTAGTGTGGCGTGAAAGGTGTGAAAGAAAGAAAAATGACACGATAAAAATTAAACTTTATTAGTATATATTAAAAATTGGGCACACTTTAAAAACCCTAGGCAACTAGTCGTAGTATTGTGTAACACGTCTGCAATACATCAGACAAGGTAATTCTATTATATAAGACAATCCTCCTGAGGAGTATAGTAATGTTATCAGTGCAATCTGTTGCAATACAAGTAACGTTATTGTGTATTACTAGAGCAAAATCAGTGACTGAATGGTTAACCCCACTGTATATACTTGTGGGTGTAGTATTGCTTAGGAGCTTATATGCTGATTCAGAGCCTATTCGATACAATTTATATGGCTAAATAATCTTGAATACTTGAACACTTAGTAATTAAGAGATGCAGAACAATTATAAGATATAAGTTAATACTTGGGTTCTTAGATAGTAAATTGACGATCAAATATAATTAAAAGTCCTCTATGATCTGCTATCTGATGTCTGTCTTTAGTGATCTTATGTTGTTTGTGCAATTCTTCCTAAGTTTGGGGGTAAGAACCCCAAAAAGTATATAGGGAATAGAACTTGCTCATGTATTAGATACAATCCAACTGAGTATTTTGTAGATGCCAAGTTAGTTACTCTTGAGTGGTTAATAAATTACTACCATTGATGTCATGTTGATGCATCTTATTTCGCACCTGTATGGTCTGATTACTATGCCTACAATAATATGTTAGTATATAATGCAGATACCAGACTGGTATTTCTGCTTACCAATAATTTACCTTTTAATTGGTGTGTTTAGCAGTAAAAAATAATTCGACTCGTATCGGTTTTAGTATGTGAGATTCAATACCTCATATATTCACTGTGAATTAGACTGTAACAGAGTGTCTTATGGATACCGAGTTGGTTAGTCATAAATGGCTGATAAATTTTTGCCATTAGTATAATACTAGCGCATCTGATTTAGTACCCATATGGTTAATTTACTGCGCCTTTAATAATGTGTAGGTATATGCTGCAGTTACCAGAATAGTGTCTCTGCTAGCCGAGTATTTAACTGTTAAATGGCGTGTTAGCACTAGGTGATCAATTTACTTGTATCATATTAATACGTGAGGGTTGGTGCTCATTGGAGAACAAAATCGCTAAAGTATTGTATATCAAGTTGAGTTTAATGTGTTTATGGTTTCCAACATGCAAGAAGTAAACTCACTTGAGATTTTGTAGAGGTTCTCCTATTAATATACATAAAGCAGGTTTGCTTATGTGTTTCCCTGCAACAATAACAGGGTGTCTTATCTGATACAATGAAAGTTAAACGTAAATGATTGACACATTACTGCCTTTGTTAACACTAATATTTCGTTATATCCAATTATATAAAAGGGTTAATATTCAGTTTGCATCCCCCTGTATCCTATGCTACTATGTATTGTAGATATAGGCACAATGTTTCTGCTTATCTAATTATAACCTTTAACATAGCGTATAAGTGGCAGTTGGTCAGTATGTTTTGTGTGCGGCCAGTATACAAGACTCGATGTTGTTTAGAGAGTACAACTAAGGTTTACTGCTACCGCTAATAACAATAAAGGTTTCTGTATAATACGCTAGTGTTCCATATAATTGTCACTCATCCCTCTTTTGTTAAAAGTAGTTAGAGGTATATAGCATTTAGAAGGCAGAATTATATTTAAGCTTAAGGCTCTGTGTTTGTGCAAAATTATAGCAAGTAATAGCTCAATATGTAATGTCACTTATCATATAGTTTTGCTTAGTAATCAACAGTACTGATGTTATGAACAGACAATGTATCTTTGTTGGCTAATATTTAACGAATATACAGTCCAAAGATTTAGTCGTCAAAGGTATTATCCATATTATACACTTGTAATTATAATTATAAAGCAAAGTTCAGCAAACACTGTCTAACATCAACGTATGAGACATCAGTCTCAATTGTGCAGTGTTGTGCATACACCCATTCTTAAGATTGTCTGTCTAATTAAATCTGAGTATACATGATCGTCAGCTCAGATATCAATATTTACCACTGACTAGTAAGACTAGATTAAAACATGAGGGGTCCCAATTCCCCTGCTCCTGACATGTTTCGCCGGGTATACCGGCTTTTTCGAAGACGGGGCGCCGCGGTTTC
This sequence comes from Bombina bombina, assembly GCF_027579735.1. Classification (NCBI taxonomy): domain Eukaryota; kingdom Metazoa; phylum Chordata; class Amphibia; order Anura; family Bombinatoridae; genus Bombina; species Bombina bombina. Next base: position 1,198,498,924 of record NC_069501.1, on the reverse strand, counting down.
CGCAGTCTTTTGTACTTGTGCTATCCATGCCTTGAGGGTTTGGATGACGAATCAGATCCTGAGTTTGATCCGATGAAATTTGATTGACACGTTGTTTACATTTCTCTATAGTAGAGCGGTATAAGGATCAGCCACTGTTAGACACAAGATATTTTTAAATGTATTTGGTATTAGGATTATTTGAAGACCATCATTTTGGAGTCATCGGTTTAAGTAGTGTTCAAGCACTTATGTTTAACATATTTTATTTTCATGGCGTGGTATAATAAACATAGCTATTAGGTCTGAAAAGCAATTAGGTCTGAAAGCAGTACAACACTTTTTAAACAGTTCTTCTAATGAAGAAAAAACCCATGATACGTTCATTATGAAGTTACTTAAATTCATTCTATACCACAATTATTTTGTATTCGACCAACAATTTTACTTGCAGATCCGCGGTACGGCAATGGGTACATCATGCGCACCAACCTATGCAAATCTTTTCTTAGGTTGGTGGGAGCAACAAACAGTATTTCTTTCATGTAATTAGCAAGAGTCCATGAGCTAGTGACGTATGGGATATACATTCCTACCAGGAGGGGCAAAGTTTCCCAAACCTTAAAATGCCTATAAATACACCCCTCACCACACCCACAATTCAGTTTTACAAACTTTGCCTCCTATGGAGGTGGTGAAGTAAGTTTGTGCTAGATTCTACGTTGATATGTGCTCCGCAGCAGGTTGGAGCCCGGTTTTCCTCTCAGCGTGCAGTGAATGTCAGAGGGATGTGAGGAGAGTATTGCCTGTTTGAATTCAATGATCTCCTTCTACGGGGTCTATTTCATAGGTTCTCTGTTATCGGTCGTAGAGATTCATCTCTTACCTCCCTTTTCAGATCGACGATATACTCTTATATATATACCATTACCTCTGCTGATTTTCGTTTCAGTACTGGTTTGGCTTTCTACAAACATGTAGATGAGTGTCCTGGGGTAAGTAAGTCTTATTTTCTGTGACACTCTAAGCTATGGTTGGGCACTTTTTTAATAAAGTTCTAAATATATGTATTCAAACATTTATTTGCCTTGACTCAGGATGTTCAACATTCCTTATTTTCAGACAGTCAGTTTCATATTTGGGATAATGCATTTGAATCAAATATTTTTCTTACCTTAAAGATTTGACTTTTTTCCCTGTGGGCTGTTAAGCTCGCGGGGGCTGAAAATGCTTCATTTTATTGCGTCATTCTTGGCGCGGACTTTTTTGGCGCAAAAAATCTTTTCTGTTTCCGGCGTCATACGTGTCGCCGGAAGTTGCGTCATTTTTGACGTTCTTTTGCGCCAAAAAATGTCGGCGTTCCGGACGTGGCGTCATTTTTGGCGCCAAAAGCATTTAGGCGCCAAATAATGTGGGCGTCTTATTTGGCGCTAAAAAAATATGGGCGTCGCTTTTGTCTCCACATTATTTAAGTCTCATTATTTATTGCTTCTGGTTGCTAGAAGCTTGTTCACTGGCATTTTTTCCCATTCCTGAAACTGTCATTTAAGGAATTTGATCAATTTTGCTTTATATGTTGTTTTTTCTCTTACATATTGCAAGATGTCTCACGTTGCATCTGAGTCAGAAGATACTTCAGGAAAATCGCTGTCTGGTGCTGGAACTACCAAAGCTTAGTGTATCTGCTGTAAACTTTTGGTAGCTATTCCTCCAGCTGTTGTTTGTATTAATTGTCATGACAAACTTGTTAATGCAGATAATATTTCCTTTAGTAATGTACCATTACCTGTTGCAGTTCCATCAACATCTAATGTTCAGAATGTTCCTGATAACATAAGAGATTTTGTTTCTGAATCCATCAAGAAGGCTATGTCTGTTATTCCTCCTTCTAGTAAACATAAAAAATCTTTTAAAACTTCTCTTTATACAGATGAATTTTTAAATGAACATCATCATTCTGCGTCTAATGACTCTTCTGGTTCAGAGGATTCTGTCTCAGAGATTGATGCTGATAAATCTTCATATTTATTTAAAATGGAATTTATTCGTTCTTTACTTAAAGAAGTACTAATTGCTTTAGAAATTGAGGATTCTGGTCCTCTTGATACTAAATCTAAACGTTTAGATAAGGTCTTTAAATCTCCTGTGGTTATTCCAGAAGTTTTTCCTGTTCCTGGTGCTATTTCTGAAGTAATTTCCAGAGAATGGAATAATTTGGGTAATTCATTTACTCCTTCTAAACGTTTTAAGCAATTATATCCTGTGCCGTCTGACAGATTAGAATTTTGGGACAAAATCCCTAAAGTTGATGGGGCTATTTCTACCCTTGCTAAACGTACTACTATTCCTATGTCAGATGGTACTTCGTTTAAGGATCCTTTAGATAGGAAAATTGAATCCTTTCTAAGAAAAGCTTATCTGTGTTCAGGTAATCTTCTTAGACCTGCTATATCATTGGCTGATGTTGCTGCAGCTTCAACTTTTTGGTTGGAAACTTTAGCGCAACAAGTAACAGATCATGATTCTCATAATATTATTATTCTTCTTCAACATGCTAATAATTTTATCTGTGATGCCATTTTTGATATTATCAGAGTTGATGTCAGGTTTATGTCTCTAGCTATTTTAGCTAGAAGATCTTTATGGCTTAAAACTTGGAATGCTGATATGTCTTCTAAATCAACTCTACTTTCCATTTCTTTCTAGGGTAACAAATTATTTGGTTCTCAGTTGGATTCTTTTATCTCAGCTGTTACTGGTGGGAAAGGAACTTTTTTACCACAGGATAAAAAATCTAAGGGTAAAAACAGGGCTAATAATCGTTTTCGTTCCTTTCGTTTCAACAAAGAACAAAAGCCTGATCCTTCATCCTCAGGAGCAGTTTCAGTTTGGAAACCATCTCCAGTCTGGAATAAATCCAAGCCTTCTAGAAAAGCAAAGCCAGCTTCTAAGTCCACATGAAGGTGCGGCCCTCATTCCAGCTCAGCTGGTAGGGGGCAGGTTACGTTTTTTCAAAGAAATTTGGATCAATTCTGTTCACAATCTTTGGATTCAGAACATTGTTTCAGAAGGGTACAGAATTGGTTTCAAGATAAGACCTCCTGCAAAGAGATTTTTTCTTTCCCGTGTCCCAGTAAATCCAGTGAAAGCTCAAGCATTTCTGAAATGTGTTTCAGATCTAGAGTTGGCTGGAGTAATTATGCCAGTTCCAGTTTTGGAACAGGGGATGGGGTTTTATTCAAATCTCCTCATTGTACCAAAGAAGGAGAATTCCTTCAGACCAGTTCTGGATCTAAAAATATTGAATCGTTATGTAAGGATACCAACGTTCAAAATGGTAACTGTAAGGACTATCTTGCCTTTTGTTCAGCAAGGGCATTATATGTCCACAATAGATATACAGGATGCATATTTGCATATTCCGATTCATCCAGATCATTATCAGTTCCTGAGATTCTCTTTTCTGGACAAGCATTACCAGTTTGTGGCTCTGCCGTTTGGCCTAGCTACAGCTCCAAGAATTTTTACAAAGGTTCTCGGTGCCCTTCTGTCTGTAATCAGAGAACAGGGTATTGTGGTATTTCCTTATTTGGACGATATCTTGGTACTTGCTCAGTCTTTACATTTAGCAGAATCTCATACGAATCGACTTGTGTTGTTTCTTCAAGATGGTTGGAGGATCAATTCACTAAAAAGTTCATTGATTCCTCAGACAAGGGTAACCTTTCTGGGTTTCCAGATAGATTCAGTGTCCATGACTCTGTCTTTGACAGACAAGAGACGTCTAAAATTGATTTCAGCTTGTCGAAACCTTCAGTCACAATCATTCCCTTCGGTAGCCTTATGCATGGAAATTCTAGGTCTTATGACTGCAGCATCGGACGCGATCCCCTTTGCTCGTTTTCACATGCGACCTCTTCAGCTCTGTATGCTGAATCAATGGTGCAGGGATTACACAAAGATATCTCAATTAATATCTTTAAAACCGATTGTACGACACTCTCTAACGTGGTGGACAGATCACCATCGTTTAATTCAGGGGGCTTCTTTTGTTCTTCTGACCTGGACTGTAATTTCAACAGATGCAAGTCTCACAGGTTGGGGAGCTGTGTGGGGATCTCTGACGGCACAAGGAGTTTGGGAATCTCAGGAGGTGAGATTACCGATCAATATTTTGGAACTCCGTGCAATTTTCAGAGCTCTTCAGTCTTGGCCTCTTCTGAAGAGAGAATCGTTCATTTGTTTTCAGACAGACAATGTCACAACTGTGGCATACATCAATCATCAAGGAGGGACTCACAGTCCTCTGGCTATGAAAGAAGTATCTCAAATTCTGGTTTGGGCGGAATCCAGCTCCTGTCTAATCTCTGCGGTTCATATCCCAGGTATAGACAATTGGGAAGCGGATTATCTCAGTCGCCAAACGTTGCATCCGGGCGAATGGTCTCTTCACCCAGAGGTATTTCTTCAGATTGTTCAAATGTGGGAGCTTCCAGAAATAGATCTGATGGCGTCTCATCTAAACAAGAAACTTCCCAGGTATCTGTCCAGATCCCGGGATCCTCAGGCGGAAGCAGTGGATGCATTATCACTTCCTTGGAAGTATCATCCTGCCTATATCTTTCCGCCTCTAGTTCTTCTTCCAAGAGCAATCTCCAAGATTCTGAAGGAATGCTCGTTTGTTCTGCTGGTAGCTCCGGCATGGCCTCACAGGTTTTGGTATGCGGATCTTGTCCGGATGGCCTCTTGCCATCCGTGGATTCTTCCGCTAAGACCAGACCTTCTGTCGCAAGGTCCTTTTTTCCATCAGGATCTCAAATCCTTAAATTTAAAGGTATGGAGATTGAACGCTTGATTCTTGGTCAAAGAGGTTTCTCTGACTCTGTGATTAATACTATGTTACAGGCTCGTAAATCTGTATCCAGAGATATATATTATAGAGTCTGGAAGACTTATATTTCTTGGTGTCTTTCTCATCATTTTTCTTGGCATTCTTTTAGAATTCCGAGAATTTTACAGTTTCTTCAGGATGGTTTAGATAAAGGTTTATCCGCAAGTTCTTTGAAAGGACAAATCTCTGCTCTTTCTGTTCTTTTTCACAGAAAGATTGCTAATCTTCCTGATATTCATTGTTTTGTACAAGCTTTGGTTCGTATAAAACCTGTCATTAAGTCAATTTCTCCTCCTTGGAGTTTGAATTTGGTTCTGGGGGCTCTTCAAGCTCCTCCGTTTGAACCTATGCATTCATTGGACATTAAATTACTTTCTTGGAAAGTTTTGTTCCTTTTGGCGATCTCTTCTGCCAGAAGAGTCTCTGAATTATCTGCTCTTTCTTGTGAGTCTCCTTTTCTGATTTTTCATCAGGATAAGGCGGTGTTGCGAACTTCTTTTGAATTTTTACCTAAGGTTGTGAATTCCAACAACATTAGTAGAGAAATTGTGGTTCCTTCATTATGTCCTAATCCTAAGAATTCTAAGGAGAAATTGTTGCATTCTTTGGATGTTGTTAGAGCTTTGAAATATTATGTTGAAGCTACTAAGTCTTTCCGAAAGACTTCTAGTCTATTTGTTATCTTTTCCGGTTCTAGAAAAGGCCAGAAAGCTTCTGCCATTTCTTTGGCATCTTGGTTGAAATCTTTAATTCATCATGCCTATGTCGAGTCGGGTAAAACTCCGCCTCAAAGGATTACAGCTCATTCTACTAGGTCAGTTTCTACTTCCTGGGCGTTTAGGAATGAAGCTTCGGTTGATCAGATTTGCAAAGTAGCAACTTGGTCCTCTTTGCATACTTTTACTAAATTCTACCATTTTGATGTATTTTCTTCTTCTGAAGCAGTTTTTGGTAGAAAAGTACTTCAGGCAGCGGTTTCAGTTTGAATCTTCTGTTTATGTTTTTCATTAAACTTTATTTTGGGTGTGGATTATTTTCAGCAGGAATTGGCTGTCTTTATTTTATCCCTCCCTCTCTAGTGACTCTTGCGTGGAAAGATCCACATCTTGGGTAGTCATTATCCCATACGTCACTAGCTCATGGACTCTTGCTAATTACATGAAAGAAAACATAATTTATGTAAGAACTTACCTGATAAATTCATTTCTTTCATATTAGCAAGAGTCCATGAGGCCCGCCCTTTTTTGTGGTGGTTATGATTTTTTTGTATAAAGCACAATTATTCCAATTCATTATTTTATATGCTTTCGCACTTTTTTCTTATCACCCCACTTCTTGGCTATTCGTTAAACTGAATTGTGGGTGTGGTGAGGGGTGTATTTATAGGCATTTTAAGGTTTGGGAAACTTTGCCCCTCCTGGTAGGAATGTATATCCCATACGTCACTAGCTCATGGACTCTTGCTAATATGAAAGAAATGAATTTATCAGGTAAGTTCTTACATAAATTATGTTTTTCTGACACCAATGCACTGTACACTAACCATATACCATTATGGTTGAGGTACATAGATGACGTGCTCTTCCTATGGGAAGGAACGCCTGATGCACTACTGGAGTTTTTGAAGAAATTAAATCAAAATGATTTAAATATTAAACTGACATATGAATATGACAAACAAGAAGTGACATTTCTGGACTTGAAGATATCCAAAGGAGAATCTGGAGCAATAGTAACCGATCTGTTCCGTAAGAAAACAGCAACAAATAATCTACTCCACGCCACAAGTGGACACGCACCAAATACTATTCAAGCATTACCGATAGGGGAATTTCTAAGGATAAAAAGAAATTGCTCGGATCAAACAACATACAAACTTAGAGCTGAAGAATTACAATTCCGCTTACAGCAAAGAGGTTACAGCAATAGAAGTATCAAAAGAGCAAAACATAGAGCAAACAACACCAATAGAAAGTATCTACTTCAAAAAAAGCAGAAAAATAAAGATCAAAGCACTAGACTGGTCCTTACATACTCACCTCAAACAAATGAAGTGATAAACATCCTGAATAAACATATACATATTCTCCAAGCTGATCCAAAACTGAAGAGCATTATTGGTGATAAAATCAAAATAGGATACAGGCGGGCAAAAAATATCAAAGACACCTTAAGCCCAAGTCACTTTGTGAGGAGGAAAAGTAAAAATGATCCAATTTCCTTGGGAAATTTCAAGTGCAGAAATTGCTCCATTTGTAAACAATTCACTTTCTATTTGAATGTCACATATAACCAAAAACCCTTTCTTTCTCATTCCCCTCTTCCCTATATTAATTCACATAGAGAATTATAATGACATATGGTCAGTACTTGAGATATATTAATATTTGATATACCAATCAAATATAAATATCACTTCAGAACTTAGTAATAGAGACATAGTAATGTTGTTCCCAGTGGACAATAGAGTTAAACAGACACTATCAAAATTAAAATAAGAATAAACAGAATAACACCTAGCTATGTTTATTATACCACGCCATGAAAATAAAATATTTTAAACATAAGTGCTTCAACACTACTTAAACCGATGACTCCAAAATGATGGACTTCAAATAATCCTAATACCAAATACATTTAAAAATATCTTGTGTCTAACAGTGGCTGATCCTTATACCGCTCTACTATAGAGAAATGTAAACAACGTGTCAATCAAATTTCCTCAGATCAAACTCAGGATCTGATTCGTCATCCAAACCCTCAAGGCGTGGATAGCACAAGTACAAAAGACTGCGGAAACCGCGGCGCCCCGCCTTTGAAAAAGCCGGTATACCCGGTGAAACATGTCAGGAGCAGGGGAATTGGGACCCCTCATGTTTTAATCTCGTCTTACTAGTCAGTGGTAAATATTGATATCTGAGCTGACGATCATGTATACTCAGATTTAATTAGACAGACAATCTTACGAATGGGTGTATGCACAACACTGCACAATTGAGACTGATGTCTCATACGTTGATGTTAGACAGTGTTTGCTGAACTTTGCTTTATAATTATAATTACAAGTGTATAATATGGATAATACCTTTGACGACTAAATCTTTGGACTGTATATTCGTTAAATATTAGCCAACAAAGATACATTGTCTGTTCGTAACATCAGTACTGTTGATTACTAAGCAAAACTATATGATAAGTGACATTACATATTGAGCTATTACTTGCTATAATTTTGCACAAACACAGAGCCTTAAGCTTAAATATAATTCTGCCTTCTAAATGCTATATACCTCTAACTACTTTTAACAAAAGTGGGATGAGTGACAATTATATGGAACACTAGCGTATTATACAGAAACCTTTATTGTTATTAGCGGTAGCAGTAAACCTTAGTTGTACTCTCTAAACAACATCGAGTCTTGTATACTGGCCGCACACAAAACATACTGACCAACTGCCACTTATACGCTATGTTAAAGGTTATACTTAGATAAGCAGAAACATTGTGCCTATATCTACAATACATAGTAACATAGGATACAGGGGGATGCAAACTGAATATTAACCCTTTTATATAATTGGATATAACGAAATATTAGTGTTAACAAAGGCAGTAATGTGTCAATCATTTACGTTTAACTTTCATTGTATCAGATAAGACACCCTGTTATTGTTGCAGGGAAACACATAAGCAAACCTGCTTTATGTATATTAATAGGAGAACCTCTACAAAATCTCAAGTGAGTTTACTTCTTGCATGTTGGAAACCATAAACACATTAAACTCAACTTGATATACAATACTTTAGCGATTTTGTTCTCCAATGAGCACCAAACCTCACGTATTAATATGATACAAGTCAATTGATCACCTAGTGCTAACATGCCATTTAACAGTTAAATACTCGGCTAGCAGAAACCCTATTCTGGTAACTGCAGCATATACCTACACATTATTAAAGGCGCAGTAAATTAACCATATGGGTACTAAATCAGATGCACTAGTATTATACTAATGGCAATAATTTATCAGCCATTTATGAGTAACCAACTCGGTATCCATAAGACACTCTGTTACTGTCTAATTCACAGTGAATATATGAGGTATTGAATCTCACATACTAAACGCTATACAAGTCGAATTATTTTTTACTGCTAAACACACCAATTAAAAGGTAAATTATTGGTAAGCAGAAATACCAGTCTGGTATCTGCATTCTATACTAACATATTATTGTAGGCATAGTAATCAGACCATACAGGTACGAAATAAGATGCACCAACATGACATCAATGGTAGTAATTTATTAACCTTTCAAGAGTAACTAACTTGGCATCTACAAAATACTCTGTTGGATTGTATCTAATACATGAGCAAGTTCTAATCCCTATATACTTTTTGGGGTTCTTACGCCCAAACTTAGGAAGAATTGCACAAACAACATAAGATCACTAGAGACAGACATCAGATAGCAGATCATAGAGGACTTTTAATTATATTTGATCGTCAATTTACTATCTAAGAACCCAAGTACAGGTGGTCCTCATTTTACAATGGTTCAATTTACACCGTTTCAGAATAACAACCTTTTTTTCCAGTCATGTGACTGCTATTGAAAAGCATTGAGAAGCAGTGCATTTATTAAAATAGCCAGTAGGTGGAGCTGTCCACTTGAGTTGCAGCAAAGCCAAGCAAGCTGAAATTAATCAGTTTAACCAGACCTGAGGTATCAAGCAGATTTCAAAGGAACAAGATCCTCCTGTCTATTAATCAGTCCAGATTGGAATGCATAGAAAGAACTGTTTGCAGAAAAATGCAAGTGAAGTCTGTGTTGTGTGATTATCTTATTAGGTTTATAATGCTGTTTAGCAAATGTTTTTGTTCATTTAACTTAGTTTAATTATATATTCTGTGTTGTGTGATTATTTTATTAGGTTTATAATGATGTATAGCATTTAAAGTCTTCATTTCAAAGCTTTAAAAATAATGTATTAGGTGTTACTTATGACAATTTTGAGAGGGCCCTGGAACCTATCTCCCTCACTTCCCATTGACTTGCATTATAAACTGGGTTTCAATTTACAACGGTTTCGATTTACAACCATTCCTTCTGGAACCTAACCCCGGTGTAAACTGAGGGCTACCTGTATTAACTTATATCTTATAATTGTTCTGCATCTCTTAATTACTACGTGTTCAAGTATTCAAGATTATTTAGCCATATAAATTGTATCGAATAGGCTCTGAATCAGCATATAAGCTCCTAAGCAATACTACACCCACAAGTATATACAGTGGGGTTAACCATTCAGTCACTGATTTTGCTCTAGTAATACACAATAACGTTACTTGTATTGCAACAGATTGCACTGATAACATTACTATACTCCTCAGGAGGATTGTCTTATATAATAGAATTACCTTGTCTGATGTATTGCAGACGTGTTACACAATACTACGACTAGTTGCCTAGGGTTTTTAAAGTGTGCCCAATTTTTAATATATACTAATAAAGTTTAATTTTTATCGTGTCATTTTTCTTTCTTTCACACCTTTCACGCCACACTAATTTATGTAGCATACGAGGTTTTGAGTGCTATTTAAGTGTAGCCTTTTTCACAACCTCTTTGGTTGTTCAGCTTGTAAATAATTTGGTACACAGCACCTATGGGCAAGTAAGACTGTTAATAAGGCCGATACTAATACTATTACCAGCCCAATCCTCAATACTCAGAGTAGTGCCATCGCACCCTCTTTTTCTCTTAAACTGTCAGTAGCCTAGCAATAGGTTTCCACGATAGAGCACACTCAATATATAGACAAAGATGACGAATAATTCCCAGACAGACAGAATCAACAGACAACAAAAGAGACTAAATGATCTGAATGAAGTATTTAATTTGGAAAATAATGAGACACCCAGTAATGACAAAAATCTTATGGAAAACACACTAAGAGATATCCACAAATTGTTTTTCAAACAAGACAAAGTATGGTGCAATAAACATTTTTTTGATAAATACATCGAATGTAAATTAATTCCACGTGGTTTAAGGATACAATTATTCCCAGCCTATGAGTTCAGGAACACAGCAAAGAATGGGAAGAAACACTATCGGAATGTTCCTTTAAATTAATGAAAATTCCGATTAAAAATGACACTGCACAACATGATAGGCTAGAAAGTGAAATTGAAGATCTGTCAGTTAAACTAAAAACATTTGAAAACCTACCAGAGTTTGAGGCAAGATACAAAAAGTATCAAGTGGAATTGGATAAATATGAGGCCGAAATCAAACAAACAAAACAATCTAAACTAAATAGGGATATTGCTGACTTTAAAATAACAAAGTTTACAAGTGGGGCAATAAATTTAATCAAAACTCCAATAGAAAATCAAGAACACACATTATAGATAGTGATGCCTCAGAATTAGAAGGAAGTGAATCAGATACTACTGATACAGAAAGTACAACTCCCAATACCTCGACTCATCGTCTAACCAGACAACAAAGCAAAAAACGCAAAGATTTTTTAGAAGAGGGTATCTCAGAACAGGAAGAACCACCAGGAGAGGAGGTAGAAATAAATCCAAAGCCAACAAAAACAAAAGACAAATCGAAGCAGGAATCCAAACGATGGAAACCCTACAAGAGACCACCAAGTCCATTTTCCAAAATGAGACTAACTTAATGCAAATAATAAATCTATCTAATAAAATTCTGTCTGAGGAACACCAAGCAGTTTTAAAGAAAGGTCTCTCTTTCTGCCCCACTGGGTCTTTAGACAAATTCGAAACAACAAAAGATATACAACTGTATCTGAGGAAAATTCTTCTAAAAAAACAATTCATGAGAAACAATAATCTTACATGTGAAATTGAAGGAATAAATAATGAGTGGTCAGATGAAGAAAGAATAACAATTCAAACCATGCAGGATTTACTACAGGAGAATGAATCAAATACTGAATCCAATTGGAGGGATCTGATGGTGAACAAATCAAAATATACACCAAAATTTAATACATCAAGACATGTGGAGATTTTTAATGAAATTGTAACACAAGAAATCACTAAATTACATATTCATACCACACAATCTAATCTGACACTACTGGAGTTTTTGAAGAAATTAAATCAAAATGATTTAAATATTAAACTGACATATGAATATGACAAACAAGAATTGACATTTCTGGACTTGAAGATATCCAAAGGAGAATCTGGAGCAATAGTAACTGATCTGTTCCTTACATACTCACCTCAAACAAATGAAGTGATAAACATCCTGAATAAACATATACATATTCTCCAAGCTGATCCAAAACTGAAGAGCATTATTGGTGATAAAATCAAAATAGGATACAGACGGGCAAAAAATATCAAAGACACCTTAAGCCTAAGTCACTTTGTGAGGAGGAAAAGTAAAAATGATCCAATTTCCTTTTCCTTGGGAAATTTCAAGTGCAGGAATTGCTCCATTTGTAAACAATTCACTTTCTATTTGAATGTCACATATAACCAAAAACCCTTTCTTTCTCATTCCCCTCTTCCCTATATTAATTCACATAGAGAATTATAATGACATATGGTCAGTACTTGAGATATATTAATATTTGATATACCAATCAAATATAAATATCACTTCAGAACTTAGTAATAGAGACATAGTAATGCTGTTCCCAGTGGACAATAGAGTTAAACAGACACCATCAAAATTAAAATAAGAATAAACAGAATAACACCTAGCTATGTTTATTATACCACGCCATGAAAATAAAATATGTTAAACATAAGTGCTTCAACACTACTTAAACCGATGACTCCAAAATGATGGACTTCAAATAATCCTAATACCAAATACATTTAAAAATATCTTGTGTCTAACAGTGGCTGATCCGCTCTACTATAGAGAAATGTAAACAACGTGTCAATCAAATTTCCTCAGATCAAACTCAGGATCTGATTCGTCATCCAAACCCTCAAGGCGTGGATAGCACAAGTACAAAAGACTGCGGAAACCACAGCGCCCCGTCTTCGAAAAAGCCGGTATACCCAGCGAAACATGTCAGGAGCAGGGGACTTGGGACCCCTCATGTTTTAATCTAGTCTTACTAGTCAGTGGTAAATATTGATATCTGAGCTGACGATCATGTATACTCAGATTTAATTAGACAGACAATCTTACGGAGGGGTGTATGCAAACACTGCACAATTGAGACTGATGTCTCATACGTTGATGTTAGACAGTGTTTGCTGAACTTTGCTTTATAATTATAATTACAAGTGTATAATATGGATAATACCTTTGACGACTAAATCTTTGGACTGTATATTCGTTAAATATTAGCCAACAAAGATACATTGTCTGTTCGTAACATCAGTACTGTTGATTACTAAGCAAAACTATATGATAAGTGACATTACATATAGAGCTATTACTTGCTATAATTTTGCACAAACACGGAGCCGTAAGCTTAAATATAATTCTGCCTTCTAAATGCTATATACCTCTAACTACTTTTAACAAAAGAGGGATGAGTGACAATTATATGGAACACTAGCGTATTATACAGAAACCTTTATTGTTATTAGCGGTAGCAGTAAACCTTAGTTGTACTCTCTAAACAACATCGAGTCTTGTATACTGGCCGCACACAAAACATACTGACCAACTGCCACTTATACGCTATGTTAAAGGTTATACTTAGATAAGCAGAAACATTGTGCCTATATCTACAATACATAGTAACATAGGATACAGGGGGATGCAAACTGAATATTAACCCGTTTATATAATTGGATATAACGAAATATTAGTGTTAACAAAGGCAGTAATGTGTCAATCATTTACGTTTAACTTACATTGTATCAGATAAGACACCCTGTTATTGTTGCAGGGAAACACATAAGCAAACCTGCTTTATGTATATTAATAGGAGAACCTCTACAAAATCTCAAGTGAGTTTACTTCTTGCATGTTGGAAACCATAAACACATTAAACTCAACTTGATATACAATACTTTAGCGATTTTGTTCTCCAATGAGCACCAAACCTCACGTATTAATATGATACAAGTAAATTGATCACCTAGTGCTAACACGCCATTTAACAGTTAAATACTCGGCTAGCAGAGACACTATTCTGGTAACTGCAGCATATACCTACATATTATTAAAGGCGCAGTAAATTAACCATATGGGTACTAAATCAGATGCGCTAGTATTATACTAATGGCAATAATTTATCAGCCATTTATGAGTAACCAACTCGGTATCCATAAGGCACTCTGTTACTGTCTAATTCACAGTGAATATATGAGGTATTGAATCTCACATACTAAACCCTATACGAGTCAAATTATTTTTTACTGCTAAACACACCAATTAAAAGGTAAATTATTGGTAAGCAGAAATACCAGTCTGGTATCTGCATTATATACTAACATATTATTGTAGGCATAGTAATCAGACCATACAGGTGCGAAATAAGATGCACCAACATGACATCAATGGTAGTAATTTATTAACCACTCAAGAGTAACTAACTTGGCATCTACAAAATACTCCGTTGGATTGTATCTAATACATGAGCAAGTTCTAATCCCTATATACTTTTTGGGGTTCTTACCCCCAAACTTAGGAAGAATTGCACAAACAACATAAGATCACTAGAGACAGACATCAGATAGCAGATCATAGAGGACTTTTAATTATATTTGATCGTCAATTTACTATCTAAGAACCCAAGTATTAACTTATATCTTATAATTGTTCTGCATCTCTTAATTACGCCACACTAAATTATGTAGCATACAAGGTTTTGAGTTCTATTTAAGTGTACCCTTTTTCACAACCTCTTTGGTTGTTCAGCTTATTATTATATTTTGTCAGGGTAATCAGGCAGGCCATATAGACCTCCCCCAATAGGGGGAGTAACAGGGATTAAACTGCTAAGAACAGTAATACTTAACACAACCTAGTTACCATGGGTCCCAGACCGCATGTTTTGTTGTTATATTTTGTCAGGGTAATCATGCAGGCCATATAGACCTCCCCTGATAGGGGGAGTAACAGGGATTAAAGTGCTAAGAATAGTAATACTTAACACAACCTAGTTACCATGGGTCCCAGACCGCATGTTTTGTTGTTATATTTTGTCAGGGTAATCATGCAGGCCATATAGACCTCCCCCAATAGGGGGAGTAACAGGGATTAAACTGCTAAGAACAGTACTACTTAACACACCCTAGTTACCATGGGTCCCAGACCGCATGTCTTGTTGTAATATTTTGTCAGGGTAATCAGGCAGGCCATATAGACCTCCCCCGATAGGGGGAGTAACAGGGATTAAAGTGCTAAGAATAGTATTACTTAACACAACCTAGTTACCATAGGTCCCAGACCGCATGTCTTATTATTATATTATGTCAGGGTAATCATGCAGGCCATATAGACCTCCCCCGATAGGGGGAGTAACAGGGATTAAAGTGCATGTCTAATTATTATTTTTTGTCAGGGTAATCATGCAGGCCATATAGACCTCCCCCGATAGGGGGAGTAACAGGGATTAAAGTGCTAAGAACAGTACTACTTAACACACCCTAGTTACCATGGGTCCCAGACCGCATGTCTTGTTGTTATACTTTGTCAGGGTAATCATGCAGGCCATATAGACCTCCCCCGATAGGGGGAGTAACAGGGATTAAAGTGCTAAGAATAGTACTACTTAACACAACCTAGTTACCATGGGTCCCAGACCGCATGTCTTATTATTATATTTTATCAGGGTAATCATGCAGGCCATATAGACCTCCCCCGATAGGGTGAGTAACAGGTATTAAACTAATAAGAACAGTACTACTTTACACAACCTAGTTACCATGGGTTCCAGACCGCATGTGTTGTTATATTTGGTGAGGGTAATCAGGCAGGCTGTATAGACCTCCCCCGATAGGGGGAGTAAAAGGGATTAAAGTGCTAAAAATAGTACTAATATAAACACAACCTAGTTACCATGGGTCCCAGACTGCATGTCTTGTTGTTATATTTGGTCAGGGTAATCAGGCAGGCCGTATAGACCTCCCCCGATAGGGGGAGTTACAGGTATTAAACTGCAAAGAACAGGACTACTTAACACAACCTAGTTACCATGGGTCCCAGACCGCATGTCTTGTTGTTATACTTTGTCAGGGTAATCATGCAGTCCATATAGACCTCCCCCGATAGGGTGAGTAACAGGTATTAAACTAATAAGAACAGTACTACTTAACACAACCTAGTTACCATGGGTTCCAGACCGCATGTATTGTTGTTATATTTGGTGAGGGTAATCAGGCAGGCCGTATAGACCTCCACCGATAGGGGGAGTAAAAGGGATTAAAGTGCTAAGAGTAGTACTAATATAAACACAACCTAGTTACCATGGGTCCCAGACCGCATGTCTTATTATTATATTTTGTCAGGGTAATCATGCAGGCTATTTAGAACTCCCCCGATAGGGGGAGTAACAGGGATTAAAGTGCTAAGAATAGTACTACTTAACACAACCTAGTTACCATGGGTCCCAGACCGCATGTCTTATTATTATATTTTATCAGGGTAATCATGCAGGCCATATAGACCTCCCCCGATAGGGTGAGTAACAGGTATTAAACTAATAAGAACAGTACTACTTTACACAACCTAGTTACCATGGGTTCCAGACCGCATGTGTTGTTATATTTGGTGAGGGTAATCAGGCAGGCTGTATAGACCTCCCCCGATAGGGGGAGTAAAAGGGATTAAAGTGCTAAAAATAGTACTAATATAAACACAACCTAGTTACCATGGGTCCCAGACTGCATGTCTTGTTGTTATATTTGGTCAGGGTAATCAGGCAGGCCGTATAGACCTCCCCCGATAGGGGGAGTTACAGGTATTAAACTGCAAAGAACAGGACTACTTAACACAACCTAGTTACCATGGGTCCCAGACCGCATGTCTTGTTGTTATACTTTGTCAGGGTAATCATGCAGTCCATATAGACCTCCCCCGATAGGGTGAGTAACAGGTATTAAACTAATAAGAACAGTACTACTTAACACAACCTAGTTACCATGGGTTCCAGACCGCATGTATTGTTGTTATATTTGGTGAGGGTAATCAGGCAGGCCGTATAGACCTCCACCGATAGGGGGAGTAAAAGGGATTAAAGTGCTAAGAGTAGTACTAATATAAACACAACCTAGTTACCATGGGTCCCAGACCGCATGTCTTATTATTATATTTTGTCAGGGTAATCATGCAGGCTATTTAGAACTCCCCCGATAGGGGGAGTAACAGGGATTAAAGTGCTACGAATAGTACTACTTAACACAACCTAGTTACCATGGGTCCCAGACCGCATGTCTTATTATTATATTTTGTCAGGGTAATCATGCAGGTCATATAGACCTCCCCCGATAGGGGGAGTAACAGGGATTAAAGTGCTAAGAATAGTACTACTTAACACAACCTAGTTACCATGGGTCCCAGACCGTATGTTTTATTATTATACTTTGTCAGGGTAATTATATATCTATCAAATCTATCTATTTATCTTCTATCGATTCTATCTAACTATCAATCTATGTATATCTATCTATCAAATTTATCTATCTCGTGGCTGGACTGTTTTGAGACAGCCACTTGTGTTTAGGCCAAATTTGAAGTAGGTGGACAGACCAATCATCTTCTTCCATCTCCCTGTTCCAAAAATGCAGCCCATATAGACCTCCCCGATAGGGGGAGTAACAGGTAGTAAACTGCTAAGAATAATACTACTTAACACACCACGGGTCCCAGACCGCATGTCTTATTGTTATACTCTGTCAGGGAAATCATATATCTATCAAATCTACAGGGAGTGCAGAATTATTAGGCAAATTAGTATTTTGACCACATCATCCTCTTTATGCATGTTGTCTTACTCCAAGCTGTATAGGCTCGAAAGCCTACTACCAATTAAGCATATTAGGTGATGTGCATCTCTGTAATGAGAAGGGGTGTGGTCTAATGACATCAACACCCTATATCAGGTGTGCATAATTATTAGGCAACTTCCTTTCCTTTGGCAAAATGGGTCAAAAGAAGGACTTGACAGGCTCAGAAATGTCAAAAATAGTGAGATATCTTGCAGAGGGATGCAGCACTCTTAAAATTGCAAAGCTTCTGAAGCGTGATCATCGAACAATCAAGCGTTTCATTCAAATAGTCAACAGGGTCGCAAGAAGCGTGTGGAAAAACCAAGGCGCAAAATAACTGCCCATAAACTGAGAAAAACAGTTTGGCCAAATTTCAGAGCTGCAACATCACTGGAGTGCCCAAAAGCACAAGGTGTGCAATACTCAGAGACATGGCCAAGGTAAGAAAGGCTGAAAGATGACCACCACTGAACAAGACACACAAGCTGAAACGTCAAGACTGGGCCAAGAAATATCTCAAGACTGATTTTTCTAAGGTTTTATGGACTGATGAAATGAGAGTGAGTCTTGATGGGCCAGATGGATGGGCCCGTGGCTGGATTGGTAAAGGGCAGAGAGCTCCAGTCCGACTCAGACGCCAGCAAGGTGGAGGTGGAGTACTGGTTTGGGCTGGTATCATCAAAGATGAGCTTGTGGGGCCTTTTCGGGTTGAGGATGGAGTCAAGCTCAACTCCCAGTCCTACTGCCAGTTTCTGGAAGACACCTTCTTCAAGCAGTGGTACAGGAAGAAGTCTGCATCCTTCAAGAAAAACATGATTTTCATGCAGGACAATGCTCCATCACACGCGTCCAAGTACTCCACAGCGTGGCTTGCAAGAAAGGGTATAAAAGAAGAAAATCTAATGACATGACCTCCTTGTTCACCTGATCTGAACCCCATTGAGAACCTGTGGTCCATCATCAAATGTGAGATTTACAAGGAGGGAAAACAGTACACCTCTCTGAACAGTGTCTGGGAGGCTGTGGTTGCTGCTGCACGCAATGTTGATGGTGAACAGATCAAAACACTGACAGAATCCATGGATGGCAGGCTTTTGAGTGTCCTTGCAAAGAAAGGTGGCTATATTGGTCACTGATTTGTTTTTGTTTTGTTTTTGAATGTCAGAAATGTATATTTGTGAATGTTGAGATGTTATATTGGTTTCACTGGTAAAAATAAATAATTGAAATGGGTATATATTTGTTTTTTGTTAAGTTGCCTAATAATTATGAGCAGTAATAGTCACCTGCACACACAGATATCCCCCTAAAATAGCTAAAACTAAAAACAAACTAAAAACTACTTCCAAAAATATTCAGCTTTGATATTAATGAGTTGTTTGGGTTCATTGAGAACATGGTTGTTGTTCAATAATAAAATTAATCCTCAAAAATACAACTTGCCTAATAATTCTGCACTCCCTGTATCTATTTATCTATCAAATCTATCTAACTATCAATCGTATCTATCAAATATAAATTGCATCTATTGATCTATGTAATTCGTATCTATCATATGTATATTGCATCTATTGATCTATGTAATTTGTATCTATCATATGTATATTGCATCTATTGATCTATGTAATCTATGTATCTAGCTATCAAATCTATCTAACTCGTGGTTGTGCAAATGGACTGTTTGCAGTTGTTTGCGGTGCGTTACACGCGGAGTTTGGTCTGTCACTGTGAAGCGGGCGTAACCCTTACACTACATCATACCAGATGTTTTAAAGCACGTTATTCAAAAAAAATTTAGGAATGTTAGGTGATTAAGGCACTTTATGGCTTAAAACCAGACTTTCCGTGGGAGTTTTGCCATGGATCCCCATCCGGCATGCCACAGTCCAGGTGTTAGTCCCCTTGAAACAACTTTTCCATCACTATTGTGGCCAGAAAGAGTCCTTGTGGGTTTTAAAGTTTGCCTGCCTATTGAAGTCAATGGTGGTTCGCCGGTTCGCGAACAGTAGCGGAAGTTCGAGTCCGCCGTTCGCGAACTGAAATTTTAAGGTTCGCGACATCACTATAAATAATATGTATAAATTGGATATAATAGAAAATAATGAAATTCTTTAGTTTTGACAAATTAGTGAACTCCCTTTTAATGATATTACTTGTATAAGAATGGGTTTATATAGAACCAAATGTTGACAATAGTTCTTTATATGTATACATATAACTCACTATTCCGTTTTATTTGGCAAATAATAAGTTAATAGGAGGAGGAGTTTTTTTGCCTTTATAATCTCCATGTACAGGGCATAGGTTCATCTGCCCTAAGGAAGCCCTGTCTTTTGAATTGACACTAAGGGTGAAACGATCGCAGGCATTGGATGAACTACTCACATGACTAACCCGGAAGTGATGATGCTGTTTGCTTATGCCATGTGGATCTTGGCGTGTATAGCACACTAAGTAGCAGCTGGTATATTGAAGGAGCACTGGAAGCGAATACTACAGCAGAGACCTGACGGTTCATGTGGATTACAATTATATGTCCTGGAGTCAGATAAGTGTAACAACACCTACATTTGCTAATATCTGGAAAATAACTTAACTTTGCAATAACCGCTATTGGTGGAGGGTCAGCCTGGTCTGACCTTGATTGCTCTGTGTTGGATATGCTACATGTGAACTGTTACTACCTTTTCCTTGCTGACATGCATATGTTTGAAAATATCTGCACGTAACTGCTGTTTTACTATTGCTATGATAGGATCATATGTGTGCCATATATCAGGCACCTCATCATACTTAGATCCCAAGATTGTTTCTGTCCGGTAATTATCCCTTGTAATTTCTTGGGTACCGAGTGCAGTAGAGTGTAGTATGTTTTGAGGTCTCTCTAAATGATTCATATTGTCATATGCATAACGCTGAAATTTTTGTGCTCTTTGCATGGGATTGCTAATAACATTTTTTCACTGTGAGCTAGCTGATCACTGTGTGCTAGCTGTCCAGTATCATAACGCTTAAACATTGTGCTTATTGCATGGGACTGCCTATAATATTTGCTACTGTGTACTAGCTCACCACTGTGTGCTAGCTGTCCATTATCAATATTCCATCACATTCCGACCTCATATGTTACCTGTCTGACACTATCCCTCACTAATATAGGATAGCATGTGCAGCTAGGGTATAGTGTGTTTGGAATATTTATAAACCATTAGCATATTTTGTGCTATTTGTACTAGGTGTGCACACCTTCAGGGTTAAATAATTTGATGTCATGTGTTGGTATACATATTATGTCTTGACTATTGGTGATATATGGATTAGAGATGTAACTCCATTATTAAGATATTAAATCTTTTGATTCATTTATTAAAGAGTGCTTGATTCCCTATCTTCTATATAATTCATTGAATTGTATGTCCTTTTTCTTTTCTTATAGTTTGCTGTAAATATATGTATATATATGTGTCTAGATATCTCGAGATCTATATGTGAATATCTCTTTGAAAATTCCTCTGATATATTGTTTAATGTGCATAAGATTGCAATGTGAAATTTTTTTAATTACATAGTTATACATATAAATCCATGTTTCTCAATGAATATGTATGTATGTATGTGTATGTATGTCAATGTAAAATCCCTTTATCAGCTTTTTTTTTCTAACACCCGATATCGCGTATCTTTGAGCCCTTATAACTTTTGTGTATATTTTTAAAGTCATTTTTATTAGACCGTGTTAATATGAGTATAACTGTACTTTGTAATTTATTTTTCGTGAAACTTTTTTGTTGCGGAAAACTGTTAACTAAAGCTCTTTGAGAGTGGAAGGGATTGTTGCACGTGGAAAAGACATATCGCACGACTTGTAATCTTGCCCATAATGACGCTTCTAGACAGGCATGAGACAATTTGGAATAGCTAAGTGAAAGAAAAAAAAAAGAAGTATACAAAGCATATTGTACATTGTTGCACAATACATTCCATAAAGCCACAAACCAGATTTTTTAACTGCAGCCTGGTCAAGACTAAACAAGATTGGGTATGAATCAGCATATATTGCATTTCCTATTAAAGCAATTACTCGTTAGACTTGTACAATATTTATAGATTTTATTTTGTCTACAAAAATCAAACTATTCTTTTATGAAAATAAAACAAACAAGCTGGAATGCAAAGGACATTGTACCCAAAATGTTCTATTGTGCAAAAGAAATATGTGCACTTGCTTATGTCATAAATATTTTTTCTCTGAAAAGATGTAAAAACAACTTAAATTTAAACTAACACTTCAGTATTTGCTTTGTTCTTCCTACAAATCCTCACTGGCTGATAAGGACTGCCTCTGCTCTGGTGGAGAGGGAAACACTTAAAGGGACAGTAAGGTAAAAATGAAAGTTGAATATCATTTTAAACAAATTTCCAATTTACTTCTATTAATTTGCTTTCATCTCTTGATATCCTTAAGTTAAGAATAATAAGTGGGTAGGTTTAGGAGTAGCAATGCACTACTGTGAGCTATCTGCTAATTGGTGGCTGCACATATGCCTCTTGTTATTGGCTCACCTGGGCCTCCATTACATATGCAGCGTCGCCCGCCAAAGCCGGCGACGCCGGTTTTTGCGATGTTTTGGTATCACATATACAGTGTAGCATACAAGTTACGCCCGTATATTTCACCCATTGCTCACAATTTTTACTCCCATAGGCTAACATGGGACCGCAATAACTCCCAAAAATGCCTGCAAAAATAAACTAACACCTAACGCATGTGCAATGTCTATCTACCTGTCAACCGCAATCCCCCACCACAATAACTAATAAACTGTATTAACCCCTAAACCGCCATACCCACATAGCCTATTAAATGTATTAACCCCTAATCTGCTGCCGCCAACGTCGCCGCTACTATAATAAAGTTATTAACCCCTAAACCTAAGTCTAACCCTAACACCCCCCTAACTTAATCTAAATAATATTACTATAATTAACTAAATTATTCCTATTTAAAACTAAATACTTACCTATAAAATAAACCCTAAGATAGCTACAATATAACTAATAGTTACATTGTAGCTAGCTTAGGGTTTATTTTTATTTTACAGACAACTTTGTATTTATTTCAACTAGGTACAATAGCTATTAAATAGTTAATAACTATTTAATAGCTACCTAGTTAAAATAACTACAAATTTACCTGTAAAATAAATCCTAACCTAAGATAGGTAAGTATTTAGTTTTAAATAGGAATAATTGAGTTAATAATAGTAATATTATTTAGATTTATTTAAATAATATTTAAGGTAGGGGGTGTTAGGGTTAGACTTAGGTTTAGGGGTTAATAACTTTATTATAGTGGCAGCGGCGCTGGCGGCGGCAGATTAGGGGTTAATACATTTAATAGGCTACGTGGGCTATGGCGGTTTAGGGGTTAATACTTGAATAGGTTAATTTCGTTGTGGGCTATGGCGGTTTAGAGGTTAATAATTCAGTTATTACTTGTGGTGTAGGTTTGATGGTGGATATAGGGGTTAATAGTTTAAATAGGCATATTGCGTTGTGGGGGGTTGTCGGTCTAGGGGCTAATACATTTAATATTAGTAATGAGAGGGGGGGATTGCGGATATAGGGGTTTTACATGTCGGGCTTATTTTTGGGAGGCGTGTTAGAATTTTATGGGAGATTTGTTATTTTATTTACTTTTCTTAGACGCCCGCAGTTTCTAAAGTGCCGTAAGTCACTAGCGACTCCAGAAATTTGTAGTTACGCTCATTTCTGGACATCACTAGTTTATCCGACTTACGGCACTTTATGAACTGCCGGCGGGGTTTATGTAATACCCCGATGTGAGAGGTGAAATTACAGGCAGAGCAGGTTTCCACGCTTGCGCCGAAACCTGCGCTGTATATGTGATCGCGCCCCTGATGTGGTCAGCTAGCTCATTGCTGTCATTCAACAAAGGATAACAAGAGAATTAATTTATTTTGATAGAAGTACTTTTTCTAAGTTCTATGGTCTATCTGAATTACAAAAGAAAACTTTTGGGCTTCATGTCCCTTTAAAAACATAACAAGAAAACAATGGTTTATTCAGGATAGAAACACTAATTTTTAAAAAAAGCAATATATTTTAAAATGCCTCTTTTAAATGGACAGTAAAAGCAAAATTTAACGTTCATGCAATTTTAAACAACTTTCCAATTCACTTTTTTTATCAGTTTTCCTTAGTTCCTTTGGTATCCTTTGTTAAACAGTAATCTTAGGCGAGCTCAGGAGCGTGTACATGTGCTTAGTCATCTGGCAGCAGTGTTTGCAACAATGCTTACAGCAATGTAATACATTATGTGACAAGATTCCTTTTGTGTCCTGTCTTGGGACTTTACACTGCCACACGGTCTTTTAGGGAATACGTTTCCACACACAAGGTAATGGAGATCAAGCTGCAGTCTGCCTGTTTATTTTGCACGTCACAGGCAATTCAAATGAAAACAGCAACAAAATATAATCAAAATCCTGCCCGTCTAAGCACTAACTAAACATACAGCAACAGTGTCTAACTAGTCTCATTCAGCTAGTCTAGAACTGACAAAACTTACATAAAACAAACAAAGTTAAAGGCAAAAGATGTTTACCTTAATGTATAGGGCCTTTAAACAGCAGGCAGCTGCTTCTCTTTTCTGCAGTGAGGAAGTGAAGGCCCTGAACTAACTCACGGCTAGATTACGAGTTTTGCGTTATGAGCGGCTCAGTGCTAACTTGCAAGTTATTTCCACCGCTAACCTCCCTATAGCTATGCTATTACAGGTTTGAAAAAACCCGGCGTTAGCAGGCAATATGGCAGCGTTGAGCTCCATACTGCACCCAAATACCAGCGCTGCTTTGAGCTGGTTTTACGTGCTCGTGCGCGATTTCCCCATAGATATCAATGGGGAGAGCCGACTAAAAAAAGCCTAACACCTGCAATAAAGGAGCGTAAAGCTCCATAACGCAGCCCCATTGATTCCTATGGGGAAAGAAAATGTATGTTTACACCTAACACCCTAACATAAACCCTGAGTCTAAACACCCCTAATCTGCCGCCCCCGACACCTACATTATACTTATTAATCCCTAATCTGCCGCCCCCGACACCGCCGCCACCTACATTACAGTTTTTAACCCCTAATCTGCCGCCCCCAACATCGCCGCCACTATACTAAAGTTATTAACCCCTAAACCTAACCCTAAGTCTAACCCTAACGTAACCCTAATCCTAACACCACTAACTTTAACATAATTAAAATAAATCTAAATAAAAATTACAATTAATACCTAAATAATTCCTATTTAAAACTAAATACGTAACTATAAAATAAACCCAAAGCTAGCTACAATATAACTAATAGTTACATTTTAGCTATCTTTCACAGCTAAGTTTGTATTTATTTTAACTAGGTAGACTAGTTAGTAAATAGTTATTAACTATTTACTAACTACCTAGTTAAAATAAATACAAATGTACCTGTAAAATAAAACCTAACCTGTCTTACACTAACACCTAACATTACACTACAATTAAATCAATTACATTAATTAAATACAATTAACTAAATTACAAAAAATAATAAACACTAAATTACACAAAATAAAAAAGAAATGATCAAATATTTAAACTAATTACACCTTATCTAATAGCCCTATCAAAATAATAAAGCTCCCCCAAAATAAAAAAAAAACCCTAGCCTAAACTAAACTGCCAATAGCCCTTAAAAGTGCCTTTTGCGGGGTATTGCCCCAAAGAAATCAGCTCTTTTACCTGTAAAAAAAAATACAAACAACCCCCCAACTCTAAAACCCACCACCACCCACACAACCAAACCCCCCAAATAAAATACTATCTAAAAAAACCTAAACTCCCCATTGCCCTGAAAAGGGCATTGCCCTTAAAAGGGCATTTAGCTTTTTTTAGCCCAAACCCTAAGCTAAAAATAAAACCCACCCAATAAACCCTTAAAAAAAAACTAACACTAACCCCCGAAGATCCACTTACAATTTTTGAAGACCGGACATCCATCCTCGAAGCTGGGAGAAGTCTTTATCCAAGCGGGCAGAAGTCCTCAACGAAGCCGGGTGTGGTCCTCCAGGCAGGCAGAAGTGTTCATCCATACGGCATCTTCTATCTTCATTCTTCCGATGCGGAGCGGCTCCATCTTAAAGACATCCGGTGTGGATCATCCTCTTCTTTCGACGGCTACTGAAGAATGAAGGTTACTTTAAGGGACATCATCCAAGATGGCGTCCCTTGAATTCCGATTGGCTGATATAATTGATATAATCAGCCAATCGGAATTAAAGTTGAAAAAATCCTATTGGCTGATACTTACCTGTAAAATAAGTTAAATCCTATTGGCTGATCTATTCAGCCAATAGGATTGAGCTCGCATTCTATTGGCTGTTCCAATCAGCCAAAAGAATGCGAGCTCAATCCTATTGGCTGATTGTTTTCAACTTTAATTCCGATTGGCTGATAGAATTCTATAGGGTTAGACTTAGGGTTAGGTTTAGGGGTTAATAACTTTAGTATAGTGGCGGCGATTTGGGGGGCAGCAGATTAGGGGTTAATAACAGTAATGTAGGTTGCGGCGATGTTAGGGACAGCAGATTAGGGTTTAATAATATTTAATGTTTGCGATGCGGGAGTATGGCGGTTTAGGGGTTAATATGTTTATTATAGTGGCAGCGATGTCAGGCGCGGCAGATTAGGGGTTAATCATTTTATTTTAGTGTTTGCGATGTGGGAGGGCCTCGGTTTAGGGGTTAATAGGTAGTTTATAGGTGTTAGTGTACTTTTTAGCACTTTAGTTATGAGTCTTATATTACGGCTTTGTAACATAAAAGACATGATTACTGACTTTCAGTTTATTGTAGTTATGGGCTGTACCGGACAGGCAAACTCGTAATACCGGCTCTATGGAAGTCCCATTGAAAAAGGACTTTTTGAAAGCTGCGGTAGTTACGTTGTGTTACAGCCAAAAAAGTGTGCGGTACAGATATACCTGCAAGACTCGTAAGCAGCGTTATAAAGCTTTTTCACTTATAACGCAAAACTCGTAATCTAGCCGTCAGAATTCAGGCTTTATAGCAGCATGATTACACACATGTGTACTGCTACAGTGTCTGAGAAACTGATCAGCTACAAATCCTGGACTGGAACCTACAGTAACCAAGCTATGTGACAGAGTCCTTTTCCTCACATGCCTTCTATGACAAAACCATGGGATCTGTCACAATAGTTACACAATTAGCTTACTTCTCTTATTATCCTTTGTTGAAGAGTAAACCTAGGTAGGCTTATAGGAGCTTAGGAGCGTGCACATTTATTTATTTATGAATTGTTTTACCAGGAAAAATACATTTAGATTTCTCTTGTTTTTAAGTATGTCCAGGGATTTGCCAGCAATACATAACATATTGTACAAATAGTTACATATTTACATAGCTATACACAGACAAAAGGTAGGTCTTTTTATAATTTACAGTCTTTACAAGATTAATTTGTTTGTAAATATAGAGAGATTTTTATTTTCAAGCATCTGAGGTTGCTGGAGGATTCAGTGGTTTCTGGGAGGTTATTCCACAGTTGAGGAGCTTTGACTGAGATGCCGACCAACCAGCTTCCTTGTTGTAACAGGGAAGGAAGAGTAGAGTGGAAGATGAGGACATAAATTATAGGGGGAGTGGGGAGCAGGGGTGAGAATACTACCCAGGTAGTGCAAGAGATTCTCAGAAAAGTGTTTATAGACAAGGCAAGAGTGGCGAAAGAAGCATTTAGAGTCAAGTGAGAGTCATTTTAGTTATTTTAACATATCACAATAATGAGTTTTGTAATCACATTGCAGGACAAATTAGCATAATGAGTTATAGGGGTATATTCATTAGAGTGTGGACGATGTAGCGTATCATGTCCGCCGCACATGGATAAATGTTTATTTTATGATTTATTTATGATTTATCATTGCACCAGCAGTTCTTGTGAACTGCTGGTGCAATGCCGCCCCCTGCAGATTCACGGCCGCTAGCAGGGGGTGTCGATCGGGTTGATTTCTGTCCGCTGCCTCAGATCAGGCGGACAGGTTATAGAGAAGCAGTAACAGCATAACCGTAAGGCTCTTGCAAGAAGAGGATCGGGTTAGCGCTCTCTCCAGCGCATGTTCGGTTAAGTATGTAGCTACAGGTGAACTTTTCACCTTAAGCTTTGAAACATTTACACTCGTTCAACGGAAAGGAATAGAAAAAGGTTAATCAAATTTTTGTTTCATTTTAAACTAAGCAAAAACCAAATAGTGCATGCAACAAATATTCAGGGAAATTAATTTCCTCGAATATTCAAAACAAAAATATTTACTGTCCCTTTTAAAAGAAGCAAAGAGAAAAACTATAAATCTGCTATCCATTAGATATATTACATTACATTTTTTGTGCTTCATGACTCAGGCTACTGACTGACCTCCTGATCATTGTGAGAAATAGTGGTCACCCATCCGACTGGACACCATGGGGCATATTTATTAAGCTCCGTATGGAGTTTGATGCCCCTTGTTTCTTCTAAAGACCGCTGCTCCATAACTTGCCTGCCTGCTCTGAGGCCGCGGACAGAAATCAACCCGATGTTTGATCGGGCTAATTGAACTACTGGTGCAATAATAAATGCAGACAGAGTATGCTGTCAGCATTTATTGATGTGCAGCGCACATGATACGCTACTTCATATCATGTCCGCTCGCACATTGATAAATATGCCCCCATGAATATACAGGGAGTGCAGAATTATTAGGCAAATGAGTATTTTGACCACATCATCCTCTTTATGCATGTTGTCTTACTCCAAGCTGTATAGGCTCGAAAGCCTACTACCAATTAAGCATATTAGGTGATGTGCATCTCTGTAATGAGAAGGGGTGTGGTCTAATGACATCAACACCCTATATCAGGTGTGCATAATTATTAGGCAACTTCCTTTCCTTTGGCAAAATGGGTCAAAAGAAGGACTTGACAGGCTCAGAAAAGTCAAAAATAGTGAGATATCTTGCAGAGGGATGCAGCACTCTTAAAATTGCAAAGCTTCTGAAGCGTGATCATCGAACAATCAAGCGTTTCATTCAAAATAGTCAACAGGGTCGCAAGAAGCGTGTGGAAAAACCAAGGCGCAAAATAACTGCCCATGAACTGAGAAAAGTCAAGCGTGCAGCTGCCAAGATGCCACTTGCCACCAGTTTGGCCATATTTCAGAGCTGCAACATCACTGGAGTGCCCAAAAGCACAAGGTGTGCAATACTCAGAGACATGGCCAAGGTAAGAAAGGCTGAAAGACGACCACCACTGAACAAGACACACAAGCTGAAACATCAAGACTGGGCCAAGAAATATCTCAAGACTGATTTTTCTAAGGTTTTATGGACTGATGAAATGAGAGTGAGTCTTGATGGGCCAGATGGATGGGCCCGTGGCTGGATTGGTAAAGGGCAGAGAGCTCCAGTCCGACTCAGACGCCAGCAAGGTGGAGGTGGAGTACTGGTTTGGGCTGGTATCATCAAAGATGAGCTTGTGGGGCTTTTTCGGGTTGAGGATGGAGTCAAGCTCAATTCCCAGTCCTTTTGCCAGTTTCTGGAAGACACCTTCTTCAAGCAGTGGTACAGGAAGAAGTCTGCATCCTTCAAGAAAAACATGATTTTCATGCAGGACAATGCTCCATCACACGCGTCCAAGTACTCCACAGCGTGGCTGGCAAGAAAGGGTATAAAAGAAGAAAATCTAATGACATGGCCTCCTTGTTCACCTGATCTGAACCCCATTGAGAACCTGTGGTCCATCATCAAATGTGAGATTTACAAGGAGGGAAAACAGTACACCTCTCTGAACAGTGTCTGGGAGGCTGTGGTTGCTGCTGCACGCAATGTTGATGGTGAACAGATCAAAACACTGACAGAATCCATGGATGGCAGGCTTTTGAGTGTCCTTGCAAAGAAAGGTGGCTATATAGGTCACTGATTTGTTTTTGTTTTGTTTTTGAATGTCAGACATGTATATTTGTGAATGTTGAGATGTTATATTGGTTTCCCTGGTAAAAATAAATAATTGAAATGGGTATATATTTGTTTTTTGTTAAGTTGCCTAATAATTATGCACAGTAATAGTCACCTGCACACACAGATATCCCCCTAAAATAGCTGTAACTAAAAACAAACTAAAAACTACTTCCAAAACTATTCAGCTTTGATATTAATTAGTTTTTTGGGTTCATTGAGAACATGGTTGTTGTTCAATAATAAAATGAATCCTCAAAAATACAACTTGCCTAATAATACTGCACTCCCTGTATTCTATGTAGGGAAATGAGAGCTTTTACTGTTCTCTTAACTCCCCATCTTCTCCACACTATGAGGGTAAGTCCCACTTACAAGCAGTAACATCCCTTTCTAATTTGCAGACAATAACATATGTAAGGGGAATCATCTTCCCTACTAGGCACAGAGAAGTTTTTGTTAAGTGAGAAATATTGAAATATCTCCATAAGACACCAACCCTATTTATGCTGCTTTCCTTACTATATGATTGCCATAACAATGAATATCACTCAGTCAATGTATTTACTGTATATAGCAATAACCCAGTATGCTATAGAGAGCTCTGGGGTATAAATTACCTCTATTTTTTTTTCAAAATCTATTGAAGTAATTAAATCATGAGATGGGTGTGGTAAGCTTAATGCATGATGTTTTATCAATACTGGAGTTCTATTATTTTTATATTATAAAGTAGCTAATTTAATTACGTATGCCTAAATTTAAAGGGCACAATGTAAACAGTAGGAGGAAAACAGTCAGGTGGTTCACACAGACGTGTATGTCACTTGTAGCAATAGATTGTTGCACTTGGAGACTGTACCCAAATTCCCCAACAAAATCAAGTAGCAATGTCACTTGGCATACACACCTCAATGGAGATAAGATTCAGCACATACACAAATGTACAGGTCGTCGGAGACAATGGGAACACTGGCTGTCAATATCTTAACGCCAGACTCGCCTAGATCCGGTGATTCCTCAGCTCACTCAAAACGAACGTCTGTCGGCTGGCTTGGTGCTGGGCGGTATGTGACTGTGCCGCTGTGCAGTGTGTAGCTGGTGCCAAATCTGTGCGTGTAGCCGAGGAGTAGCGTCTCGGTCAGCGTCCACCTCCGTATCGCCTAGGTTGTGTACGTCAGAGGGATTCAGGAAATCCAAACTGCAACATAGCAAGCTATGACTAAGGCTCTATAGCCGAAACGCGTAAGCCCTGGTGCTGCGCCTGCACTTGTGTCTAACGGTCTCTCCATGTTATTGCTTTTTATGATGAATTAATAAAATGTTGTTACTTTTTACCGGAGCATCCAGTACTCCTTCTTTGATGTAAATTTAAAGGGGCCATGTCCTAATTACCAGAACTCCCACCTGAAGGCTATTGGAGTCGGAGTTTCTATAAAAGCTGACTCAGCCCATCACTCTTGACTGATGTATTGCCTTACCTTCCTTGTTCCTGATTCATGAAAGTTAAATTTATTTATCTGTTACCGGCATATGCTCACCTTGATCCTGAAACCAAGCATACTTACCTGATACTTGCATATGATTACCTTGTTCCTGAAACCAAGCATACTTACCTGATACTTGCATATGATTACCTTGTTCCTGAAACCAAGCATACTTACCTGATACTTGCATATGATTACCTTGTTCCTGAAACAAAGTATATTTGCCTGATACTTGTGTATGCTCAATTTGCTCCTGAAGTTGTGCTTGCTGTACCTATCTGGTATTCTGTGACAGTGTCACCAACAGTACCAGCTGTGCATGCTGAGATTCCTGTGTCTACTTTACCAGTGACAGCCTTCCTCAAACCAGCTACACCTGCTGTACCTATATGGTATCCTGTGACAGTCTCACCAACAGTACCCACTAGGTATCCTGTGCCTGTTGCATGTTTCAAGTTCTTTGACTGGGAAGGGTTCAATAGTGTATATTCATTGATATATATATATATATATATATATATATATATATATATATATATATATATATATATATATATATATATATATATATATATATATATATGTTTATATATATATTATGAAAATGCACTCTCTTTTTATCTACAAGGATAACTTGATGGGGTGCTGTAAACTAAGTAATATTAAACTAAACCTTGTATATATAGACAACCACAAAGATAGAGCACTCTTCAAACTTTTAAAATGCAGTATTCTTTAACCCGTTAAGTATCGCGTGGGGCAGTGCAAACACAGCAGTGTAGAGAGACAGATGCAGAGAGAGGCACTCTGTGTCCCTCTCTGCATTGGGTAGCAGTGGTGCCGATTGTTGGTGGCGTGGGAGTATCAAGAGGGAGGAGAGTTGGCGGCCCATCAATGGAGGGGGGTGGGTGGGGAAGGAGGTAGCGGGAAATGGCGGGACACTTTAGAAAATTGTTTCTACAGAGAGCAGGATGCAGGGAGAGAGAGGGGGAGGAGTGGGGGGCCCTAGCAAATGATCGTTTGGAGGGGGGAGGTGGGGAGGCTGAAGGTGAGGGGGGCTGCTACACTACAGACCTTTTTATAAATAAATAAATTACAAAAACAGATATAAATGTATATAAACTGTGTACTGGCAGACAGCTGACAGTACCTAATATGGCGGACACTAGTTAGAGGGGGAGGGTTAGACAGCTATTTAGGAGGGATCAGAGAAGTGGGAGGGGAAGGGGGAATCCTACAATGCAGAAAAAAAATATAAAAAAAAAACCAAGAAAAAAATAAAACAATAAAACTTCATATTGTCAGACTGTCTGCAAGTACCTATGATAGTGGTGACCATTGTTTGTGGGGGGGGGGGAGGTGAGGGATCAGCCAATAGAATGCGAGCTCAATCTGATTGGCTGATTGGATCAGCCAATCGGATTGAACTATATTCTGATTGGCTGATTCCATCAGCCAATCAGAAAATTCCTACCTTAATTCCGATTGGCTGATAGAATCCTATCAGCCAATCGGAATTCGAGGGACGCCATCTTGGATGACGTCCCTTAAAGGAACCGTCATTCGTCGTCTAGTCGTCGGAAGAAGAGGATGGATCCGTGCTGGAGGTCTTCAAGATGGAGCCGGTCGTCATCGGATGGAAGAACATAGAAGATGCCGCTTGGAGAAGATGTTTGCCGGTCCGGATGTCCTCTTCTTGCCGGATAGGAGGAAGACTTTGGACCCTCTTCTGGACTTCTTCAGTGGATGTCTAGCCCCCGCTTGGGTTGGATGAAGATCTTGGAGCCAGGACGGATCGGTGAACCTGGCATGGTGAAGACAAGGTAGGAAGATCATCAGGGGGGTAGTGTTAGGTTTATTTAAGGGGGGTTTGGGTTAGATTAGGGGTATGTGGGTGGTGGGTTGTAATGTTGGGGGGGGGGTATTGTATGTTTTTTTTTACAGGCAAAAGAGCTGAAATTCTTGGGGCATGCCCCGCAAAGGGCCCTGTTCAGGGCTGGTAAGGTAAAAGAGCTTGTAATATTTGTATTTTAGAATAGGGTAGGGAATTTTTTATTTTGGGGGGCTTTGTTATTTTATTAGGGGGCTTAGAGTAGGTGTAATTAGTTTAAAATTGTTGTAATATTTTTCTTATGTTTGTAAATATTTTATTATTTTCTGTAACTTAGTTCTTTTTTATTTTTTGTACTTTAGATAGTTTATTTAATTGTATTTATTTGTAGCAATTGTGTTTAATTAATTTATTGATAGTGTAGTGTTAGGTTAATTGTAGGTAATTGTAGGTAGTTTATTTAATTATTTTATTGATAGGGTAGTGTTAGGTTTAATTATATCTTAGGTTAGGATTTATTTTACAGGTAAATTTGTTATTATTTTAACTAGGTAACTATTAAATAGTTCTTAACTATTTAATAGCTATTGTACCTGGTTAAAATAATTACAAAGTTGCCTGTAAAATAAATATTAATCCTAAAATAGCTATAATATAATTATAATTTATATTGTAGCTATATTAGGATGTATTTTACAGGTAAGTATTTAGCTTTAAATAGGAATTATTTATTTAATAAGAGTTAATTTATTTCGTTAGATAAAAATTATATTTAACTTAGGGGGGTGTTAGTGTTAGGGTTAGACTTAGCTTTAGGGGTTAATACATTTATTAGAATAGCGGTGAGCTCCGGTCGGCAGATTAGGGGTTAATAATTGAAGGTAGGTGTCGGCGATGTTAGGGAGGGCAGATTAGGGGTTAATACTATTTATGATAGGGTTAGTGAGGCGGATTAGGGGTTAATAACTTTATTATAGTAGCGCTCAGGTCCGCTCGGCAGATTAGGGGTTAATAAGTGTAGGCAGGTGTCGGCGACGTTGAGGGGGGCAGATTAGGGGTTAATAAATATAACATAGGGGTCGGCGATGTTAGGGGTAGCAGATTAGGGGTACATAGGGATAACCTAGGTGGCGGCGATTTGCGGTCGGAAGATTAGGGGTTAATTATTTTAAGTAGCTTGCGGCGACGTTGTGGGGGGCAAGTTAGGGGTTAATAGATATAATACAGGGGTCGGCGGTGTTAGGGGCAGCAGATTAGGGGTACATAAGTATAACGTAGGTGGCGGTCGGCAGATTAGGGGTTAAAAATTTTAATCGAGTGGCGGCGATGTGGGGGGACCTCGGTTTAGGGGTACATAGGTAGTTTATGGGTGTTAGTGTACTTTAGGGTACAGTAGTTAAGAGCTTTATAAACCGGCGTTAGCCAGAAAGCTCTTAACTCCTGCTATTTTCAGGCGGCTGGAATCTTGTCGTTAGAGCTCTAACGCTCACTGCAGAAACGACTCTAAATACCGGCGTTAGGAAGATCCCATTGAAAAGATAGGCTACGCAAATGGCGTAGGGGGATCTGCGGTATGGAAAAGTCGCGGCTGAAAAGTGAGCGTTAGACCCTTTAATCACTGACTCCAAATACCAGCGGGCGGCCAAAACCAGCGTTAGGAGCCTCTAACGCTGGTTTTGACGGCTACCGCCGAACTCCAAATCTAGGCCTTAAACTTTACAAGCTACCTGATTAACCCGTTCACTGCCGGGAATCGAAGAAGTGTGGTGCGCAGCTGCAATTAGCGACCTTCTAATCACCAAAAAGCAATGGCAAAGCCATGCATGCCAGATATTTCTGAACAAAGGAGATTCTAAAGAAGCTTTTACAACTATGTGTCTTATGACTGCACACCTTGGGTTATCTTCTAAAAAAATATATATGTAGATTTGATAGGTAAATAAAAAAGTAAAACAAGATACTCTGTTTAAATGGAGCGATGACAAAAATGCTAGAAATTCTCTGGACTTTTGGGCAAGTTTTTGTCTGAAATGCCTGGCCCTTAAGGGATTAATAAGTGACATTTCAGGGAAGAGTAGAATCCCCTTCGACGTTTGTCTGAAGAAGGGGATTTTGCTCCTCCCTGAAATGTCACTTATTAAAGAACATTGCATTTGAAATGTCTTAAGAGTGCTGTATCCTTGTGGCTGTCTATATACAAGTTTTGGCTTATTGTGTGTGTGTATATATACAGTCATGGCCAAAAATATTGTCACCCCTGCATTTCTGCCATATAATGCACCACTTCGCCCAGAAAACTGTTGCAAATGTTTAGGCATTCTCATGTTTATTTATTTTGTTTGTATTGGTATGGCACAAAAAAATGGAGACAAAAAAGTAAAAACTGGCACATTCCACACAAAACTCCAAAAATGGACTGGACACAATTATTGGCACCCTCAATTCCATATTTGGTTGCACACTCCTTGGAAAAAATAACTGAAATCAATCACTTCCTGCAACTATCAATGAGTTTTTTACAACTCTCTACTGGAATTTGGGACCACTTTTCTTTCGCCAACTGCTCCAGTCTCTGACAGACAGTGAGCCAATTTCTCTCCCAGTCTCTCTGACAGACAGTGAGCCAATTTTTATTTTGGTTGCACACTCCTTGTAAAAATAACTGAAATCAATCGCTTCCTGTAACCATCAATACGTTTTTTACAACTCTCTACTGGAATTTGGGACCACTCTTCTTTCCCCAATTTCTCTCCCAGTCTCTCTGACAGACAGTGAGCCAATTTCTCTCCCAGTCTCTCTGACAGACAGTGAGCCAATTTTTCTCCCAGTCTCTCTGACAGTGAGCCAAATTCTCTCCCAGTCTCTCTGACAGACAGTGAGCCAAATTCCCTCCCAGTTTTTCTGTCAGACAGTGAGCCAAATTCTCTCCCAGTCTCTCTGACAGAGAGTGAGACAATTTCTCTCCCAGTCTCTCTGACAGACAGTGAGACAATTTCTCTCCCAGTCTCTCTGACAGACAGTGAGCCAATTTCTCTCCCAGTCTCTCTGACAGAGAGTGAGTCAATTTCTCTCCCAGTCTCTCTGACAGACAGTGAGCCAATTTCTATTTTGGTTGCACACTCCTTGTAAAAATAACTGAAATCAATCGCTTCCTGTAACCATCAATACGTTTTTTACAACTCTCTACTGGAATTTGGGACCACTCTTCTTTCCCCAATTTCTCTCCCAGTCTCTCTGACAGACAGTGAGCCAATTTCTATTTTGGTTGCACACTCCTTGTAAAAATAACTGAAATCAATCGCTTCCTGTAACCATCAATACGTTTTTTACAACTCTCTACTGGAATTTGGGACCACTCTTCTTTCCCCAATTTCTCTCCCAGTCTCTCTGACAGACAGTGAGCCAATTTCTCTCCCAGTCTATCTGACAGACAGTGAGCCAATTTCTCTCACAGTCTCTCTGACAGTGAGCCAAATTCTCTCCCAGTCTCTCTGACAGACAGTGAGCCAAATTCCCTCCCAGTTTTTCTGACAGACAGTGAGCCAAATTCTCTCCCAGTCTCTCTGACAGACAGTGAGACAATTTCTCTCCCAGTCTCTCTGACAGACAGTGAGACAATTTCTCTCCCAGTCTCTCTGACAGACAGTGAGCCAAATTCTCTCCCAGTCTCTCTGACAGACAGTGAGCCAAATTCTCTCCCAGTCTTTCTGACAGACGGTGAGACAATTTTTCTCTCAGTCTCTCTGACAGACAGTGAGCCAATTTCTCTCCCAGTCTCTCTGACAGACAGTGAGCCAAATTCTCTCCCAGTCTCTCTGACAGACAGTGAGCCAAATTCTCGCCCAGTCTCTCTGACAAAAAGTGAACCAAATTATCTCCCAGTCTCTCTGACAGACAGTGAGCCAAATTCTCGCCCAGTCTCTCTGACAAAAAGTGAACCAAATTATCTCCCAGTCTGTCTGACAGACAGTGAGCCAACATTTTTCCCAGTCTCTCTGACATACACTGAGACAAATTCTCTCCTAGTCTCTCTAACAGACAGTGAGCCAATTTCTTTCCCAGTCTCTCTGACAGACAGTGAGCCAAATTCTCTCCCAGTCTCTCTGACAGAGAGTGAGTCAATTTCTCTCCCAGTCTCTCTGACAGACAGTGAGCCAATTTCTCTTTTGGTTGCACACTCCTTGGAAAAAATAACTGAAATCAATCGCTTCCTGCAACTATCAATGAGTTTTTTACAACTCTCTACTGGAATTTGGGACCACTCTTCTTTCGCCAACTGCTCCAGTCTCTCTGACAGACAGTGAGCCAATTTCTCTCCCAGTCTCTCTGACAGACAGTGAGCCAATTTCTCTCCCAGTTTTTCTGACAGACAATGAGCCTAATTCTCTCCCAGTCTCTCTGACAGACAGTGAGCCAAATTCTCTCCCTGTCTCTCTGACAGAGAGTGAGTAAATTTCTCTCCCAGTCTCTCTGAAAGACAGTGAGCCAAATTCCCTCCGAGTCTTTCTGACAGACAGTGAGCCAAATTCTCTCCCAGTCTATCTGACAGACAGTGAGCCAATTTCTCTCCCAGTCTCTCTGACAGACAGTGAGCCAAATTCTCTACCAATCTATCTGACAGACAGTGAGCCAATTTCTCTCCCAGTCTCTCTGACAGACAGTGAGCCAAATTCTCTCCCAGTCTCTCTGACAGACAGTGAGCCAATATCTTTCCCAGTCTCTCTGACAGACAGTGAGCCAAATTCTCTCCCAGTCTCTCTGACAGACAGTGAGACAAATCCTCTCCCAGTCTCTCTGACAGACACTGAGCCAAAATGTTTCCCAGTCTCTCTGACAGACGGTGAGCCAAATTCTCTCCCAGTCTCTCTGACATACAGTGAGCCAAATTTTCTCCCAGTCTCTCTGACAGACATTTGAGCCAAATTCTCTCCAAGTCTCTCTAACAGACAGTGAGCCAAATTCTCTCCCAGTATCTGACAGACAGTGCACCAAATTCCCTCCCAGTCTCTCTGACAGACAGTGAGCCAAATTCCCTCCCAGTCTAAAGACCGCTGCTCCTTAACCTGTCCGCCTGCTCTGAGAAGGCAGACAGAAATCAACCTAATCGAATACGATCTGGTTGATTGACACCCCTGCTAACGGCCCGTTGGTTGCGAATCTACAGGGGGCGGCATTGAACCAGCAGTGCGATTGGGTTGATTGACACCCCCTGCTAGCGGCCCATTGGCCACGAATATGATCGGGTTGATTGACACCCCCTGCTAGCGCCCCATTGGCCGCAAATCTGCAGGGGGTGGCATTGCACCAGCAGTGCGATCGGGTTGATTGACACCCATTGCAAATCTGCAGGGGGCGGCATTGCACCAGCAGTTCACAAGAACTGCTGGTGCAATGATAAATGCCAACAGCATTTATCAATGTGCGCCGGACAAAATACGCTACATCGACTATTGACCCCTTACAGTTTACTTTGGGTTCTACAGTCAAGCTAAAATTTCTAGTGCAGTTTCAGCTTGTGCTCGAGTGCAAACTATAACTTTCAATTTGTAATATCAGCATACATTAGCAAGGTTGCAATATCCATTGAAAATATAGGCAGCACTTGAGCAAAGTTGTCCGTACGAACCCTTCTCTGGTTAACGTGCCTTTCCATGGACTTGTAAAATCAAAGTTGTGCGCTAATTGTCGCGAGGTCAAGCAATATTGGTTAT
The DNA here is from genome assembly GCF_027579735.1 of Bombina bombina. NCBI lineage: Eukaryota > Metazoa > Chordata > Amphibia > Anura > Bombinatoridae > Bombina > Bombina bombina. The sequence continues at coordinate 1,198,460,021 of NC_069501.1, read as the reverse complement.
TGCACACATGGGGCCCCATCCGATATAAAGCGTCGCCCGCAAAAGCCGGCGACGCTGGTTTTTGCGCGGGTTTGGTATCCTATATACGGCACCGCATATAAATGCGGCACGTATATTTCACCCGTAGTTTTTTCCCTCATAGACTAACATAGAAAAGCAGCGCAATTTGGTATCCAGTATCCAGCGGAAGGTCTTACGTGGCGAAAATGGAGAAAACTTACTCCATTTTCACTTCGCCATAAAATGCAACCGTAGCAGGCCTTGCACTGAGTATGGGAGCACCGTAACTCCCTAAAATGCCTACAAAAAAAAAACCTAACGCATACGCAATGTCTATTTACCTGTCAACCGCAATCACCCACCGCAATCCCTAATAAAGTGTTTAACCCCTAAACTGCCGCTCCCGGACCCCGCCACCACCTAGATTAAATGTATTACCCCCTAATCTGGTTTAGGGGGTAATACATTTAATGTGGGTGGCGGCGGTGTAGGGGAATCAGATTAGGGGTTAATATATTTAATGTAGGTGGCGGCGGTGTAGGGGGGTCAGATTAGGGGGTAATACATTTAATGTAGGTGGCGGCGGGGTCCGGGAGCTGCGGTTTAGGGGTTAATACATTTTATTATTAGGAGTGAGAGGGGGAATTGCGGATATAGCGGTATACATGTCGGGATGATGTTTGGGAGGCGTGTTAGACAATTACGGGAGATTTTATACTTTAGTTCGTTTTTTTAGGCACAGGCAGTTTCTAAAGTGCCGTAAGTCACTGGCGACTCCAGAAATTTGTACTTACGTTTATTTCTGGACAAAGCTAGTTTGTCCGATTTACGGCACTTTAGCAACTGCCGGCGGGGTATATTGGATACCCCGATGTGCGAGGTGAAACTACGGGCGGCGCGGGTTCCCTCGCTTGCACCGAAAACGACGCCGTATATCAGATCGCGCCCATGGTGTCATTAGCACGCCACTTGTAATCCTAGCAGTTTTTCAACATGAAACATAAATTATTTTAACCATAAAGATATTAAATACGGATGAATGGAGCCAAGAAAACTCAGATTCTCTACTAAAAAGTTAGTTTGATAGGAGCTGATATTTGATATTTTTAAAAATGGTAAACAATATTTCTTGAAAATATTTATTCTTTGTTTTTTTTGTACAAAGTGTTTAGACATTCCGCTTTGTAAAACCAATTTTTCTCGCTTTGATAACATCTTGCAGAGATAGAGCTTTAGGGTTCACCTGCAAGTTTTTTATTAAGAAAAAATAAGGCCTAGATTTAGAGTTTGGCGGTAGCCGTGAAAACCAGCGTTAGAGGCTCCTAACGCTGGTTTTAGGCTACCGCCGGTATTTGGACTCAGTCAGGAAAGGGTCTAACGCTCACTTTTCAGCCGCGACTTTTCCATACCGCAGATCCCCTTACGTCAATTGCGTATCCTATCTTTTCAATGGGATCTTTCTAACTCCGGTATTTAGAGTCGTGTCTGAAGTGAGCGTTAGAAATCTAACGACAAAACTCCAGCCGCAGAAAAAAGTCAGTAGTTAAGAGCTTTCTGGGCTTACGCCGGTTTATAAAGCTCTTAACTACTGTGTATACTAACACCCATAAACTACCTATGCACCCCTAAACCGAGGTCCCCCCACATCGCCGCCACTCGATTAAATTTTTTTAACCCCTAATCTGCCGACCGCCACCTACGTTATACTTATGTACCCCTAATCTGCTGCCCCTAACACCGCCGACCCCTATATTATATTTATTAACCCCTAACCTGCCCCCCACAACGTCGCCGCCAGCTACCTACAATAATTAACCCCTAATCTGCCGACCGCAAAGAGCCGCCACCTACATTATAGCTATGTACCCCAAATCTGCTGCCCCTAACACCGCCGACACCTATATTATATTTATTAACCCCTAATCTGCCCCCCCCAACGTCGCCTCCACTTATTAACCACTAATCTGCCGAGCGGATCTCACCGCTACTATAATAAAGTTATTAACCCCTAATCCGCCTCACTCCCGCCTCAATAACCCTATAATAAATAGTATTAACCCCTAATCTGCCCTCCCTAACATCGCCGACACCTAACTTAAATTATTAACCCCTAATCTGCCAACCGAATCTCGCCGCTATTCTAATAAATGGATTAACCCCTAAAGCTAAATCTAACACTAACACCCCCCTAAGTTAAATATAATTTAAATCTAACGAAATAAATTAACTCTTATTAAATAAATTATTCCTATTTAAAGCTAAATACTTACCTGTAAAATAAATCCTAATATAGCTACAATATAAATTATAATTATATTATAGCTATTTTAGGATTAATATTTATTTTACAGGTAACTTTGTATTTATTTTAACCAGGTACAATAGCTATTAAATAGTTAAGAACTATTTAATAGCTAAAATAGTTAAAATAATTACAAAATTACCTGTAAAATAAATCCTAACCTAAGTTACAATTACACCTAACACTACACTATCAATAAATTAATTAAATACAATATCTACAAATAAATACAATGAAATAAACTAACTAAAGTACAAAAAATAAAAAAGAACTAAGTTACAAAAAAAAAAAAATATTTACAAACATCAGAAAAATATTACAACAATTTTAAACTAATTACACCTACTCTAAGCCCCGTAATAAAATAACAAAGACCCCCCTATTCTAACTCTAAATTACTAAAGTTCAAAGCTATTTTACCTTACCAGCCCTGAACAGGGCCCTTTGCGGGGCATGCCCCAAAGAATTCAGCTCTTTTGCCTGTAAAAAAAACACATACAATACCCCCCCCCAACATTACAACCCACCACCCACATACCCCTAATCTAACCCAAACCCCCCTTAAATAAACCTAACACTAAGCCCCTGAAGATCTTCCTACCTTGTCTTCACCATGCCAGGTATCACCGATCGTTCCAGGCTCCGAAATCTTCATCTAAGCCCAAGCGGGGGCTAGACATCCATCATCCGACGGCTGAAGAAGTCCAGAAGAGGCTCCAAAGTCTTCATCCTATCCGGGAAGAAGAGTAGATCCGGACCGGCAACCATCTTCTTCCAAGCGGCATCTTCTATCTTCATCCGATGAGGACCGGCTCCATCTTGAAGACCTCCTACCTTAATTCCGATTGGCTGATAGAATCCTATCAGCCAATCGAAATTCGAGGGACGCCATATTGGATGACGTCCCTTAAAGGAGCCTTCATTCGTCGGTAGTCCGTTGGGCCAGCAGGATGTTCCGCGTCGGAGGTCTGCAAGATGGATCCGGAAGAAAGAAGATTGAAGATGCCGTTGATAGAAGACTTCAGCCGGATCATGGACCTCTTCAGCTCCCACTTGGATGATGACTTCAGCCGGATCATGGACCTCTTCAGCTCCTGCTTGGATGATGACTTCAGCCGGATCATGGACCTCTTCAGCTCCCGCTTGGATGATGACTTCAGCCGGATCATGGACATCTTCAGCCCCCCGCTTGGATCAGGACATCAGAGGAGCTCTTCTGGATCGATCGGTGAACCTGGTATGGTGAAGATAAGTTAGCAAGATCTTCAGGGGCTTAGTGTTAGGTTTATTTAAGGGGGGTTTGGGTTAGATTAGGGGTATGTGGGTGGTGGGTTGTAATGTTGGGGGGGGTTATTGTATGTGTTTTTTTTACAGGCAAAAGAGCTGAATTCTTTGGGGCATGCCCCGCAAAGGGCCCTGTTCAGGGCTGGTAAGGTAAAAGAGCTTTGAACTTTAGTAATTTAGAATAGGGTAGGGCATTTTTTTTTATTTTGGGGGTCTTTGTTATTTTATTAGGGGGCTTAGAGTAGGTGTAATTAGTTTAAAATTGTTGTAATATTTTTCTGATGTTTGTAAATATTTTTTTATTTTTTGTAACTTAGTTCTTTTTTATTTTTTGTACTTTAGTTAGTTTATTTCATTGTATTTATTTGTAGATATTGTATTTAATTAATTTATTGATAGTGTAGTGTTAGGTTTAATTGTAATTTAGGTTAGGATTTATTGTACAGGTAATTTTGAAATTATTTTAACTATTTTAGCTATTAAATAGTTCTTAACTATTTAATAGCTATTGTACCTGGTTAAAATAAATACAAAGTTACCTGTAAAATAAATATTAATCCTAAAATAGCTATAATATAATTATAATTTATATTGTAGCTATATTAGGATTTATTTTACAGGTATTTAGCTTTAAATAGGAATAATTTATTTAATAAGAGTTAATTAATTTCGTTAGATTTAAATTATATTTAAGTTAGGGGGGTGTTAGTGTTAGGGTTAGACTTAGCTTTAGGGGTTAATACATTTATTAGAATAGTGGTGAGCTCCAGTCGGCAGATTAGGGGTTAATGTTTGAAGTTAGGTGTCGGCGATGTTAGGGAGGGCAGATTAGGGGTTAATACTATTTATTATAGGGTTAGTGAGGCGGATTAGGGGTTAATAACTTTATTATAATAGCGGTGCGGTCCGGTCGGCAGATTATGGGTTAATAAGTGTAGGCAGGTGGAGGCGACGTTGTGGGGGGCAGATTAGGGGTTAATAAATATAATATAGGGGTCGGCGGTGTTAGGGACAGCAGATTAGGGGTACATAGGGATAATGTAAGTAGCGGCAGATTAGGGGTTAATAATAATATGCAGGGGTCAGCGATAGCGGGGGCGGCAGATTAGGGGTTAATAAGTGTAAGGCTAGGGGTGTTTAGACTCGGGGTACATGTTAGAGTGTTAGGTGCAGACGTAGGAAGTGTTTCCCCATAGCAAACAATGGGGCTGCGTTAGGAACTGAACGCAGCTTTTTTGCAGGTGTTAGGTTTTTTTTCAGCTCAAACAGCCCCATTGTTTACTATGGGGGAATCGTGCACGAGCACGTTTTTGAAGCTGGCCGCGTCCGTAAGCAACTCTGGTATCGAGAGTTGAAGTTGCATTAAATATACTATACGCTTCTTTTTTGGAGCCTAACGCAGCCATTCTGTGGACTCTCAATTCCAGAGTTATTTTAAAGGTGCGGCCAGAAAAAAGTCAGCGTTAGCTACGTGGGTCGTTACCGACAAAACTCTAAATCTAGCCGTAAGATTGTTAAGGTTAGGAATAATCTTTAGTAATTTAAAAATATTATTCTTTAATGATTAGAACATGATTATGTGTAATAAAAAAGTTATGAAATATGGTTATGAAATATAGAATGTAATGATTTTTTTCTGCTGCTTGTGCTTCATTTCAGTTATAGCTAAGGAAGAAGAAACCATACTGAGGGCCAGATTACAAGTGGAGTGCAAAATATCGCTATAGCTAAAGCGATATTTGCGCTCCACTTTGTAATACCAGCGCACGTTAATGTGCGCTGGTATTACAAGTTTACAGCAATGCAAAAGCGAGCTCGCGTTCGCATTGCTGGGAAACTTTTCGTGCTTCCAAAGGCTCCCGTAGGAGCCTCGTTCTGATGCAGTCACGGACAGCATCAGAATCTCAGACTGCAAAGAGGCAAGTAGCACAGCGATGGGCAGCATTTAGTAAATATATATGATTATATACATATATATTTATGTGTTAATATGTGTATATATACACATATTATCACATTTATATATGTATATAAGCATATACATATATATTTACAGTGCAGTCTATGAGAACACACAGTTCCTATAGACCACAATGTAAAGGCATCAGGTTTTTTTAACACCCCACTCCCACCAACTTAAATCCCTGGAAATGCCTACTGCAGTTTTTTTTTTAATTTAAAAAAATGTTACTTTGCGGCATTTGGGGCACTTTTAGAAAATTAACCAGAGATCGGATCTCTGGTTAATCTTTGGAGCTTGCGGTAACAATAACCAGCCACTTGTAATGGCTGGTTAATTATCGTGCTCCCGCAAACGGGAAAATTTAGTGCTCCACTTGTAATCTAGCCCATATTTTTTTTTTTTTTTTGCTACCTACATTTAAACATGTCTGTGAGTCCTATTACAGTGAGAAAGTCACACAATTTAGATATTGTTTGTTTTGTTTTTTCAGCAGGCCAGGATTCCGAGCATTGCATTATTATACTTGTATTTCATGACTTATGAGAATTCTGCAACAACAAATGTTACAAAAATATAAACCAAAAATAATATTTGTATTTTTTTTACATTTTTTTTGCATAATAATAATAATAATAATAATAATAATAATAATAATAATATTATCTGTATAACCAAGTGATCGTTTGGTAACAGTGATCACCTTATAGAGAAAGTGGCCCCCTCTAGTCTATAATTCCCAAAAGCTGCTCTTTTACATTCTGGCTGCCATTAATTACAATTTAAGGGACAGTCTACACCAGAATTGTTATTGTTTTAAAAAATAGATAATCCCTTTATTTACCCATTCCCTAGTTTTGCACAACCAACACAGTTATATTAATACACTTTTTACCTCTGTGATTATCTTGTATCGAAGCCTCTGCAGACTGCCCCCTTATTTCAGTTGTTTTGAGAGCCTTGCATTTTAGCCAATTAGTGCTGACTCCTAGGTAACTCTACGTGTGTGGGCACAATGTTATCTATATGGCTCACATGAACTAACACCCGCTAGTGGTGAAAAATTGTCAAAATGCATACAGATAAGAGATGGCCTTCAAGGTCCAAAAGATTAGCATATGAACCCCCTAGGTTTAGCTTTCAACTAAGAATACCAAGAGAACAAAGCAAAATTGGTGATAAAAGTAAATTGGAAAGTTGTTTAAAATGACATGCCCTATCTGAATCATCAAAGTTTATTTTGGACTAGACTGTCCATTTAGTAAGGTAATCAGCTTACCATTTTCAATGCTATTCACTTAGATCACCTGGCTATACAGACAGTAATATTATTATTATTATTATTATTTATAGAGCAACAGCATATTACATAGCACTATAATATTAAGTAAACAGTTATGATGTACAGTAATCAGAAGACAATAGCATTAATCATAAGTCACTGTAAATTCTCTTTACATAAAAGGATCAACAGGACAGGTGGACTTCTGAGCTTACATTCTAAAGGAATAGTAAGCTTATATTTACTAGTCCACAATAAAATAAACTTTATTAGGGTCTCTAGACATAAAATATTGTTCTTTCCTAAGATATGGTGAGTCCACGACTTGAGTAATTACTGTTGGGAATATCACTCCTGGCCAGCAGGAATAGGCAAAGAGCACCACAGTTAAACTGCTCCCTTACCCACAGTATCACTCTCTTACCCACAACCCTCAGTCATTCTCTTTGCCTTCGGAGCATGGAAGAGGTGAAGTTTAGGTTGTCATGAGATGCAGGACATATGCAGGACACAGCAATGATGGTACAACTCTATTTTATTACAGAGCATAGCAATACACATCCAGACAGGTTGATTGTACTAAACTAACTGCGACACAGACACCGGACCTAAGCCCCGCCCACATGCTAGTTACATCACATCCTGCTATCATCACATCTTCCCCTTTTTCAAAGGCAAAGCATACATTCGCATATATTAAATAACAAGGTACACCAACAGGGTATACAACAACATTTTGTTTTAGAACATTATAAAAACAGATAAATTAGAAAACATGAACAAATAAATTACATCCTGACTTGGACATCGGGGTAGACTACCCTAGTCCACAGTGACCATGGGATTATTCTGCCCATACTTCCGGTCACTGTTCTAGCTAAAGTCAGTCCCTGTATCGGGCCGGAAGCCTCACCACTCTTCCGCTTGATGTAACTTTGCATGAACTGTCCTCTGATACAGAAGATGGTGAACAAGAGTCTGCTGGAGGCAAAGATATATCCCCGCTATGATCTTGCTGAGGGGAAGGCACCTCCCTTAGAACAGGGGATCCCACCGGCGGTGGTACTGAGGTATCCGGTTCCAGACTCTCAGGTACAGGCTGAAGATGTCTTCGGTTACGGCGTGTAACCGTCCCTCCCTCTGTAAGGACTGTGTAAGACCTTGGTTCTGGAGAGCGGCCCACTACCGTAGCAGGCGTCTTCCATTTCTTCTCATCATCCAGTTTAATTCTGACACTTTGGCCCGCTTTCAGTTCCTGTAAAGGCCTGACAGAATGTCTCCTGCCGTAGAAGAAACGATAACCCTTTTTGGCCTCTTCATCCCTCCTAAGGACTTCGTCCCGAGGAATAGGGCCAGGCGGCTTGAAGACACCCACTGAGGGTAAAGTGGTGCGAATCTGGCGTCCTAGCATCAGCTGTGCCGGGCTAAACCCGGTGGCTTGAATGGGCGTCGCCCTGTATGACAAGAGGGCTAGGTACGGTTCAGATTGCTTTAGAATGAATTTTGTTGTTTGAACTGCCCTTTCAGCCATTCCGTTGGCCTGTGGATAATGTGGACTTGACGTGGAATGTACAAAATCATATTCCCTGCTGAAAGCACTGAACTCTGTAGAAGCGAACTGCATGCCATTATCACTCACCAGCTCCATTGGAATGCCCCAGCGGGCGAACAAGCTCTTCAGGCGAATGATAACGGCCTGACTTGTGATATCATTCAGGGGTGCTATTTCCAAATACCTGGAATAGTAGTCGATAACAACAAGAAACTTTTTCCCGTGCAGTTCGCACAAATCAGCAGCTATTTTCTGCCACGGCCCCGCAGGCAGCGGAGTAGACATTAAGGGCTCCCTTCTCTGAGTAGGCCGGCGTTCCCGGCAAAAGGCACATTTAGACACGTGATTTGCAATGTCGGAGCTGATCCCAGGCCACCACACAGCTGTAGCTGCCCTTTCTCTGCACTTTGTGATGCCTAAGTGCCCATCGTGTATCCTGTTCAACATCTCCTTCCTCATGCTGACAGGAATTACAATACGGTCTTGGAACAGCACCAACCCCTCCAGCTCCGTGAGCTGCGACCTCTCTGGCTGGTAAGCATTTAAAGACATCCAGGCTGCCCGGCTCTCGGGCCAGCCATCTCTTATGTACCTTATAACTTCTTGCAGATCTGTGTCCAAATATGTCTCTTTCTTTATCTCTTCCAGTTTCCTTGAAGAAATGGACTTAGAGGCCAGAACTGAATCAACATACACATTTACATCCGACTCTGTGGAGGATTCTTCAGCAGCAGCCAGCGGGAGCCTGGACAGTGTATCCGCCACAACCAGCTGCTTCCCCGGCACATGCACTGCCTGAACATTGAACCTGAGCAGTCTCATTAAAAGTCTCTGGCATCTCAAGGGTGTTTTGTCGATGTCATAAGAATTGATAAGAGGGACTAGCGGTTTGTGGTCAGTTTCCAGACTAAATTTCTCCAAACCCACTAGATAACGCTGAAAGCGCTCACAGGCCCAAACTGCAGCCAGGCACTCTTTCTCAATTTGAGCGTATTTTGACTCTGCAGCCGTCAGTGTGCGGGAACAGTAGGCGATGGGCTGTAGTTTGTTGTCATTCAGCTGCAGGAGTGCAGCCCAAAACCCATAACTGCTTGCATCAGCACTAACCACAGTCTTTTTTGAAGGGTCGTAGAACCCCAGCACTGGGGCAGACCCCAGCAGGGACTTAGCATGCAGGAACGCTTTTTCTTGTGAGGGTCCCCAGACCCAGGCAACATCTTTCTTAAGCAACTCTGTGATAGGGTGCAAAACTGTAGATAAATCTGGAAGAAACTTGCCCACGTAATTTACAAGGCCCAATATCTGTCTCAGCTCATGTACATCAGAAGGGCTTTTCATCTGTTCGATAGCCTGAATTTTCTCGGGGTCCGGCTTGATGCCATCCCCGTTGATGACATGCCCAAAGTAGCATAATTCAGTTTTCCTAAAATGACATTTTTCTTTATTCAGCTTCAGCCCAGACTCTTTGATAGCCTGCAGCACACAACTCAAACGCTGATCATGCTCCTCCACTGTAGACCCATACACTAGAATGTCGTCCATGACGACTGCTGTGCCCACGTGGCAACTCAGGAGAGAACTCATTTCCCTTTGAAAGATCTCAGGAGCGGAGGATATCCCAAAGGGAAGTCTGCAGAAGCAGAACCGACCTACCGGAGTGATAAAGGTAGTCAGTTTGCAGCACTTTGGATCCAGGGGGATCTGCCAAAAGCCGCTAGAAGCGTCTAATGTGGAAAAGAACTTCGCCCCAGCCAACTTCGGGGCTATATCTTCCAATGTCGGCAGCACAAATCTCTCCCTCTTCACTGCCTCATTCAACCTTTTCAGGTCCACACAGATGCGCACCTTTCCGTTTTTCTTTGCAACTGGAACAATGGGGGCACACCAATCAGTTGCTTCAACAACCTCTTCAATAACCCCCATAGACTTCATGCGCATGAGCTCTTTCTCCACTTGAGGCATGAGCGGGAACGGAATTCTACGAGGAGTAGAAATACTGTACGGGACTGCGTCACTTTTAAGTGCTATACGGACAGGTTTGCAGCTCAGTAGGCCCAACTCGCCAAACATATCTTCAGAGATCTCATTCACTCTGGCCACGAGGCCCAAGTCACAGGCTGCTTTTCTGCTCAATAAACTGTTAACACACTGACCTCGGATCACATGCACCCACATGGTGAACTTCCTTTGTTTGTACTCACAGCTGGCAAGAAATTTCCCCACACAATCAATGCGGCCACCAGGACTATGAACATTTGTAGTAACCTTCGCCAGCTGGGGCTGTCGAGGCAGTTTCATAAATTCAGCAAAAGACATTACAGTGATATCTGCTCCTGTGTCAATCTTAAAATCAACTTTGGCTCCCATTACAGTAAAAGTAACTTTCCAAACTTCCTCTGAGCTTGTCCGTTCCACAACAGACCCCACAAAAGACACTTCCTGACCCTCCTGGTCACTGTCCACCTGCATCTCCTTAATGTATTCAGTTTTACACACCACTTCAAAATGGCCTATTCTGTTACATTTTCTGCATCTTTTATCTCTGGCCGGGCATATAGCACTCTGATCATGAGCCCGGTAGCACCGTGTGCATCGGCCATGTTGCGCCCATCCACTTCTAGGCCTTTCCAGTACTTTAGATCTACCGCTCACACTGTGCCTTTCACTAGTAATTTTCCTAGACTGTTGCACTTCATCCACAATACTCTCAGACCTCAGATCAGCACTTTGCTTTTTCACCAGTTCACTCTGGCGGGCCATCCTAATAGCCCCGTCTAACGTTAAATCAGGCTCTAACTGCAGCTTCAGGGAGACTTCAGCATCTGCAATTCCAATAACTATTCTGTCTCTGATTTGCTCTTCTTTAGCAACACCAAACTCACAGAATTCAGCTAATTCATACAGGCTGCGCACAAATGACTCCACAGATTCTCCCACACGCTGATTACGTTTGTGAAAACAAGCTCTCTCATGAATCACATTTCTTTTGGGCACAAAGTGGGCACTGAGTTTATCCATAACTATATCAAAGTTAACTTCGTCCCCTTCTTGGAAAGTAAAAGCATTGAACACTGGCTCTACATCTTTCCCCATAGAATATAAAAGAGAATTAACTTGTACTTCACCACTCTCCTTGTTCAGTTTGGATGCAATCCTGAAGCGCTGAAACCGCTGACGCCATGTGGGCCAAGCTGCAGGCTGAGAAAAGTCAAAAGGCTCAGGTGGGGTAAACTTTGACATCGTCATCATCAGAAACAGAAGCGTAGTCCAGAACTTCTGACACCATGTCATGAGATGCAGGACATATGCAGGACACAGCAATGATGGTACAACTCTATTTTATTACAGAGCATAGCAATACACATCCAGACAGGTTGATTGTACTAAACTAACTGCGACACAGACACCGGACCTAAGCCCCGCCCACATGCTAGTTACATCACATCCTGCTATCATCACATAGGTGTCTGAAGAAAAATTTTGATTTAATCTACAAGCAAGTTTTGGGGTATAGCCGTATTCCACGCCATTCCTTGTAGTCGAGTAGTGGTGGCTTTAAAGCAATTAGGAACTTGTAAAGAGGTACTTACTGCGTTTTCCTAACAATTGCTGCCCTAGTTTAGAAAGCCAGAGTTGGCTACTCTGTTCTTTCTTTTTCAAAGGTCTCTGTGAGGAATTGTGTCCTCTCATACCTTGTAACTGTCTACATGCTGGACAGTGGAACAGGTAAGTGCTTTTTCTTCCAATTGGGGAGACCATGCACTTAACAAATTAAAAGACAGCTTTTTGGGGCAGAGCCAGCTACCGAGGGGACTAGACGTGTTCTTATACAGCTCCTGTTTTTTAAGCTACCTTATTGTGTATAACCCTTGTAACTTTTTTTTCTTCTACTTGATGAGGACTTCAGATACTTGCCTCAGGCTATAGAGCACTCAGAAACTCATTGTTTTTGTGGACACCCGGACTCATATCGCTGCTAAAAGAAGTAAAGACTTACGGTGGGAACCGCCATCTTAACTACTGTACTCTTCACACACCCACAAGACTGCCTAACCTACTGAGGTTTATAGGCTAGATTACAAACAATGGAGGAATCTTACTCTGAGATAAGAGCGTGCCTAACAGATTTGGGAACTCGCATGACCAGCCACTACAATAGTCTGAGGGACGTTATCAGATGCAGCCCTGAACATAACATGGCGTCTGCAGTAGAAATGGCGGAGCGAGTGGAACGTCGGTCCTATATACAGCAGGAAATGGCTCTAATCCCAGCGCAACAGAGCGATTTAGTCGCACAGGCACATGAGGCACATGAGACCCAGGTGGCTTTTATCGCACTCATACCGGAGGAAGCTAGCTGCTTAAAAGATCAGCTGCCTGATATAGGCTCATCTGAATGTAATCACAACACTCTCAAACTTACTGTGGTCCTGGAGGAACAGGGATCAGACTCCGACAACCCGGTGAACTCTCCCGCTCTCAGCTTGGACATGGGTCCTCTCTGGTGCCCCGGGTTTGCTACTGTTGTCCCACCTGAAGCAAAATCTCAAGAGAAAAGCCTGCAAGAAAGAGATTTAGCTCACATTGTGATCCTCCTTTGGGGTTCATCCTCTCTGGCTTACCCAAACACGTACAGCTCTTTTATTTCATGTGGCATAGGCTGAAGAGGAGATGTAGCACTTCTTCTGTTCGTTCACACTGAAATAGCGGACTAACCTTATAGACATTTTGAACTTTTAGTTACCTTGCACTGTCCCTTAGCTTTTGCATCCAGTGGAGGTGCTGTTCCTTTTTTTTCAGATTGCATACTACTCCATATTACCCTGTGTTTGAAAGTCTGTCACTGGACTATATACAGACTCAGGTCTGCATCGGAGTGTGACATATCATTTGAGCCCCATAACTGCATGTGGTTTGCTCCCTGCTCTCTCATAGTTTAGTTACTGTTTGAGCTGTTCTTAATTCACTTATTTGTATGTTATTCACCTTTATTTGTCTACAGAGTTGTGATGTGATTTCAGTTACATAGACGTGACGTGGGATGAGACAGGGTGTTTAGTTTTGCTGCGGCTGCTGCTGCATGTACATTCTGCTTATCCTATGTCTTGCCCTACAATATTGTACCTAAAGGTTAAAATTGGATAAGTCTCTCCTAGTATGCTAATAAGCTGACACTTTCTCTGCTCAGGTTGAGAGCCTGTATTATTACTCATTTACTTAGCTGACTTAGAGCTCCTGTACCTTCACTTCTCAGCAGTTCTTGACCAGTTTTGTCCCATTTCTTGGGTCTCAATGCTAACATGTGCAAACGTTATATTATATGTTTCTTAATAGATGTAGACTGTACTGTCATACCTGAGCTTGCCTTTAGCCTATACTAACCACATAGGTATAGATAAAAACCCCATCTTAATATATGACATATTCTAACCTGTTTACAATTAATATTTGTGTTTTTTCAATTTTTTTTTTCTTTCTTAAAGATAATTGTAATGTGTACACAAATATGTCAGTGGCCACTACCCTTAAATTTTCACCTACTGATATTGTATCTAAGTCATTTTATGGGTACCATAACTATTTTAGTACCAGATTTCATAATGCCCAAGCCTCTTAATACCCCTTATATGAGCCAAGGCTATAATAGCACTATCACACGGGATTAGACCAGGTCTTGGTTTTATCAAATAAGCTTGATATCTATGTTTGGTACATAATAACACTCAACTGCTCGGGGGGCGGAGTTTGGCCGCAGCTAAGATGACTGCTTAAATCCAGAGCTCCGGCATGTCAGGGACTTTCAAAGTAAATATAAATATGTTACTGTGACCGATAACTGGAAGAAACCGGAGGGAACAACTGTTTAAAGTGCCAGGAATGAAGCGGTAACTTTATTTATACAGGGACTGTGACTTTGGCGGTACGGGACACAGCAGAGAGAGAAGAGACTGTCTAATTTAGGCCTATCAGTAAAAACAGCATACACTCGAGAGCGATAAGCCCTATAATACCAGTCACTCACCCGCTACTTTCACCCCCATTCCGGGTACGACCCCAGCTTACAAATTAAGGTGCGTCATAACCCTAGGCCAGAAAAAATCTCAGGATGAAGCCGTTTATGTACACGCACTTATACCACTCAAGGACACGCTGAGCCACGCTGGGCCTTATAACTTTAATGCGGGACTAATGCACAAATACCAGCTCTCTGCCTCATCTCCCATAGTCTTACAGTTGAGAACCGGTGAGACTTATTTATAACTATATATGTAAAAAACGCAGAGGGCGATCGTTAATATAAAGAGTAATTGGATATCATTTGTGTGTTGCCTTGTAACCGGAATATAACAACAAACGCTTCCAAGACACATTGTCACACATAAAACTGCCTCACTATGGCTGCAAGGAAGGGCATTAAGCCTCATAAACAACTAAAATCACTGGGGAAGGAGCACTCTGTGAGTTCCTTTTTTTCAGCTTCAGAACACAAAAGACCCTCACCGACAAAACCCCTCAGAGAGCAATCATCCCCCAGTTCACTGCTGGAGGATGAAATTTTACAAGACCAAGAAACATCTACAAATGTGCCTATGTCTCTACTGTCTTCTCTGGCATCAAAGCAGGATATAGCAGACATTGTCAGGACCTGCATGAGAGAGGAAATGGCGGAAATTAAGCAGGACATACACACTCTGGGTTTTAGAGTGGAAGCCATTGAAGACCAGTCAGAACTGGCTAAGGAGGAGATTGCAAGCATACAGGATCAAGTAACCTCTCAAGCTGACATTATTGAAGATCTTAGTGACAAACTTGAAGACCTTGAAAATAGGGGTCGGAGAAAGAACCTTAGAATCAGGGGAATTCCCGAGTCAGTGCCACCAAAAGATTTTTATACTTATTTTGCAGCCCTGTTTGCCCACCTAAAAGGATCACAACAGCCGGTTGATATGCCTTGGGACAGAGCCCACAGAGCCTTAAGGCCAAGACCCCCAGACACAGCGCCACCCAGGGATGTCATTATAAAATTTAAATGCTTTATGAATAAAGAAGAAATCTTGACATTATCTAGAAAGAATCAACCTATACGCTTCAGAGGGACTGTTCTACAATTCTACGCCGATCTGTCCCCAAGAACTTTACAAAGACGCAGAGAGCTGGCGCCTCTAACTAAGCTGTTGAGAGATAAGAAAATCTTATACCGTTGGGGATTCCCCTTTCATCTGTATGTGTTGCGAGACACAAGGAAACTAATATGCAGGAAAGTCTCAGAAGTCCCAGAATTCTGCAAGGCCTTAGACCTGGACCCACCAGACTTTTCATCAGATGATAATCAGCAACACACACCACCAAGAAGAGAGAAAAGGCTACAAACAGAGAGATGGCAGCAAACATCCTCAAAGGCAAACAAGAAGCTTTCCTCACAAGGCGCCCCACCAGAAAAAAGACGGGCGAACAATGCAGTTATTGAAGACGGGACTTGATTAAAACCCACACAGGATTACAGACTCTGAGGAACTGTCCAAAAAGGATGGGTAACTAATTATAGACTCTGGTTGGGTTATCCCAGCATGAATAAGTTTTCTATGTGATGGTTTTTGCATGTTTACTTAGACTTATATAGAGTTAGTTTAACATAATGTTAAAATATGGTTCTACACAAACTTCACTCCTGGCTTCTTGTAGAGTATTATATTTTATTCTGTCCCTCATTTCATCTAATATAAATACCAGACAGAGGGATGAAATGACGTTCCTTATTGATAGTTAGATACGAAATGGGATCACTGTAATTTATATCATCGACCCTGATCCCCCTCTAGAGTAAGGTCCCGTGGTTAAACATGGTTCCAATGCCTACCCCCAGATATAGGGGAGGCATCAACTCTTCTTTTTTTTGGTTAACTATATATTTGTTAAGTTTCAGTTTGTTATATTATTTTTTTTTTGTTGTTTCTCTAATGTGTTCATATTGTCTGCAAATCAGATACCGAAGTAAGGTAATAGCAATGCATATGGTAAGATATTGTACATGGTGTGTCTCATCGAAACCTAATATACTACTTGTCAATGGATACTCCTAACAAAACACTTAAATTTATCACGCAAAATGTAAAGGGTCTTAACTCCCCGGCCAAAAGATCTGTGGCAATGTCTGATTTTCATAAAAGAAAAGGGGATATTTTATTCCTACAAGAGACGCATTTTAAGCGCTCTCACGAGCCAAAATATATGAGCTCTAACTATAATCAACATTTCCACAGCTCCGGCACCTCAAAAAAGTGTGGTGTAAGTATCTTGATACACAAGGCCATATCTTTTCAACAGATCCAAACATACACTGATTTAGAAGGCCGATTTCTGGCAATCTTCGGATTATTATACGGTAGACCGGTTACACTAATTAATCTCTATGCACCTAACACCCAACAACTTCCCTATTTTAGGAAAACATTTAGACGCATACTGGATATAGCTAAAGGATTAATCTTTATAGGGGGGGACCTTAACATTCCCATAAACCCAAGGATGGATAGCTCTAACCCAAACCCCAGCACATCTAAACGTACACTTAAACACTTATGGAAAATAATGAGAGATTACAATTTCTATGACATTTGGAGATTTATTAATCCAGACAAAAAGGAATACACTTTTTTTTCTTCCCCAAATAAGACATATAGCCGATTAGACTACTTGATCACCAATCAAATAGGGCTGGAACATATAAAAAACTCTGGGATCACTCACACAGTATGGTCGGATCACTCGGCCGTATATTTTGATATTGCATGGCCTAATACCCCTGTTACCCCATACATATGGAAGCTAGATGATTCCTTATTAAAAGGAGAGGTACAACTCACTAAAACTCAGAAAGCACTACAGGAATATTTTCTCTTTAATTCTACGGGGGATACCGACCCGATTACAGTTTGGGAAGCACATAAGTGTTTTATGAGAGGGGAATTTATGAAGAGAAAAGCCCAATTCAGAAGATTAGATAGGCAGAAATACTTAGACCTCACCTTAAGATTATCGGATCTAGAACATAAACACAGACTAAATCAGGACGACCCAGACGTGACCCAATCACTCCAGGACACTAGAAAAGCACTTCATGATATGTTATTGCAGGAATATACAGATACCAGATCCAAAGTTAGACAGAGATTTTATTATGAAGGCAATAGGGCGGGTAAACTCCTAGCTAGGGCACTAAAAATTAAAAAACTGAAAACATTCATACATGAGATAAAAACACCTAAAAGCACTAAAGTTTATTCCACCAAAGATATCCTCCTACAATTCGAGGAATATTACACACAACTATACAATATTAAGCAAGAAACAGACAGCTCGTTTGCTGCCATAGATATGCAATCTTACCTGCAAGCACTTCCCATTCCCACACTAAACAAAGAACAAACGACAGACCTAGAAGCACCCATCACTTCAGAAGAGATAAAAATGGCGATACACGATCTTAACCCTGGAAAAAGCCCAGGCCCAGATGGCTTTTCCACCCAATACTATAAAGCCCTTGCCCCAATATTGATACCCCATTTGTTAGACATTTTCAATAGAGTGAATGACCAGAACCCCTTTCCGCAGACTATGCTGGAGGCACACATTACGGTGCTCCCAAAGCCTGGGAAACCTCCCGATACACCCCAAAATTTTAGACCCATCTCACTGTTAAATGTCGATGTGAAATTGTTCGCAAAGATCCTGGCACTACGCATCAATAAAATCCTCCCGAATCTAATTCATACGAATCAAGTAGGTTTTACACCCCACAGAGAGGCGAGGGACAATACTATTAAAATACTGAATCTGCTTGAATATGCTCATATATATAATATACCAACAATCTTCCTTGCTATGGATGCCGAAAAGGCTTTTGATAGATTGAACTGGACCTTCTTAAGAGGTTCACTGGAGAGATTTGGAATGGGGGAGGGCTTTATTAATAAAATCTTTACACTATATAATGCACCTACGGCCAAAATCAAATTAAACGATTCCCTCTCAGGCAAGGTTCTGATCAACAATGGAACCAGACAGGGATGCCCCTTATCACCCATTTTGTTTGTACTGACTATTGAAATTTTAGCTGCAGCAATCCGACACAACATTAATATAAAAGGTATTCAGATCCAAAAAGATCAATACAAACAGGCATTGTATGCTGATGACGTTATACTGACGCTCACATCCCCACAACAATCCTTAGAGGCACTAAAAGTAGAATTAGATATATATGGTGCACTCTCCGGTTTCAAAATTAACCCCACTAAATCAGAGATGCTAGGGATCCATATCACTAAACCAGAATTACAGGAGATTGCGAATAAATACCACTTTCACATACAAAATTCCTCTATCAAATATCTAGGGGTCCAAATATCACACAATCAGGAAACTCTATTCAAACAGAACTACCAAACCCTTTTAGATGAAATACAGCGAGAATTAAGCAATTGGGAACACAAAAATTTATCCTGGGTGGGAAGAATGGAGGCATTCAAGATGTCAGGCCTACCTAAGATCTTATACAAATTTCAAACTGTACCTATCCCATTACCTCAATCCTATCTGACCACACTACAAAATAGGGTTAACTCATATATATGGCAAAATAAAAGGCCACGGATAGCCAAAAAAACTATGTATAGAAATAGGAAGAATGGAGGACTGGGAGTACCCAATTTAGCGTACTACAGACAAGCGGCTATTCTTAACCGAGTTATAGATTGGTGCAAGCATGGAGAGAATAAAGAATGGGTTAGATTAGAACAACAACTAATTAATTGCCCTAATGTGGGAGGTATGTGTTGGATCAATAAAATACATAGAAACATGAGTAAAACACCCCCCAGAATTATACAGGAAACATTCAAGACGTGGGACTTTATTTCTAATAAATCTATGGGCATTTCTTCGATCCCCTCCCCACTAACACCGATTCTCCATAACCCAGAGATCCCGATAAGAAGGCAACCTACCATTATAGCACTGTCCAATATTAATACATTGATCCCTATTCACACACTCACATGTGAGGGCAAATTGAAATCTGAAGAAGAGATAGAGGAACTGGCTCCAATATTGGCAAATGATTGGTACATACGTCATCAGCTATTACATTACATCACCCATAACACGCAGAAACCTAATCTATTGAGATCCCTCACACTATTTGAAACTATATGTCACTCACAAATTCCCACTAGAGGAGGTCTATCACTACTGTATAAATTGCTATTGGGTCATCACTCTCGATCCCTACCTGCATACTGTAGGAAATGGGAGGCTGAACTGCAAAGAGTAATCTCACAGAAAGAATGGGATATAATTTTTATTAATATGGGAAAATCATCCTCCTCAATAAGCATAACGGAAACTAACCTAAAACTTTTATATAGATGGTACCTCACACCGCTTAGACTTTCAAAGATATACACTAACATGAATAATTTGTGCTGGCGGGGATGTGGTGAGGTGGGATCAATGACCCATATATGGTGGGAGTGTATATATATTCGAAAATACTGGTCGGCAATCAAAGAAGAGATAGAGAAATGTTTATCACACAAGATTCTCCTCGATCCTCTGTTATTGCTTTTTAATTATCCTCCCAAACTGAAATGTAAACTTAGATTAAAATTATTACATATAATGACAAATGGAGCTAAACAGCTATTACCACGACTGTGGAAAAGCCAGAAAGCGCCCACGGTCAATGAGTGGAAGGATCATGTTTCACAATCACTAACCCTAGAAAGATACCACTATACCCAGACCCAACAAATGGAGTTCTACTGTAATCTGAAGTTTTTATGGGAGGACTATATGGCAAATACGTAAGCAAATGTTTTATTGCATTAAGCACAAACACAAATTGTATCAATAGTGATGATATTTGACACACTCATGTACTTACTACTTCGAGAATTGTTTTGTTATCTTTCTCTGCTTTTTTGTTTCTTTTCTTTAACCTGAATGTAATACTGTACTATTGACTGTTATGTAATAATTTTTGTTTCATCAATAAAAAATTTAAAAAAAAAAAAAAAAAAAAAAAAAAAAAATAACACTCAACTGCTCACATTTGAAGACCAGGTTATATTCTTACCTCTACAGTCCTATAAGAGGACTATACAAACCCTCCTACCCAGGTTTAAAAAATGGTTATTTCTGGTACTTAGTGTACTAGGAAGTAGTGCATCTCTGTGTCGCAGCAGTAATTTGAGTTCGGCAGTTGCTGTCACATGACTAGCTTTACTTCATAATGTTTCTGAGGAAAAAGTTGTTTTTCTCCATTTCATGACGGGTATTTTAGAAGTTTATTTGATGTTTATTAAATGTTTTTTCTTAACGTTTCTCACATAATTTTAGCTGGGGATCAATCCTAATTTGGGATAAAATTTAAAGTGTATTTTTTTCCTTGGGGCATATGTATCAAACTCTGTATGGAGCTTGATGTTCCGTCTTTCTGGCGAGCCTGCAGGCTCGCCAGAAACAGCAGTTATGAAGCAGCGGTCATAAAGGCCGCTGCTCCATAACCTGTCCGCCTGCTCTGAGCAGGCGGACAGACATCGCCACAATACAACCCGATCTAGTACGATCGGGTTGATTGACACCCCCGTGCTGGCGGCCCATTGGCCGCGAGTCTGCAGGGGGAGGCGTTACACTGGTGCAAGACTTTGATAACTAGAGGCCCTTGGCTCATTTTAATTGAATATTAAAATCTTTGAAACTTATCTGTACATGTTTATTTACTGTTTCACAACATGTCTGATATGGAGCAAGAGCCTGCTCTCATGAATTCATACTTATTATGTTTAGATGCACAAATTGCAGCTCCTATGCAATTTTGTTGTTCATGTGTCAAGAAAACCTTGCAAAATAAAGGTAAATTTTTTAGCCTAATTTTTTTCAGGATGATGCTGTTAAAATAATACCACAGCTTTCTCCTGCTACGTCCCAAGCCTCATGCAGTGCCTTTTGGCTCTATAACTCCTAGTGGAGTCTATTCACAAGCAGAAATTGCTGCCCAAGTATCTTCAGTGGTATCTGCGGCATTAGCTGCCATTCCCAGATTACAGGGAAAACGCAAGAGGAAATCTAGAAATTTAGAAAGTAAGATGCCTGTCCTCAGTTCTGCTTCCCAAGTTGCCCTTTCTCATAAGTCTGATGAGGAAGATGCATCGGGACTTTCTAAGGGTGAAATCAAGATTTGGACAATATAATTCCTTCTTCTGAGACTGAGGTGGTCTCCTTCAGATTTAAGCTTGAACACCTTTGTGTATTGTTAAAGGAGGTTTTAGCTACTTTAGATGACTCTGATACCCCTGTCATTGTCACTCCTAAGAAATCTAGTAAATTTAATAGTTTCTTTGATGAACCTTCCACTTTGGAGCTTTTTCCTGTGCTGGACCATGCTAGGGAGATTATCTCACAGGAATGGGAGAAACCAGGGGTGTCTTTTTCCCCGTCTCCCATTTTTAAGAAAATGTTTCCTGTTGAGAACTCCATTAAAGACCCTTGGTATACTGTACTCAAAGTTGAAGGGGTCATTTCCACTCTGGCTAAGAGAACCACTATTCCTATTGAGGATAGCTGCTCTTTTAAGGATCCGATGGAAAAGAAGCTGAAGGCTTATTTGAAAAAGATTTATGTTCATCAAGGTCTTCAATGGCAACCTGTGTTGTGTATTGCCACCGTGACTAGTGCAGCATCTTATTGGTTTGATGCCTTGTCTGATTCTCTTTAAGTAGAGACTTCCTTTGATTAAATTCAAGATAGGATTAAAGCTTTTAAAGGACCAGTAAACACAGTAGATTTGCATAATTAACAAATGCAAGATAACAAGACAGTACAATAGCATTAAATCTGAATTTTAAATGAATAGTAGATTTCTTTCTAACACATTTCAAAGTTATATTTATTTCCACTCCCCCTGTACCATGTGATAGCAATCAGCCAATCACAAATGCATAGACGTATAGTCTGTGAATTCTTGCACATTCTCAGTAGTAGCTGGTGATTCAAAAAGTGTAAATATAAAAGACTGTGCTCATTTTTTAATGGAAGTTAATTGGAAAGTTGTTTAAAATGAAATGCTGTATCTGAATCATGAAAATTTAATTTGACCTGAGTGTCCCTTTAAGTTGGCCAATTCCTTTATTGCAGATGCCATTTTACAGGTTGTTAGACTAGGAGCTAAAACTTCTAGTTTTGCTGTCCTAGCACACAGGGCGTTATGGTTGAAATCCTGGTCTGCGGACATTTCCTCTAAAGTCAAGCTCCTGGCGATTCCTTACAAGGGCAAAACCTTGTTTGGACCCGGTTTGGCAGAAATTATCTCTGATATTATGGGTGGAAAAGGGTCTTTTCTACCTCAAGATAAGAAGAGTAGACCTAAAGGACATCAGAGTAATTTTTGTACCTTTCGTAACTTCAGAGGAAAGCCTTCCCCTTCTTCTTCCAAGCAGGAACAATCCAAGTCTTCTTGGAAACCCAATCAGTCTTGCAACAAGGGGAAACAATCAAAGAAACCCGTAGCGGATTCCAAATAAGCATGAAGGGTTTGCCCCCATCCGGGATCAGATAAAGTGGGGGTCAGACTTTCTCAGTTCTCTCAAGCCTGGATACAAGATGTCCCAGATCCCTGGACTGTGGACATAGTATTTTAGGGTTACAAATTGGAATTCAAGACTTTTTCTTCCAGAGAGCTCTCCAGTTGTGCATGCTAAGACAATGGAATGGCGACCATGCAGATCTATCTCAGAGAATAGAGTTAGATCAGTCGTCAAGGGACTCTCTACCGTGGTGGATTTTTTAGGAAAATCTGTCTCAGGGCACATGCTTTTGGAGACCTTCCTTGGTTATTGTGACCATGGACGCCAGCCTGCTGGGCTGGTGTCAAGAATTCTTCTATGGATCTATATGTAGAGATGATGAAATAAATAGTGATAAATCACGTATAAAATATTCTCAAATTTGTAGCAAATAACAGAACAATAGTAACAACCTTGAATACTATTGAGCTATCTTTTGCAACAGTTAATATTTAAAAGAAAACAGTGCATTAATATATCTCATTGAATAGCAATTAACTGTATAATTTCTTAAGATATAAATATCTCTATTGTGCACATAAAAATATATATAAAGTATGATTCAAAAGAAGATTACATTTTGAGATTATGATTAGTTGGCAATTGCATGATTCAAAATATAGAAGGTACATAAATGGAGGAAAAATTGATTAGTGATCAGCTGTATCAACGCAAAGTAAGGGGTATCACTCCGTAGGGAATATACATACGATCCAACTGAAAAAGAGCGTGTATTACTAGTCTGAGTATAACTCATATCTGAATTCAGGTTACAATTGATACATGGTAGTTTACCTTGAGTGTAAAACGATAGAGACGTATCAGGTTTTCAGTAGTGGCCACCACACTATGATCCGGAAAATTCTGTGGATCCAGAAGTTCAGGTAAGTCAGTCAAACAGGAGCGGCTAGTCAGATGAGTCTGAAGAGGTGAATCAGCTGAGAGCTGCAAGGAAACACTAACAGCCAGAAGGAGTACCGTCTGACGTCACAGGTTCTACGATCTCTGAACCGGCAAATATAACACACTTGAAATGAATCAAATTTTCGAAAATAATTATTTAGTAGCGAATTTGAGGCTTAAGCTATTTAGAAAACAGGATTCTCAGAGAGGAAAAACTTAGGAGTAGGTAGGAACTGGAAACAAGTCTCTGGTCTGGCAGGAAGTTGTGAAATTCCAAGCAATTAGGAAGTGGAACCAGCCCTCTATTTAAATGAAGAGGCTTGAAGGCAATTTGCATCTCTTAAAGGCATAGGCAAAATAATAACAAGTATCTCTTAAAGGCACAGAACCTTACATCTGGGGAACAGTCTGGAACTCGTTAAAAGCTCAGGGCCTTTGTACTCGGGAGGGGTCTGCTCTTCCCATCAACATCTTGGAGTTGAGGGCGACTTACAATGCTCTATTGGCTTGGCCTCAGTTGTCCTCAGCCCAGTTTATCAGGTTCCAGTCAGACAACATAACCTCTGTGGCTTACATCAATCACCAGGGAGGAACTCTGAGTTCCTTAGCCATGCTGTCTATCTGCCATCCACATTCCAGGAGAAGACAACTGGGAAGCAGATTTCCTGAGCAGATAGACTTTTTATCCCGGGGAGTATTCCAGCTTAGTCCTCAAATGGGGGGTTCCGGAGTTAGATCTGATGGCGTCCCGTCGGAACGCCAAGCTTCCAAGGTACAGTTCAAGGTCAAGAGATCTGCAGGCTGTTCTGATAGATGCTCTGGCGGTTCTTTGGGTTTTCAGGTTGGCATACCTGTTTCCTCCGTTTGCTCTCCTTCCACGAGTCATTGCTCATATCAAACAGGAGAGGGCATCAGTGATTCTAATAGCCCCTGCATGGACTCGCAGGATCTGGTTTGCAGACCTAGTGGAGATGTCATCTCTCCCACCTTGGAGACTACCTCTAAAGAAGGACCTCCTGATTCAGGGTCCCTTCCTTCATCCAAATCTCATTTCTCTGAAGCTGACTACTTGGAGAGTAAACGCTTAATTCTGTCTAAGTGCAGTTTTTCTGAGTCGGTCATTGAGACCACGATTCAGGCTCGCAAGCCTTTTACTAGAAAGATTTACCATGAGATATGGCGTAAATATCTTTATTGGTGTGAATACAAGGGCTACTCTTGGAGTAGAATTAGAATTCCTAGAATTGTATCTTTTCTTCTGGAAGGCCTGGAAAAGAAATTGAAGGGCCTGATTTCTGCTTTATTAGTTTTACTACATAAACGTTTGGCGGATGTGCTAGATGTGCAACCTTTTTGTCAGGCCTTGGTCAAAATCAGCCCTGTCTTTAAGTCTGTTGTTCCTCATTGGAGCCTTAACCTTGTTCTTAAAGTTTTACAGCTGGCTCCGTTTGAGCCATTGCATTCCGTAGACGTTAAGTTGCTATCTTTGAAGGTTTTGTTTCTTGTTGCTATCTCTGCTGCTCGAAGAGTCTCGGAACTCTCAGCTCTGCAATGTTATTCCCCTTATCTTATTTTTCATGCCAATAAGGCGGTTCTTCACACTAAGTTAGGTTTCCTTCCTAAGGTTGTTTCTAATAGAAATATCAATCAGGAAATTGTTCCCTCTCTGTGTCCTAATCCTTCTTCTTCCAAAGAACATTTGTTACACAATTTGGATGTTGTATGTGCTCTTAAATTCTACTTACAGGCGACTAAGGATTTTCGCCAGTCCTCTACCCTCTTTGTCTGTTTCTCTGGGAAATGTAAAGGTCAGAAAGCTACTGCTACTACTCTTTCTTTTTGGTTATAAAGTATAATTCGTTTGGCTTATGAGACTGCTGGACAGCAACCTTCTGAGAGAATTACGGCTCATTCCACAAGAGCTTTTTCTTCTTCTTCAGCTTTCAAAAATGAAGCTTCTGTGGAACAAATTTGCAAGGTTGCAATATTTTTGCCTTGGCTGAGGCTTCTTTTGGGAGAAAGGTTCTTCAAGCGGTGGTGCCTTCTGTTTAGGACTGTCTGTCTTGTCCCTCCCTATTTATCCTTGTCCTCTTGCTTGGGTATTGGTTCCCAACAGTAATTACTCAAGCCGTGGACTCACCATATTTTAGGAAAGAAAAACAAAATTTATACTTACCTGATTAATTTATTTCTTTCCAGATAGGGTGAGTCCACGGCCCCACCCTTTATTTTAAGACAGTGGTTCTTTTGACTATAACCTCAGGCACCTCTACACCTTGTGTTACTCCTTTTTCTCCATTTCCCTTTGGTCGAAAGACAGGGGTTGTGGGTAAGGGAGTGATACTTAGCGGTTTAACTGTGATGCTCTTTTCTTCCTCCTGCTGGCAAGGAGTGATATTCCCAACAGTAATTACTCAAGCCATGGACTCACCATACCTGGAAAGAAAGAAATGTATCAGGTAAGCATAAATTGTGTTCATTATTGAGCACATATAGACCCATTCATTAACAAAACTCTCTTTTTTGTGGCCACCTTCTTCCTGATGTGCTATACAATGATGTGCATGAATGCCCATCTGATGTAAACTCTCTTCATATATTCACCCTATGCATTCATTAGAATGCACAAAGTGTTAGTGGTGCACTAATTTTGCATAATGCTAAATACATGTGTTTTTTTCTGCATGGTTTTGCTGTACAGTACCTCTGGAAAGTAGACTTTTTTCAATTCCCTTTCTGTGTTGTTCATTGCAAATAATAGCAGGTAGGATACTAGGTGATTTAAAGGGACATAAAAGAACAGATAAAACAGTTTTTACTACATTTTAGTTGTTACACTATTGCTTTCATGCAACTAATGGATTGTTCAAATAATAATTTTCTACAGAAAATCACCATTAAAGGCTATGGGTATTTTTGTAGGTAATGGTTTGATAAGTATTTGTGAAGAATTGGGATCTACCCTTATGTTTTTAGTCCCATATTTAAAAGGACAGTCTACTCCAGAATTTTTATTGTTTAAAAAGATATATAATCCCTTTTCCCCTATTCCTCAGTTTTGTACAGCCAACCTGGTTATATTAAAGGGACACTGAACCCAAATTTTTTATTTTGTGATTCAGATAGAGCATGCAATTTTTAGCAACTTTCTAATTTACTCCTATTATCAATTTTTCTTCATTCTCTTGCTATCTTTATTTGAAAAGGAAAGTCCAGAACCCTGGACAGCACTTGTTTATTGGTGGATGAATTTATCCACCAATCAGCAAGGACAACCCAGGTTGTTCATCAAAATGGGCTGGCATCTAAACTTACATCCTTGCTTTTCAAATAAAAATACCAAGAAAATGAAGAACATTTGATAATAGGAGTAAATTAGAAAGTTGCTTAAAATTGCATGCTCTATCTGAATCACAAAAGAAAAAAATTGGGTTTAGTGTCCCTTTAAAGGGACAGTCTACACCAGAATTTTTATTCTTGTAAAAGATAGATAATCCCTTTATTACCCATTCCCCAGTTTTGCATAACCAACACAGTTATATTAATACACATTTGACCTCTGTGATTATCTTGTATCTAAGCCTCTGCAAAGTGCCCCTTTATTTCAGTTCTTTTGACAGACTTGCAGTTTAGCCAATCAGTGCCTGCTCCCAGATAACTTCATGTGCATGAGCACAGTGTTATCTATATGAAACACATGAACTAACACCCTCTAGTGGTGAAAACTGTTAAAATGCATTCTGAAAAGAGGTGGTCTAAGAAATTAGCATATGAACCTCCTAGGTTAAGCTTTCAACTAAGAATACCAAGAGGACAAAGCAAAATTGGTGATAAAAGTAAATGGGAAAATTGTTTAAAATTACATGCCCTATTTGAATCATGAAAGTTTATTTTGGACTAGACTGTCCCTTTAATACACTTTTTACCTCTATGATTACCTTGTATCAAAGCCTCTGCAGACCACCCCTTATTTCTATTCTTTTGACATATTTGCATTTTAACCAATCAGTGCTGACTCCTAGGTAACTCCACGTTATCTATATGGCACACATGAACTAGCATTGTCTAGCTGATAACAACTGTCAAATGCATTTAGATAAGAGGTGGCATTTAAGGGCTTAGAAATTAGCATATGAACCTACCTTGGTTTAGCTTTCAACAAAGAATACAAAAATAACAAAGCAAATGTGATAAAAATAAATTGAAAAGTTGTTTGAAATTACATGCGCTATCTGAATCATGAAATTTAATTTTGACTTGACTGATTTTGACTTTGGGGCTGAACTATCAAGCTCCGAATGAATCTTGATGCCCCTGTTTCAGCGCGAGCCTTCAGGCTACGGACATCAATCCGCCTGATCCTATATAATCGGACTGATTGATACCCTCTGCTGGCAGCCGATTGGCCGCGAATCTGCAGGGGGAGGCATTGCACAAGCAGTTCACCAGAACTGCTTGTGCAATGATAAATGCCAACAGCATAAGCTGTCTGCATTTATCGATGTGCGGCAGACATGATACACTACATCGTATCATGTCCGTCTGCACTGTAATAAATCGGCCCCTCTGTCTGAACCATGAAAGTTGAATGTTTACATTTATATCCGTTTAATTAATTAAATTATTAATGGACAGAAATTAACAAAATGTGCTTGCACAATAACCAAAACATGTTTAATAAATTATTACTAATTAACTGAGCAGAATCAGCCCAAAGCCACCTTAAAGAGATATTATACCCAATTTCAGATAGAGCATGCCATTTTAAGCAACTTTCTAATTTACTACTAGATATGTGCGATTCGTTTCGGATCGATTCGGAAATTCGGAAAATTCTGCAAATTCGGCGATTCGAATCAAACCGAATTTCCGAATTTAAATACTGCTGAATTACCGAATAAATCCGAATTACTATTGATTTATTCGGTAAATTCGGATGGCCATGGATTACACTAGTATTGTACAGTATAAGTCTAATCCCACCTAACACTTACCGAAATTCCGAACTGAACCGAATCCAGCCGAATTTAGTACATAATACTAGTCTAATCCCACCTAACACTTACCGAAATTCCGAATTTCCGAATCGAACCGAATCCAGCCGAATTTATTCGAATCCGAATGAATCCGAAACAAATCCGAACCGAATTGATTCAAATTTTTCCGAATTCGAATCGCTCCGAACCGAAATTAAAAAAAATCCGAATCGATCAGAACCGAACCAAATTTTTTCGCCATGCACATGTCTATTTACTACTATTATCAATTTTTCTTAGTTCTCTTGGTATCTTTATTTAAAAAGAGGGAGTGTAAAACTTAGGAGCCGACTCCAGGTTCAGCAATCTAGATGGCGCTTGCTTATCGGTGGTTACCAATAAGCAAGTGTAACCCAAGTTCTGAACCAAAAATGGGCTGGCTCCTAAGCTTTAGGTTTAGTATTCCTTTAAGAAAAAAAAGCAAGGGCCACCCTCGCTTTTTTACTACTGCACATTCGTACATATGTACAGGGTGCTTTATCTTGTGCTCAGTCTTGTGCTAAGAATAACGCACATTCAGGCATTACAAATGGATGAGAAGAAAAGTTAACCAGAGAATGTTTACCTGGATGACATTTTTTTAACGTGCCCTATACTTTTAATGGTAAGAGCAGGGATTGCTATTAGCGCTCATATTACAAGTGGTGGGTTATGTGTTGAGTGTGATATAAAATACTGCTTAAAAATGTTGCACTTTTTGAGACCTGGGGGCCTATTTATTAAAGGTCTTGCGGACCTGATCAGACCGGATCAGGTCCGCAAGACCTCGCTGAATGCGGAGAGCAATATGCTCTCCGCATTTAACATTGCACCAGCAGCTCACAAGAGTTGCTGGTGCAACGCCGCCCCCTGCTGACTCGCGGCCAATCAGCCGCCAGCAGGGAGGTGTCAATCAACCCGATCCTACTCGATCGAGTTGATTTCCGGCGATTCCTGTCCGCCTCATCAGAGCAGGCGGACAGGGTTATGGAGCAGCGGTCTTTAGACCGCTGCTTCATAACTGCTGTTTCTGGCGAGTCTGAAGACTCGCCAGAAACACGGGCCCACAAGCTCCGTTCGGAGCTTGATAAATGGGCCCCCTGAAGTAAATCATTATTGCTTGATAGTTAGCATTATAAAACACAGTTGTAATTATAGTTATTAAATCTAAAACAAATGTTTACTATTAAAAAAGTTTTTAAAGGTATAAGGTATCTTACTAGGTGCGCGACTGGGAAGGTCTCAAAAAGTGTATGTATTTGTATGTATATATCAGTTTGTGTGTGTGTGCGTGTGTGAGTGTTTGTGTATGTATTTGTATGTATATATCAGTTTGTGTGTGTGTGTGTGCGTGTGTGAGTGTTTGTGTATGTATTTGTATGTATATATCAGTGTGTGTGTGTGTGTGCGTGTGTGAGTGTTTGTGTATGTATTTGTATGTATATATCAGTTTGTGTGTGTGTGTGCGTGTGTGAGTGTTTGTGTATGTATTTGTATGTATATATCAGTGTGTGTGTGTGTGCATGTGTGAGTGTTTGTGTATGTATTTGTATGTATATATCAGTGTGTGTGAGTGTTTGTGTATGTATTTGTATGTATATATCAGTTTGTGTGTGTGCGTGTGTGAGTGTTTGTGTATGTATTTGTATGTATATATCAGTGTGTGTGTGTGTGTGTGAGTGTTTGTGTATGTATTTGTATGTATATATCAGTTTGTGTGTGTGTGTGTGTGCGTGTGTGAGTGTTTGTGTATGTATGAAAATGTAAATTGTTTTATACTTAAATTTCAATAAATTCGTATAGTATAACTAAGTGAAGAACTCCACTACCTGAGCAGAGGTTTTGCGCAGTATCGGCTTTCACTCAACCACAAACCAAAAGAAGTCTATTATGTAGGATTTAGCACACTAGCGCTATCCAAAAGAGTACATTGACTTATAATATGAGCACAAAATAAAAGCGCTATTGAGTTAACTTGAGCAATGTTAATGCACATTAGTGCTAATATTTTTGCAATCCACTCGTAATCTTGTCCAATACGATTAATTAGGTGTAGAAAAAAACCTTTGCAATGTACTTTTAATATTTATTTTTCCTTTTTCCATAAATTTACTCAAGGAGGCTGAATTCCATCCTGCATTGTACAGGAACTGACCATGCAACAGGC
This sequence comes from Bombina bombina, assembly GCF_027579735.1. Lineage (NCBI taxonomy): Eukaryota > Metazoa > Chordata > Amphibia > Anura > Bombinatoridae > Bombina > Bombina bombina. The sequence continues at coordinate 1,198,428,932 of NC_069501.1, read as the reverse complement.
TACAGAGTGATTGCATGATCAGTGAAGGAGCTTAGTTTTATCTCACCACATCAGAGAAAATAAGAAACACTGCTTTAGAAGTGGAGTGTGTCTCTGCACTCACTGTAAAACAATGTAAATTCTCTTAATAATGTACACTTTTTAATTGCTTTAAAACAATTATTCTATGTGCAGTGCTTAAAGGACAGTTAAATAGTTACATTTTTACAATCCACAAATCCACAATAAAATGCAATGCAACAGCACTTACTCTGAATTTCTAATTATCAGTAGATAATAGTTTTTCTGAGTAATTTAAAATATTGTATGTATTGGGTACTTGTAAAGCGCGGCTAATCACCTGTAAGGGTCTCAAGGCGCTGCTCATTGTTTCGACCTCGGAAGGATGAAAGGCTGAGTGGACCTCGTTGGGGATTGAACCCTGCTACCCTTACGTTGCTACAGAGCTCAGCTGCAGTGCCTTAGCATGCTGAGCTATCTATCCAACCCATGTTGCTACTGAAATGTCATATATCTACTTCGCTGATCAGCACATCCAGAATACCCTTATAACACTGTTTTTCTAGGGCAGCAGTAGCAAATTATTTAGCAAGTGATTTTCATATAAATAAAGTGGTAGAAAAGACAAAAAACATGTTCTGGCAAAAAAAAAATCACATTCATAATAAAAGGGATGATCAGTGTTCGACAATAACTATAGGGAATTTCCCATTTTTCCTGATGGTCTTTAATGTGTTAAAAATAGCTTAAAGGGACACTGAACCCAAATTTTTTCTTTTGTGAATCAGATAAAGCATGCAATTTTAAGCAACTTTCTAATTTACTCCTATTATCATTTTTTCTTTGTTCACTTGCTATCTTTTTTTGAAAAAGAAGGCATCTAAGCTTCTTTTTTGGTTCAGACCTCTGGACAGCACTTTTTTATTGGTGGATTAATTTATCCACCAATCAGCAAGAGCAACCCAGGTTGTTCACCAAAATGGGTTGGCATCTAAACTTACATTCTTGTCTTTCAAATAAAGATACCAAGAGAATGAAGAAAATGTGATAATAGGAGTAAATTAGAAAGTTGCTTAAAATGTCATGCTCTATTTGAATCACGAAAGAAAAAATTTGGGTTCAGTGTCCCTTTAATTTTTTCCTGCTTTGTTGCTTAGCATTTATTTTATTACTTAATTTGCTTATAGTCTTCCAGTGATAATGAATCCTTTCACTTGTTACCTATTGAATATCCCCTTATCTTTTTTGGATTATTGTATCATGTAAAAAAAAAGGATTAGTGCCTCAACAGAGATTAAAAAGACAGTGTGATTACTTTATGCCTTTTTAATTTAAACTGTTTTACATTCACAGTGACCTGATAAACTTACCTCTCAAATGACATGCGGCTCCTGTAGATGAAAACAAATTGTTTTCCAGGCAATGTATTATTTAAATGGTACTAGACTTAGCCAAACAGAGGAGGACAGGGATTTGAGAGTAGTAATAGATAACAAGCTAAAGATGGGTGCACAATGCAGGGCAGTGGCTTCTAAGGCTAATAAGATACTATCATGTATTAAAAGAGGCATCAATTCAAGGGAGAAAGGCATACTTCTGTCAATAGATAAATCCCTGGTAAGACCTCACCTTGAGTATGGAGTGCAGTTCAGTTCAGAGAACGGCCACAAAGCTAATAAGGTGAATGGGGAATTTAAGCTATGAGTTGAAGTTAGCCAAACTGGGTCTGTTTTCTCTAGAAAAAAGGCGCTTGAGAGGTGACATGATTACTTTCTATTAATATATTCAAGCCCCATATACAGAGCTGGCAGAAGCTCTATTTATTCCAAGAAAATTGTTTGTGACTGGAGGAAAGGAGATTTAATCTCCTGCAACGGAAACATTTTTTCCCCTGTAAGGGCAATAAAATTGTGGAACTCATTACCAAAGGAGATAGTGAATGCCAATACCATAGATACATTTTAAAATGGTTTGGATACATTTCTGTCTAGAAACATAATTCAGGGATATGATTGCTTGTGTTAAATGAGTCACCTTTCAACTGGATTAATTTAAGCTCAACTTGAGCTTTTTTGTAAGTATATTAAATTTGTATAGGTTGAACTCAATGGACTTCAGTCTTTTTTTCAACTTCATCTACTATGTTACTGTGTAACACATTTTTGTACATTTTCCCATCTCATCATATTGTACCTGAAGTCAGGATTATATATATATGTGCTCTAAATTTAGAGTAATGATTATTTAAAGGGACATTCAAGTCAATTTGTTAAGGGTTCATTAGAAATTATTCACTGCATTACAAAAACTCTAGCAGACAGAGTTGTGAGCAGTGTGCTCTCTCTCCCCCGTACACACATTCAACGGCACAGATGAGAGTGGGGCATGACGTCAGACGCTGACAAGCTGTGCTTAATGGCAACGCATTCATCCAAGGGCGCCCAAAGTAATACAATAAAACAAAAGGTAAGTCCAAAGCACCTGCTTTAGTTGTCAGTAAAATCCAAAACATTTATTCCAAATTGTAAAAACATACAGTATATGATAATCAGTCATAAATATCGCTTAGATACTTAGCATAGAAGGTGAAGCCATGCTCCTAAGCAGACATGTTTCATGCTCAATGCACTTGTTCACTGCATGTAGGAGCTCCGGCCTCCTCTGGCTTTTATTCACCTTTTTTCTTAAAGTAATAAAACATTTCTTAAAACATATTCTATGCTATATATTTAATTCATGGAAAACAGTTAATATATATTCTTATATGTTATAAATACATTATGTAAATTATTTAGAAGATTATAAATACAGTTACTCATCACAATATACTTTGTATGTTGACTTTAATTAATTTAAGTTAGCTTATATTAAGCCAAATTAGACTTTTATATACATCTTAAATGAATTATAGCCTAATGAAGCCTCAGCCAGAGGTTGGTTCATACATACAGGTCTATATCTTTTCTGAAGTTAAGACCATGGGGGATAGATGTATTCAGAGTAAATATTCCAAAAACCTCCCTAAGATTTAATTTATTTTCTCTATTTCCCCCTCTTCTCCAACAGGGGACATGATCGATTCCTTGTACACTTAGCAGAGTCGAATCAGAGTCATGAAACTCTCTAAAAGGTTTTGCTATGGAGGTAGTCTATTCAGGGTCCTCTATAGACCTTACATGTTCCAACACTCTGTCTTTTAGTGGTCTTTTAGTTCTCCCTACATATTGTTTAGAACACCCCCTACAGGTGAGTAAATATATAACATGTCTTGTTGCACAATTAATAGAAATTAATTCTATGTGTACAATTCGTGCTGGCAGAGTGAAAGTTAATTCCTTCTATTACGTAGTCACAAGTTTTACATATGTTCCTTCTACATTTAAAGAAACCCTTCTGTTGTTTTAACCAACATGATTTGCTATCTCTTGGGAAATCAGAAGAGGAGACATAATTACCTATCGTTTTTACTTTCCTCGAGATAAACTCACATCCATCTTGTACTATTTTTTTCATTATGGGGTCAGCATATAAAATTGGGATGCATATCTAATTATATTGCATATACCCTATATTGTACACTATAGGTTGTTATAAACTTCGGTTTTTGATTTTTGTTTCTATTTCTGGTCATCTTAGGTTTATAGTTCAACATTTGTTCTCTTGGAATTTTATCTACCTCCATTCTAGCTTTATGTAAAATCTCATCATTATAGCCTCTTTCTTTTAGACGTTGTGTCATGATGTTTATTGTTGTATGTAACTCTCCTGATTGGTGCAGTTTATTTTGGCCCTTATAAATTGACCTTTGGGGATACCTTGTAATGTATGACGGGGATGACATGAACTGTTTTCCATTATTGTATTCCCTGCTGTGGGTTTTCTGAATAGGTTAGTCTCAACAATTCCTTTATCTATGTTACTAGAGATCACAATATCCAAAAAAATAATTTGATTTGGATTATTTTCCCCTTGGAAACTAATACCACAGTTATTCCTATTTAGATATTTACAAAAATCCCCAGTAGTTTCCTCATTGCAATCCAGGACAAAAATCATCTATATACCATGCATATAGAACTATATTGTCTCGATAGGGGTTTCCATCCCCATAAACGTGGGACTGCTCCCACTATCCCATAAAGAGATTGGCATAACAGGGGGCCTTTCAATGGGATTAATTTAAGCTCAACTGAAGCTTTTTTGTAAGTATATTAAATTTGTATAGGTTGAACTCGATGGACTTCAGTTTTTTTTTCAACCTCATCTACTATGTTACTATGTAACACATTTTTGTACATTTTCCAGTCTCATTATATTGTACCTGAGGTCAGGATTAGATATATATGTGCTGAACTGATATTGGGCTCTAAGTTAAGAGCAATGATTATTTAAAGGGGCATTCAAGTCAATTTGTTAAGGGTTCACTAGGAATGATTCACTGCATTACAAAACCTCTGCAGTCAAAATAAAAGCATTTTATAATGTATTTTGTATTATTAAAATATACATTGTTTTGTAGCCCCAGGTCCAGGACACATCCCTTGAAAAGCTTTTTGAATGTAGTTTATCTTACTTTCCTTCCATTGGCCAATTAGGAACAGATATAAATGAGCTCCTGCACAATATTAACCAATGATTGTGCAGCATGTAGGAGTGTCAGGGTTATAAATTCCATGCAATGCATTTCCTTCTCTAAGAAGGAGTAGAAAACTGCAATTTTCTGAGTTACAGGAAAATCAGGCAAAATGAATAACGAAAGCACATAGCAAAGTGTTTTAATCATTAACTATTGGCACCATATATGGATAACAACAATGCATGCTCCACTAGTTGGACAGTAATACTGCGTGTTCTGCTAAATTCTGTTACTTTTGTGCAAAAGAAGTTAAAATGATAAGAATGGGCTGGATTTAAAAGATTGGTTTATGAAACTAAGATCTTACTGAAGGCTCTACAAATAACCGATAATAATAAGGAACTTGCCACAACATTGACACAAGAGTGGTTTTGATCATCTGTAACTGTTAAGGGAGCTGAGGTCGAGGAATTTGAATTACCTAACCCTCATCCAGCACCATAAGTTTAAATATGATCTTGCTGACACGGTGGGACCCCTCCGCAGCACACAAGCCTCCATGATTGTAGAAACTCAGGAAATGTTCTTAGATGTGTGCAGTAAAAAGGTCATAGATTGCATGGTCAGCTGACTGAAAGTCGAGTAGAATTTTGACATTTCAGATGTTCAGATATATATATACAATGAACACCTGTTATTGTTTTTTTTTGTTTGTTTTTGTTATAATTTTGAAGCTGTCCATTTTTTTTTCGAGTTTGGTTCTAGTGGTATTTTGAATAATTGAATCTTTATTTCACTAGTTATGTTTTGTATATTTGCAGTGTATATGTCTTGAGGGTCACAGCAAGATGTTTGAGGGAGCCGCATGGTGAAGTTTCAAATATTTTTCTGACTTTAAAAGCTCATTGCTCTATCTCTTTTCATATAATCATATAATATATATCTGACACTTGTTATTACCCGTAATTATTTTGCACTTTTCATCTACATTTTTTTTTTATATTTGAATGCTTTTTATTCAGCTGCAGTGATTCTTTACAGGACAGGACATCTTGTTAGCCTTACAAATGTGCAGGCAATAAATACAGCAAAACTGAAAAAATAATTCACAATCTAAACAAAGCTGTATCACAGGATTTATTTCATTTTAAACATACAACACTATGAAAGTATTTTGATCCGTTGGAGAATGTCTTATTTTATTTATATGTAGCCTGCTTGATAACTCAAGAAGGAAAATAATGAGCACCAATGGGAGTGTTATTTCAAGGTAATATGGCCTGCCTCATATTTGCTTTATGACATCTAACAACTAATTGATTAGAGACATTAAAGTCGTTTTTATATATGCATAGTACACATAGGGAAATTGTACTTACTTTTCCTCCTATTATATAAAAAAGGAGCAGTTAAAGGAATATGAAAGTAAAAATAAATGAAATATGAATTTCTTAATTAAAATACAAAATAAGGGTCAGAGTATGTGGTGTACATAAACACCGCAAGAAGCAAACTTTTTATGTGCGTATTACAAGTTGAAAGTCAAATGTTCAGAACTTTGAATATCGCTACCACTCTAACTTCTTCTCTGAAACCCTGACACATGATTTGAAACCTGAAGGTGGCAACCCTACTGGGACAGAATGAACAACCGGGTGGGACACTGGGACAGCGCCTCCGAACAGGGACAATCCTAGTAAAAGTGGGACTTCTGGTAAGCCTATGTATGTTTATATACAGTGTATATATATATATATATATATATATATATATATATATATATATATATATATATATATATATATATATATATATATATATAAATATATATTGGCTGAGAAAGGGGAGTGTGTCCCTGAAACGTCACGCTTGTTTCAATAAATAATTTTGTTTAAAAAGACCAAAGAGTGCCTTCTATTTTCAAATATACTGAACCGCTGGTACCCTGGTAGAGAAAAATTATTAAAAATATTTTTTTAATTTACAGGAACCACTAAGGATATCACTGAAAGGAAAAGCACAGCTATTTAATTAAAAAGAAAAAAATATCATCACTTACACGGACACACTTGGAAATTCACTCTTAAGAAAACACTCAATAAGAGGAGCACTCATTAACAATTAGTAACCGACCACTCATTTGGATTACACATACCACTGAACTCTTTTGACCACATATATTATACATTTTTTCAAAATTTTTTAAATATTTTTTTTATTTTTTTCAATTTTTTATATATTTTTCTTTTTGGGGTCCCCATTATTTATTTTTTATTTTGCATATTTCTTCACAAGTACCTTTTACAAACATTTTTTCACTTGTGTCTTTCGTATTTTTATATATTTTTTATATTTTACATACTTTTATTATATCACTGAACTTTTTCAACTGATTTTTTCACTGGATTTTTTCCCTGAACTTTTTATTATCCAAGCACATTTTTGGTTTTGTCATTTAAGATCCTTTTTATTGTTTTTAAAGATCTTTTTATGACTCCCATTTGTTTATCTTCCTAATTGTTGAGACTCCATAGGAACTTCATTCTCATTGTTATAATTGGCGACCATTTTTAACTGTTTAACTGTTATATTTGACAACTGTTTGCAAATTGTTTTCACATTCGGATTGTTTTTATTGTTTCTATATGTATGTAGTATACATGGATCCATGTTATTCATAATTATGTTTTATGTTTTATGATTTGTAATAAATATTTGTACCTAGTTTATCTGTTAATATCTTCCTTCGCCTACTTACAGGCGCTCTTGGATTATTTTTGTATTTGTAACTTTCTTTAGGGTAAGCTAGATACCCTATTACCCAGGAGCTATAAGGAAGTAGGTGAGCGCTGTTAGTCATCTGTACTAGACAAAGAATAAGCTGAGAGTGCTCTTTACTTGACTTATATATATATATATATATATATATATATATATATATATGTATGTACAGTATCTCACAAAAGTGAGTACACCCCTCACATTTTTGTAAATATTTTATTATATCTTTTCACTGAAGAAATGATACTTTGCTACAATGTAAAGTAGTGAGTATACAGCCTGTATAACAGTGTATATTTGTTGTCCCCTAAAAATAACTCAACACACAGCTATTAATGTCTAAACCGTTGGCAACAAAAGTGAGTACACCTCTAAGTGGAAATTTCCAAATTGGGCCCAATTAGCCACTTTACCTCCCCAGTGTCATTTGACTTGTTAATGTTACAAGGTCTCAGGTGTGAATGGGGAGCAGGTGTGTTAAATTGGGTATTATCGCTCTCACACTCTCTCATACTGGTTACTGGAAGTTCAACATGGAAACTCATGGCAAAGAAATCTCTGAGGTTCTGAAAAAAAGAATTGTTGCTCTACATAAAGATGGCCTAGGCTATAAGAACATTGCCAAGACCCTGAAACTGAGCTGTAGCACGGTGGGCAAGACCATACAGTCGTTTCAAAGGACAGGTTCCACTCAGAACAGGCCTCACCATGGTTGACCAAAGATGTTGAGTGCACGTGCTCAGCATCATATCCAGAGGTTTTCTTTGGGAAATAGATGTATGAGTGCTGCCAGCATTGCTGCAGAGGTAGGAGTGGGGGTCAGCCTGTCAGTGCTCAGGCCATACGCCGCACACTGCATCAAATTGGTCTGCATGGCTGTCGTCCCAGAACGAAGCCTCTTATAAATATGATGCACAAGAAAGCCTGCAAGCAGTTTGCTGAAGACAAGCAGACTAAGGACATGGATTACTGGGCCACAGGTCAGTATTCCAACATGATAACGACCCCAAACACATCTCCAAGACGACCACTGCCTTGCTAAAGAAGCTGAGGGTAAAGATGATGGACTGGCAAAGCATGTCTCCAGACCTTAACCCTATTGAGCATCTGTGGGGCATCCTCAAACAGAAGGTGGGGGAGCGCAAGGTCTCTAACATCCACCAGCTCTGTGATGTTATCATGGAGGAGTGGATGAGGACTCTAGTGGTAACCTGTGAAGCTCTGGTGAACTCCATGCCTAAGAGGGTTAAGGCAGTGCTGGAAAATAATGATAGCCACACAAAATATTGACACTTTGGGCCTATTTTGGACATTTCCACTTAGGTGTGTACTCACTTTTGCTGCCAACGGTTTAGACATTATTGGCTGTGTGTTGAGTTATTTTGAGGGGACAGCAGATTTACACTGTTATACAGGCAGTACACTCACTACTTAACATTGTAGCAAAGTGTAATTTCTGCAGTGTTGTCACATGAAAAGATATAATAAAATATTTACAAAAATATAAGGGGTGTACTCACGTACTCATTTTTGTGAGATACTGTATGTATGTATATATATATATATATATATATATTTAAAAATACATAGAACATTTCACCCTATGTGAATAACATTGGAAAGTAAAATATTTACAGTACAACACATTATTAAATATTAAAATTGAATAAGAATGATTTTTCTTGTTTTCAGGTATTTGAGTGGAAATGGCTCCAAACAGTATATATCTATATCTATATCTATATCTATATCTATATCTATATATATATATATATATATATATATATATATATATATATATATATATATATATATATATATATACGTTGATTGGAGTAGCCATGTTAGTCCAGAGATTTAGATATCAAAATAACAAGAGTATTGCATTGAGCAATGATGCTTTTTTTATTGGACTAACTATACATTTATAAGTTGACAAGCTTTCGGAAGAGTTCCTTCCTTTATCAAGTCTGAAGCAATACTGACCAATTCAATGGAATTTACAGATTGTATCTTAAAACACAGAATAGCTAAGAAGACAGTGCAGGGAGAGGAGGAGGTGTCATAAAAATCATGAGGGGGGCTTAGGTAATAGGCAGACAGTGTCCAGTGTAGGAGAACAGACAGGGGAAATATATAACTATACATAGAGCATATACTGACATAAAGTTATATATCAACATTGAATCAATATCTATAAAGATGTGAAATTGTATATACAGGGGGAATACAAAAGTTAAAAAAAGACAAAAGTGTGGACATAGGCTTACCTGTGTACCTATGTATAGAGAATGGGGAATCTACAATGTAATTGACTAAATGAAAGTACAAAAAATGTTGATAATGTGTTAAGAATCCAGAGTCCACATTTAGTCCAGAATTAAACAGGTTGAAGTGCATTATCATTTTCATTTCAAAGGTCTTTCTTTCCATGGTGTTTTTGAAGTTGCCTCTGAGAATTTTGATTTTGAGGTTTTGGATGGAGTGGTCAGGTTGGGTGAAATGGTGACCAACAGGGGTGCAGTATTTTGTTTCACAGTGGTTTTTGATTGAGTGTCTGTGTAAGTTCATTCGAAGGAGCAGTTTTTGGCTTGTTTCTCCCATATAGCATCCCATTTCACATGCAGTGCAATGTATCATGTATACCACATTTGCAGATATACATGAATATGCCCCTTTAATGTTATAAGATTTATTATTGTGATTTGCTGTGCTGCTTTCACAAACGTGTTGACACAGTTTGCAGAGTGCTTTATAGCAGCCCTTGGTTCCATTCTGAGTGTTCTTTTTCTCAAGGGGTAGCTTCCTATGTACCAGTTTCTGCTTTAGGTTAGGTGGTTGTCTGTATGCCAGGATTGGGGGTTTTGGAAAGATTTTTTTGAGTGTGGGATCCTCTAAGAGTAGTGGCTGTAAGTCTTTTATGATTTTTCGTATCCCTTCCACAGCAGGGTTGTATTTGACTACTAGTGGGATACAGTGACGTGCAGTGAGGTCAGAGTCTGGTGAGGCACTAGATATGATACGACAGAGAAAAACATGTACAGAGGGCCACAAGTACCCCCAACAGGGCAGGTTTAAATGATAGCTGAACCAGTGCACAGGTGACATAATCAGGTGATGGGTGAGAGCAAGTTAGTAACCACTGAGTTACTGATCAGCTGATTACTTCACCTGTGCACTGATTCAGCTATAATGAAAACCTGGCCTGTTGGGGGTACTTAAGGACCATTGTTGAGAAACACTGCACTAAAGCACCAGCTCATCGGAAATGTATTGATTACCTGGAGAATAAAGCACACATACTCTGCTCACTGACACCCACACACACTCTGCTCACATACACACTCACACAATTCTGTGGCACAGTGCCAGTTACTAAGCAATTAGAATGATACACAATCTCTTCTCTACTCACTACTGTATTGTAAAAATAGAAATAATTTACCATACAAATTTTATACAAAGGACAAGTTATCAATACTGCCAACACAGCTGCTGCTGCAATATGGTGTTCAAGAAACGCACGTGCACATCCCACTTAGGTATGCTCTTCAACAAAGGACACCAAAGGATAACAAAAGAATTAAGTACATAATAATAAAAGTAAAATAGAATGTTTATTTATTTATTTTTTGTGTGCAATTTCTATCTGAATGATGGAAATTTAATTATGACTTTCATGTTCCTTTCAAAATCTAATTTAATTTGCTGACATGGGGCCAGTAACAGTTGATGCTAATTCTCAAAATATAAATAACTAGAAAAGTCTATTAAAATAGCATGCTCTACCTCAATAATGAAAGTTTAATTTTAAATGTCTCCCTTTGACTATGTGTTTAGCCAGTTACTTTACAGTGGCATTATTTATAAAAACATTTAACTGCAATAATTACATATATTTTTTAAATGACTCATTATCTCCTTTTATTAATATAAACTTGTATAAAAACAGCACATATTAAAAACACAATGCAACAGCTTTCAATTGATTTGTGAATTACAAGTTAACAGCAGTATTTAAATAAATGGAGACACAGAGAAAAATAAAAATAGATACTGCATCCTCTGACTGAACAGACATAACATATATGGAGTTTGTACCAAATTAAATCAAATAACCATGAAAAAGGGAGGCTTAGCAATATTCAATGTCAAAAACTTTAATTTAAATAATGTGGACACTGCACACTTAACTTCAAACTCTGGGTTTTAAATTATAGATTTCAATTTGAATTGACCCTTTGACTTCCTGTCAGTATTGGGTTATGCTCACTTACTGTCCCCCCTGTTAATGAGCTGTATCTGAACACAATTTGTGAATCACAAGAGATTGGTGTCATCTGTTCTTAGGTTACCTCAGCTTCCAGTCCCATCACATGACCCTGTTCACTGCATCCTCCTTCTGATTATTCTATATATCCTTCACTTACTAGGAGGCATCAAGAGGGGTGCCTCCTATTGGTCCCAATTTTTGCTGCTAATATATTGACAGAACACAGGTGGCGCTGCAGCACAGCTTTTCCTTTGACCCATGTACTGCAATGGAGAGAAGCATTCCCGTACCTGCCTCTCCATAGCATTACATGGGGGAAAATATTTTTTTTTTTACTTTTTTTTTGTTTTAATTAAAATTTAATCAATCTTTGGCCACATATGGTAGGGTAGGCACTGCCTCCCCTGCCTCTTATGAGTGCACGTCCCTGGTGGGATACGTGATATGTTTTTCTTCTCCCTGTATTGTAGTAAGTGTTCACGTGGAGTATTGAAGGCAGAGTTAATATTTTTATTTATAATCCTTGTTTTGTAACCTTTTTCTCTGAATGATTGGGACAGTGTGATGAGGTGTTTGTCACGGTCCTTGGTATCTGAGAAAATTCTGTGGTATCTTGTAGCTTGACTGTAGATTATGGATTTTTTAATGTGATTGGGGTGGGACCTGGAGCTGTGGAGGTAGCTGCATCTATCTGTTGGTTTCCTGTATACAGATGAGTGCAGTTTTCCATTTGTGATGGATATTGTTGTATCCAGGAAGCTGACAGTCTCTAGAAAAGTTCATTTTAAGCTCGATTGATGCATGAAATAGATTAAATGATTTATGAAAATGTTCAAGGTTTTTTTCTCCTTCTGTCCATATGATGAAAATATCATCGATGTAGCGAAAGTATTTGAAGGGTTTGTGAGGGTGAGTGGCTAGGAATCTCTGCTCTAAGTCAGCCATGAAGAGGTTTGCGTACTGTGGTGCCATTTTGGTGCACCAAACAATGAAGAAAATGTCCAGACCGGCTCCTCCTTCCACAGTGCGCTCTTTATTGAACCATAAAAAAGAGCGTTACAAACAGCATATATAAAATTGACTCTGTCAAGGCACCTACAGGCTAGAGTAAAATACAGGTAATGACAGTTATCCCCCTCACATCTGACGCGTTTCGGTGGTTACCGTAATCATAGATACTGTGTGTGGTACCTGTGTAATTTTATATGAGTTCCTTTCTCACTGATTGGCTGTTTCCTACACACCTCTCTCTCTCAATTCGTCATTTTCTAAGTTTCCCTATAGGCACAAAAAGTGGGTATGTTTGTCACATGTCCTCACAAGAGCGGGCTTATAGGTCAGCCCCCGTTAAGCCCTTTTTCCATAGTCATTTTTGACCCGATGTACAACATAGAGTTTTAATTATATGTGCATATTATTTTCTCGTAACATTTTGATTCTATAATCTGTATTGTTTGCTCTATTATTTGCTAACGATACCTGACAAATATTAGTCATATCTTTAATATCGTTAATATGAATCGATGGATCCTCGTTTTAAGCTATATTTAATTACAGATTCAGAACTTTATAGCACCTTGTTTTATCTGGGATATGTAAATGGACTTTGTAGACAGTGACCTTTAGCATATGTCATATGTGAATTTATGAACTACACTGGTATTGGCTATCAAAGTTTCATTCTCTACACTCCATTTAGCGAAATTTCTAAATTTTCAATATAGTTGGTAATTTTACTTTGTACAAAAAAATGCATGCCCATGGCTGTTCCCATGGTTTGTACAGAATTTATTCTTACTCACAATTATTTCATCTTCAACCACTCCATCTACTTATATATCTACTTATATATGTGTATATATATATACAGAGGCATAACTAGAACCACAGGGCCCAGGTGCAAGAATCTAAGAAGCCACCCCCCCAAAAAAAAAGAACACAGAAAAAAAAATGTGAATCAGATTACATGTCTGTAAAAGGAGGTACCCTGTGCCCACAGTCTGTGAGATGGTCTGAACCCCTATTACTGTATAAAGTAACACTGTTTAACCCACCAGTACTGTATATAGTGAGTTAGTGACAGTCTGTTATCTGCCGGTGAGATGGCTGGCCTGACCCTACCCGCCCCAGTACTTTATAAAGTGACCACAGTAGTCAGTGACATGGTCCAGCCCCCCGTACTGTATATAGTGGTATTGTATAGTGACACTGTTTACCCCCCCGCCCCCCATGCTGTAGTAACAAGGTCTGTATACATATACATGCATAAATACACACACAGTCACCTACACACACACACACACACACACACACACATACATGCATAAATACACACACAGTCACACACACACATACACACACAAACATAAACTCCAATGGGTAAAACAGAAACACTATCAGTGCAGGCAGTAGCAGGTCAACTTTTTTTTTTTTTTTTAACATAGTTGTGGACTCTGTACCCTCTGTAGTTCCACCCCTATATATATATATATATATATATATATATATATATATATATTCAAATACCTTGTCATATGCCATATACCTTCAAACCCTTATAATGTTTATATATATTTATGATACATTTTGATTAGATAGTGTATATATGATTGTAAAACTTTATTTTAATCTATTTATGTTGTGTTTAATGCAACTTTTTTTTTTTGCCCTAACCCTTTATGTGAGGTCTTCAGTCTCATTAACCTGACGAGTGCAAATTTAGTTTGCGCTCGTGCGGTCATGTTTGCTTTCAACTTGTAATAACAGACTACTTTCTCTTCTATATCAAGGAAAGATTTTGTTTGGACTGATCTGTTCTGGATACAATTGCAACAGTTACTAGAGTTAAGGATGCATCCCTGCCACAAGACAAAAAGACTAAGGGCAGGGTTAAGGCCACTGGACACCATTGCTTCTTTCATCATTCTAAGACTTAGAGACTCAAAAGTCAGACACCGACAAGTCCTCTTTGAAGTCTTGTTACTCTTGGTCAAAGTTTAAACAGCCCAAGAAGCATTTTCCCTTATAGAAAATCTGCATGCAGGTGAGGCCCTAGGCTGAGGGAGGACATTCAACTTTTTTCAGGATGCCTGGGAAAAGTCGGTTCAGAATCCATGCAACAGTCACTGGAATTAAAGGGCCATTACAGGAAGTGCAGAATTATTAGGCAAATGAGTATTTTGACCACATCATCCTCTTTATGCATGTTGTCTTACTCCAAGCTGTATAGGCTCGAAAGCCTGCTACCAATTAAGCATATTAGGTGATGTGCATCTCTGTAATGAGAAGGGGTGTGGTCTAATGACATCAACACCCTATATCAGGTGTGCATAATTATTAGGCAACTTCCTTTCCTTTGGCAAAATGGGTAAAAAGAAGGACTTGACAGGCTCAGAAAAGTCAAAAATAGTGAGATATCTTGCAGAGGGATGCAGCACTCTTAAAATTGCAAAGCTTCTGTAGCGTGATCATCGAACAATCAAGCGTTTCATTCAAAATAGTCAACAGGGTAGCAAGAAGCGCGTGGAAAAACCAAGGCGCAAAATAACTGCCCATGAACTGAGAAAAGTCAAGCGTGCAGCTGCCAAGATGCCACTTGCCACCAGTTTGGCCATATTTCAGAGCTGCAACATCACTGGAGTGCCCAAAAGCACAAGGTGTGCAATACTCAGAGACATGGCCAAGGTAAGAAAGGCTGAAAGACGACCACCACTGAACAAGACACACAAGCTGAAACGTCAAGACTGGGCCAAGAAATATCTCAAGACTGATTTTTCTAAGGTTTTATGGACTGATGAAATGAGAGTGAGTCTTGATGGGCCAGATGGATGGGCCCATGGCTGGATTGGTAAAGGGCAGAGAGCTCCAGTCCGACTCAGACGCCAGCAAGGTGGAGGTGGAGTACTGGTTTGGGCTGGTATCATCAAAGATGAGCTTGTGGGGCCTTTTCGGGTTGAGGATGGAGTCAAGCTCAACTCCCAGTCCTACTGCCAGTTTCTGGAAGACACCTTCTTCAAGCAGTGGTACAGGAAGAAGTCTGCATCCTTCAAGAAAAACATGATTTTCATGCAGGACAATGCTCCATCACACGCGTCCAAGTACTCCACAGCGTGGCTGGCAAGAAAGGGTATAAAAGAAGAAAATCTAATGACATGGCCTCCTTGTTCACCTGATCTGAACCCCATTGAGAACCTGTGGTCCATCATCAAATGTGAGATTTACAAGGAGGGAAAACAGTACACCTCTCTGAACAGTGTCTGGGAGGCTGTGGTTGCTGCTGCACGCAATGTTGATGGTGAACAGATCAAAACACTGACAGAATCCATGGATGGCAGGCTTTTGAGTGTCCTTGCAAAGAAAGGTGGCTATCTTGGTCACTGATTTGTTTTTGTTTTGTTTTTGAATGTCAGAAATGTATATTTGTGAATGTTGAGATGTTATATTGGTTTCACTGGTAAAAATAAATAATTGAAATGGGTATATATTTGTTTTTTGTTAAGTTGCCTAATAATTATGCACAGTAATAGTCACCTGCACACACAGATATCCCCCTAAAATAGCTAAAACTAAAAACAAACTAATAATTACTTCCAAAAATATTCAGCTTTGATATTAATGAGTATTTTGGGTTCATTGAGAACATGGTTGTTGTTCAATAATAAAATTAATCCTCAAAAATACAACTTGCCTAATAATTCTGCACTCCCTGTATAGTAAATAAATTAAATGCTCTAATCCACTAGAGCATGTCATTTTGTGGCTATCGACACTGCAGTACTGTGTGTTTAAACCCTCAAATTAATTAGAAATAAAGTAGAAGTGCTGCTCAATACCCTTTGCAGGGGTTAAGCACACAGTACTGCAGGGGAAAGCATATCATTTTTTGACAATATTGGCATTTTAACTGCTGACTATTTCCACCCCTTTGCTGAGCTGTTTTGATGTTTCTAGATGTTGCATACATTTAACCCTTAATGCAAGCTACATTCAGTGAAAAACTGACATATTATATATATTTTTTTCATCAGACCCAGCAGATTTATACCATTATTTTATGTATATATCATGGCCTGTGAGAACTGTACAATAAAAAATGTAAAAAAAGGTGTATATTTTTATTAAATTGAGTGTTTGTGTTTTTTTGTAAAATCTTGAAAAAAATAAGAAGGGGTTACCCTCTTATAAATAGGATAATTTGGGTATTATACAACTTTGAAGTGCAGGTAGGGATCCCATGAGCCTTCAATAAATGCACATTTATTCATGCCAGATTATCACTATTAGTAGTAGTAATCACCTGACTATTAAAACCTGTAGTGGGGCTTTATTTTAAAGAGGGGTTTTTAGTCTTTAATTAAGGGATCTTGGGGGTCTCTAGTCCCTTTTGATGGGCTGTTATATATGCCTAAAGATACCATTCTTAAAAAAACTGTGTGTGTGTATGTGTGTTGATTGCCAGAAGGGAGCTCCCTTGGGAACTTGGGGTTTCGGACCCCTCTTTACAACCCTACTCCACCTGGGTTACCCGGTGTACCTTTGATCCACTGCCACTACAGGAGCTCTCCATTGGTACCCGGGATACCTGCCGCTCCCTTGGGATCACCCCGAAACTACCTCCTCTGTGTTTTGCGGAGACTGTATGGGACTATGGATGCTATGGGTGGACGCCAGTCTGTCTGGAGGGGCGGGAATGGTGGGAGATCTGGGGGTCAGATAAGATCCTTATCATGATGTGCTGAGTGTATATAAGTGTGTGTGTGTGTGTGTTTCACAATAAAGTCTGTTCATGTTTCACAAGAATACTGGTTTTGTCTGGTTATTTGGGTGGGCTCTAGCTATAATCACTTCTCTCTGCACTATAGCTACAAGTTCCAGGTATAGGAAGGACCCTACTTGGTAGCGCTATCCAGTCGGGGTAGCCGGTGTCCATCACAATTGGTTGGCAGCGGTTGGATGCTTCCTTCTACCTGGGACATCCAAACCTCCAAATAAGCCCTCTTTGGATGGAGCAGCAGTACTTGGAGCTCAGAAACAGTACTCTTATAGACTTGCTGGAAGTTCATGGGCAAGTGGCCGGCAACAAGTCGAAGGCAGCAATCATCGCTGAGCTAATGGAAGGCTATCAAGCTAGCAAGCCGGCTAGTGAGCCCGCCAGCAGTCGGTGCAGTGACCGGCCCAGCGAGGCTATGATTGGGGGGACAGCAATGCCCAAGATCCAGAGGGAGTTCCAGTGGAGACTGGCCCTCTATGAGGCCACCCCACCCCAGGAGGTTATCACTCAGATAATCGCCAATGCCACCTGCCTCAAAATGTTGGAGGTCCAGAAGTCTATGGGGGAGTCAGTCACTCTGGCGCTTCCTCCCCTTGCAAAGAAGCTACCACACAAGGCTTTACGTGCCTTTAAAGATGGAGACAAGGAGATAGACAGATACCTCCAAATATTTGAGACGCAGTGTGAACTGCAGGGCATTTCCAATGCCGACCGAGTCATTCTCCTGATCGGGAAGCTATCTGGGAGAGCCTTGGCTGCCTTTGAAGCTATCCCCTCAGAGGACAAGAGGAACTATGACCGGGTGAATGAACGCATCCTAGCCCGATATGCCATCATGCTGGAGTCTCACTGGCTGAAGTTTCGAGGACTTAGGAAGCAAGAGGGGCAGCCTTTAATGGAGTGGGCGCAGCTCCCAGCTTATCCTCCTCAAACACTTCTATGATCACTCCTAACCCGAGGTACGATAATGGGTCAGGGATCGGAAGCCAGATACCAAGATGCCATCCTAGCCGATTAGTTTTTGGATGCTCGATGCCAGGTGTGGCCCTTTTCCGGCTGCCTGGGCCCCATGAAACTACTGGGCAGCTGGATTACCCCAATTACTGTCAGACCTTTACCCCAGGTCACTCCAGCATCCCTTTTCCCCAGAGCTATGCTCTTTTGGGGATTGGTACCCTCTAGGGAGGGCAAGAGGTGGGGGGATTGCTGGAAGGGAGCTCCCTTGGGAACTTGGGGTTTTGGACCACCCTCTACAACCATACTCTCCCTGGCTTACCCGGGGTACCTTTGATCCACTGCCACTCTGGCCACCAGCGACGGATCATGTTGCCTTTTGAACTGGAACACCTTGGGGCCAGAGCTCTTTATTGATACCCAGGGATTGCTGCAACTCCCTCAGGATCACCCACAAACCACCACCTCTGTGTTGCGGAGACTGTATGGGACTATGGATGCTATGGGGGGATGCAAGTCTGTCTGGAGGGGTGGGAATGGCGGGAGATCTGGGGGTCAGATAAGACCCTTATCATGATGAGCTGGGTGTATATAAGTGTATGTGTGTTTCAGAATAATATCTGTTCATGTTTCACCTGAATACTGGTTTTGTCTGGTTATTTGGGTGGGCTCTAGCTATAATCACTTCTCTCCGCTCTATAGCTACAAGTTCCAGGTATAGGAAGGACCCTCTTGGAAGAGCTACCCAGTCGGGGTAGCCGTTGTCCGTCATAGAAATTGTGGTTCCTTTTATTTGTCCAGCTCATAAGAATTTTAAAGAAATTACTTCTTCCAAATGTATATGTTGTCAGAGCCTTGCAATTTTATCTAGAACCTACAAAAAATGTAATCTCTTCTACTACTTTGTTTATTCATTTTTTCTGGTTCCCGTAAGTGACAGAAAGCTACATCAATTACTTTAGCCACTTGACTTAAGGCTCTAGTTCATAAGGCCTATTTGGTTGAGGGGAAGACTGCCCCAGATCATATTACTGCTCATTCTGCAAAAGCAATAGTCACCTCTTGGGCTTTTAGGAATGAAACTTCCATGATGTTACTTGGTTCTCATTACATAATTTTACTACCATATTGATGTGTTTTCCCTCTTCTGAGCCTGCTTTTGAAAGGAAATTTCGGTAGCAACTGTACCTCTTAAGTACCATACCTGCCTTAACTTTTATCCCACCCTATTTCATGGTGGTTTCATGGAGGTCACAGCTTGGATAATGGCTTGTGGACTCTTACCATCTTATTAAAGAAAACAAAATGTATGCTTATCTGATAAATTCATTTCTTTCATTATAGTGAATCTACGAGACCTTATTTTTTTTGTACAGTTTGCAGCAGTATCGGTTTATACTTCACTTGCCCTGATTTAGTTGACCTGCTTTTCTATTTTCCTCTTTTTGTCCTTTATCTTGGCCATATGTATGACTAAGGGAATATGGGAAAGTGTGAGGTTTTAGGTTGGGTGTTGTTTTTGCCTCTTCCTAGTAGACTGGAGTTGAATCCCCATATGATGGCTCATAGACTCTCACTATCATGAAAGAATTTATCAGGTAAGAATACATTTTGCCCAAAATACAGAATAATTTTTAGCATTTTTGTTATCACTCCATTTAAACAGAAATAGAGCCTTGTTTTTTTATTTACCTATCAAAACTATATGTATATACTATATACTATTTTTTTATATATTATTTTTTTAAGTAGAGAACCCAAGGTAGTGATCTAGACTCATGTCACCACCAAATGTGATCATATAAAGACAACATTAACTTTTTCACAAAGTTTGCGATTCTCACTGAATCATACAGCCTGTGCAATCATGATTGAAAAAGCTTCTTTGGGATCCTTTTGTTTGGCAATAGGAGACAAGCATAGCTTTGTCATTGGGGTTTGATAATAAGGAGGCTACTAATTGCAGTTGTGCAAACACATCTGAAATTCACAGCAGTTAAGAGGTTAATTAGTTAGCTGGTAAGGGAAATAGTATAGTAATGTAGGTATTGCCCTCCTACCTGACATCTCCCACCTCCCTGATCCCTCTTAAACAGCTCTCTAAAACTCACATCCTGTCAGCAACCTTACCTCGGGCGCCGGATCTGGCAGGGTGGTTATCAGTGCGTGCTAACTTCTGAGTGGTGTCTCAGGCGGCAGGTCTCCTGGTGTGTGTTAAACACACTGGCGTGCCGTGGTCGTCAGGCTTCTCCATGTGCGCTAAGTCCGGCATCAGCTTTGGGCATAGTGTCTCTAGCTGCTGGAAGGCCGGGCTTTAATTTGGCCCAATATGCCTTGGTGCACTATGTCAGGCTCCTGGTGCGTTATCTTATACTGGGGAGCGCAAAATTTCACTGCTATTTATGAATTCCTTTACTGGGTTTAAACAGGCACAATCATTGCTCCACCAATAACAGCGTAAAAATGTCAAACCAAATCCCAAAACTCCCTTCATTCTATGTTTCAGTATTGTTTCTGGCTCTCTCTTTATCCTAATTTTTGCCTGCCTTGTGCCTCATCTTGTCCTCTGGCATCTTGACCCTTGGCTATCCTCATCGTTACTGCCATCTCACCTGACCCCTCTAGAGTTGAGGCGTGTTCTGTGGCTTTAGTTCTGACCTCTGACTTGGACTTTGGACTATCTCTGACCCCGTGCCTATCTCTCTGTTCCCAAACTCAGGTCTTCCAATAAGGAGTATTCATAAGGGTGTGCTCAAAAACCCTGCTTTGTAGTGATCCGTCCTCGACTCTACCACCTCCCTGATCCCTCCCAAACAGCTTTCTAACCCTCTAACCCTCCCACTAATGGAGCACTCATTTTTTATATAGTGTAGTGATCCCTCTTCCCCGATCAATATTTAGGGGCCCCATCCCAACCTTTTTAAGCAGTGTAGCACCTTATCCCTCCCTCTCCCTAATATTTTTTCTGCACTTTAGGGCTGTTTCACTTTTATGATTGACATTTTTTAAGTTTACTTTCAGACCGATTTCCATTATCTATTTTATGATGATCAATAGGAAAATGTACAATTGCATGCATCTGATAAGAGTTCATTGTATTCAAACTTGCTGCAGGAGTACCCCTTTAAATGAACTGGGCTCTGCCTCTGAAGTTGTTAGTGATCCTCAGTTTATAAGCTCTATGACCTCCCTGGTCATCAGTGGAATGTTCCAATTTAGAATATTGCAATAATAAAAATGTTTTCTCATTCAGTTAATCATATCCCTAATGATAACCTTATCAAAAGGTAGTGAAGGAATATGTACAGCGCCAATAAAGGCTAAGGGATAAATATAAACAATAAAAAACTAAACTGTTTTTTCACTGGATTTCCATTTATGTTGCATACACATTTTGGTTTATTTGTGTGTCCACACCCACACGTGGATTTCACCATTTTAGTTTTCCAACCCTTGGATCCAATTGCCATTTGCACTTTGTGAGTGTATTAGCACATCACTCTACCTTACCATTGTTTTTATTAACTGTTTTTACTCATTTTATCCATTGGTACCATTACTATTTAATTGTAATAAATCCTTTTTCAGCCTTAGCAGGTATATATTTCGTTTTTTAGTTTTTTATTGTTTATATTTATCCCTTAGCCTTTATTGGCGCTGTACATATTCCTTCACTACCTGTTCTTTCCCTTGGGGGTTGGTTAGACCCTTCATTTGTATTCAGCTTAAGGGATTATCTTAGCGCTTGGCTACCACACCTCATTTTTCACATAACCTTATCAAAACCCTAACACCAAAATCTTTTTAAGGAAATGATTCTCCTTGGGCATTAAAGACGAGAGATTTCTTCCAATGGCAGTTCTAGTGGGCTGCTGGGTGCACCCCAAACCTCAAAGGTGTCAGTGCTTTTAAACCACTATTTGGAAAAAAACTTATGATGATGCCAGAGCTTAAAGGTACATTCAATGGTAAAATCAATATGGGAGCAATGCTGTTTTCAAAGCAGAAATTAGCCTGAGTATAATAAGCAGATGTAACATTTAAAATTATCATAGTGGTTTTAATATTGAAGTAACATTTTAGAGCATTTAAAGCAATGAGTGCTACTATATTGTAACCTAGGTTTTCTTTCTCTGCTGAATCCAATTATGAACAGTAAAAATAGGTTACTAGACTGTGCAGCCAATGACTGTGTGGAATAGAGCAGTGTTAAAGGGAGACATACAGTTATTTTATTTTTTATTTTATCAATCAGAGCATACAATTCAGAAAAAGGTTTACAATTTACTACTGTTATCAAATCTTCTCAGTTGTCAAAGAGGATACCTAGGTAGGTAGCATGCACGTGTCTGGAGCACTACATGACAGGAGACACTGCTGTCACTTTGTGCTCTTGCAAATGTATACTATTGGATTTTTAATTCAATTTTATGATCTATCAATCATGAAAGGAAGATTTTGAGTTTCATGTCCCTTTAAAGGGACATCAAACCCAACATCTTTCTTTCATGATTCAGACAGAGCATACAATTTTAAACAACTTTCCAATTTACTTCTGTTATCAAATATTCTTTGTCTTCCTGTTACACCCACGGAAAGGGGCTGGGAAAACAAGAGGGTCAGACACTCCCCTCCCCCCTTCCCTGCATATGAAAAGACAGATTATAGAAACAGGATAAAGCAGGAGTCTGTAAACTCATGTATACATCTGATACTGTGGGGCTTGGTTAGGAGTCTGAAAATCAGCACAATGTTATTAAAAACTAAGCAAAGCTATACATTTTTACAAAAACACTCCCAGATGGGCTATATAAATGGTTCATCTACAAAACAATTATACAAAAGAAAAATCTAGTATATAATGCCCCTTTAACCCCCATCACACACAATCTAGTCCTTATTGTATCTTTAGGTTTGAACTAGGCCAGCGGTCAGGGTGGTAAATGCCACCATGCTGCTCTTGGTGATGGAATCAGGGCCAGTGCAAAAGACGTTGCCATTTTAATGTGCATCTTTCTATCTTTCAGCATGTGTACATAAACATGCATACATATATATGGATGTGTAGGGTGTGACTGTAGCTTTAAATACAAAATATGCACACCATGCTGTTGGTCTCTACACTGCCCCCGCTTGTTGACAGAGCTCTATCTGCCCAGCTTCACGATGCACCTCAGCAGTGAACTGCTACCTGTGTTCCCCAGAAGCCCTGGTCATTATAGCTGTAGGCTGTGCAACATGCATGTTGTACACAGAGCCATCTGATAACCAATAACCCCCTACCATATTAACTATACTATTGTAAAAGGGGTGAGTTTATATACATTGGCTCCTGGGTAATGCTTGCCCCAGGGTCAAAAGTCCTCCCCTCATCTCTTCCCATCTCCCTCACACACAGTCTCTTCCTCAGTCACTCCTGAGTTTTTCTCACAATATTTTTTTATTATATGAATATATTATTAAAAATGGGATAGGTTTTTTTATATATATATATCGTTCTAAGGGATTTTTCAAATGTATTTAGTGTAAGTATTTACAGTACATACTTAGGGGCCGATTTATCATGCCCCGTATTCAGCCAAATGTATCTGTTTCCGTGCGAGCCTTTAGGCTCATTAGAAACAGGAGTTAAAGGGACATTAAACCCAAAAATGCTTTTTCATGAGCTAGATAGAGAATACAATTTTAAACAACATTCCATTTTACTTATATTATCCAATTTGCTTCATTCTTTAGATATCCTTTGTTGAAGAAATAGCAATGCACATGGGTGAGGCAATCACACCAGGCATCTATATGCAGGAACCAATCAGCAGCTACTGAGACTATCTGGATATGCTTTTCAGAAAAGTATATCAAGAAAATGAAGCAAATTAGATAATAGAAGTAAAATTTAATGTTTTTTTTAAATTATATTTTCTATCTGAATCATGAAAGAAAAATGTTGGGTTTAATTTCCCTTTAAGAGCAGCAGTCTTAAGAACGCTACTCCTTAACACGTCCTCCACCTCTGAAGTGGCGTACAGCAATCTATCCGATCGGATATGATCGGGTTGATTGACACTCCCTGCAATTGGCCGTGAATCTACAGGGGCGGCATTGCACAAGCATTTCACTAGAAATGCTTGTGCAATGATAATCGTAGCGTATGCTGTCGGCATTTATTGATGTGCGATGGACATGTCCGTTCGCACTTTGATAATTCGGCCCCTTAATATTGAATTCAGTGCACAATCTGCGAGCACAACCATAATTAGCGGTACATTAAAATAGCACTTCGCTTATGTAATCTGTAGCTTTGCTCTGTTTTTTTCTTATAATATTTCTAATCACAAGATTCTCATCACAACATTTTCAACAGGACACTGAAGCAGTACTAATGCAGGTGACAGTTTATAAAAATTACTATAAAATGTATTAGGTTCCCTGTACAAAATATAAAAAATTACCTGGATCACACGTTATTATATACACTGTCTTAATACATTCAAATATATTGCTTACTTTCTCACCTATGTGGGGAAGAATTACCAATTAGGATTGTTCTTTTAATGCATAACCCTATAAGCTTAGTAGTACCACTCTATACTCTGATCCCCCTAAACAGAATGAGACATTCACCATAAGTTAAATTTTGTGGCCTTAGTATGTCCTTTTTTATTGTAAATATATATATAGTTGCTAAAGGTATTAGAAAGCAAAAATATTAATTACAACAAATGACTTACACTCCCAATGGGCTTGATGATCTAATGTTCTCTAGTCTGGTGAGATTATCTAAGAAGTCTCAACAACACTGTGAGGTCCTTTAAATAATTTGATAGGCAAATTTTAGCTTGGGAGCTGTTTACCTCTCTTTGCAGTGTAGTGGCATCAACAGAAGGTACTTACTGTGAGGGCACTTCCCCGAGGCCCACCAGTGTTTAGTAAGCAGGGCTCTAATGGGAGGAGTTGGTTAGGACTGCAGTGGATGGGCTACGGTCTGCGAAGAATGGAGCCATGTGGGTCATGGGGGAAACTAAGAGGTTGTGGAGTCCCTCGTCAGAGTGATGGTAAGAAAGCCAGAGAGGGGGTCATAGTTGAGGAGGTACATGGAGAGGCCAGTCATTATGTTGGTGCCCCCCTACGTTACTGTTGCAGAGATGTGAAGGATATACACATACATTACAATATAATGCTAAAAAAAGACCTAATAATTTTACATGATTGTCTCCAGGGTTGCTGAGATTTTGATCATAAGAAATCTGTTGCTCTAAGATTCCCTAGTTATGAGTGCAGTGTTTCTATGGGATTTTGCGGGGCCACACATGTTACTAGATTAATACAATAGTAATTTGGTGCATTGGTAGCATATAGCAATATCAGTAAGCAATGCTATGTTGTATAAGTCTTTTTATTTTATTTGTTGCATCCAGAAGCCTTAGGGGTGTTAACTCTCTTTGAAAAAATATTAGTAATTTAACTATTTAACATCCTAGCACAAATATTACAGAGAAGAACAAACCTGTTTGTCATCAAAAAAAATGAAGTGATCATCTGCAGAGACTTCCTGATACCCCAGTAGCAGCAACAAGTGAGTTGTGATGAGTTTGCATATTCTCAAGACAAATTTGGGGTAGAACAAAAATATTTAAATACAGGGCGTGTCTGTGCATCTGTCATGGCCAGCAGCAACATTGAAAGCAGAGCAGCAGAAAACTGACCCAATCTCTATCGCAAGCTTAATTAATATATGCTTACTATGCTCCTAAAATTGATCTAGAGATATAGGCCTCTAGTTATCAAGCCGTCAACCTCAAATACGCTGGAATTCCGCAGCTTATTTGTAGCGAGGCTGATTCGCCTAAGTTATCAAGCCCTACACACCGGCAAAAGTAGAATTTTGTGACGTAAGCTTCGATCCGCTGGACTCAGTCCGACACAGATCGATTCTTACGTCGCTCCAGATGTTTCGAACACAAGTTCGGCACAATTTGACTACTTTTGGAAGTTAGCAAATGACTACCAGGTACGCTTGCCACTATTCCGGCCCAGCGTACCTGGTTTTCAATCCGCCGCCCTGGAGGCGGCGGATCCCATAGGAATCAATTGGAGTCTGACCATAGCGAAAGCTCATGTTCGCTGCTGCCCGACATCCCATTGATTCCTATGGGAGATGTCTGCACCTAACACCCTAACATGTACCCCGAGTCTAAACACCCCTAATCTACCCCCCTACACCGCTGCCACCTATATTAAACATGTTAACCCCTAAACCGCCGCTCCTGGAGCCCACCGCCACTCTAATAAACTTATTAACCCCTAAACCGCCTTTCCCGGACCCCGCCGCAACTATAATAATTATATTAACCCTAAACCGCCGCCACCTACATAATACCTATTAACCCCTATCCTGCCCCCCCTGCACCGCCGCCACCTATACTAAATTTATTAACCTCTATCCTGCCCTCCCTACAACGGCGCAACCTATAATAAAATTATTAACCCCTAAACCTAAGTCTAACACTAACCCTAACACCCTCCTAACTTAAATATTAATTAAATAAATCTAAATAAATATTACTCTAATTAAATTAGTTATTCCTATTTAAAACTAAATACTTACCTATAAAATAAATCCTAAGCTAGCTACAATGTAATTAATAATTTCATTGTAGCTATCTTAGGATTTATATTTATTTTACAGGCAACTTTGTATTTATTTTAACTAAGTACAATAGTTATTAAATAGTTATTAACTATTTAATAACTACCTAGCTAAAATAAATACAAAATTACCTGTAAAATAAATCCTAACCTACGTTACAATTAAACCTAACACTACACTATCATTAAATAAATTAAATTAATTAACTTCAAGTAGCTACAATTAAATACAATTAAATAAACTAACTAAAGTACAAAAACACAAACACTAAATTACAGAAAATAAAAAAAGATTACAAGAATTTTAAACTAATTACAGCTAATCTAAGCCCCCTAATAAAATAATAATAATAAAAAATAATAAAAGTCCCTACCCTACACTACATTACAAAGTAACCAGCTCTTTTACCAGCCCTTAAAAGGGCTTTTTGCGGGGCATGCCCCAAAGTAATCAACTCTTTTGCCTGTAAAAAAAAATACAACCCCCCCAACATTAAAACCCACCACCCACATACCCATACTCTAACCCACCCAAACCCCCCTTAAATAAACCTAACACTACCCCCCTGAAGATCTCCCTACCTTGAGTCGTGTTCACCCAGCCGGGCCGAAGTCATCATCCAAGGGGCGCTGAAGATGTCTTCCATCCGATAGAAGTCTTCATCTAAGGGGCGCTGAAGAGGTCTTCTATCCTATCGAAGTCTTCATCCAGGCGGCGTCTTCAATCTTCATCCATCCGGAGCGGAGCCATCTTCAAAGCAGCCGACGCGGAACTATCCTCTTCCACCGACGCCTACTCGCCGAATAAATATTCCTTTAAGTGACGTCATCCAAGATGGCGTCCCTCAAATTCCGATTGGCTGATGGGATTCTATCAGCCAATCGGAATTAAGGTAGGAAAAATCTGATTGGCTGATTCAATCAGCCAATCAGATTGAGATTGCATTCTATTGGCTGATCGGAACAGCCAATAGAATGCAAGCTCAATCTGATTGGCTGATTGGAACAGCCAATCGGATTGAACTTCAATCTGATTGGCTGATTGAATCAGCCAATCAGATTTTTCTTACCTTAATTCCGATTGGCTGATAGAATCCTATCAGCCAATCGGAATTCGTGGGACGCCATCTTGCATGACGTCACTTAAAGGAATATTCATTCGGTGAGTAGGCGTCGGTGGAAGAGGATGGCTCCGCGTCGGCTGCTTTGAAGATGGCTCCGCTCCGGATGGATGAAGATTGAAGACGCCGCCTGGATGAAGACTTCTATCGGATGGAAGACCTCTTCAGCGCCCCTTGGATGAAGACTTCTATCGGATGGAAGACATCTTCAGCGCCCCTTGGATGATGACTTCGGCCCGGCTGGGTGAACACGACTCAAGGTAGGGAGATCTTCAGGGGAGTAGTGTTAGGTTTATTTAAGGGGGGTTTGGGTGGGTTAGAGTAGGGGTATGTGGGTGGTGGGT